>NC_045546.1:26801013-27173513 GCF_009769535.1 Thamnophis elegans
ATACATTAAGAAATAAATAGTATAAAATTAACAAATGTGCAAACCCTTAGGTGAAGAGAGGATAACAATAGCTGCCTCAACAATGGAGCCATCTAAGCACATTAATTGGAGCCCCAGGCCTCATAACATAAGCAATTTGAAGGCTCTTTCATAATATCAAAAAAGATGGAGCTAATCTAATTTTGGAATGTAGAGCAGGAGAGAAAGTCCGCTAAACATAGATGCCACTTCTGTATATTAGTTTTCTTTCTGTTCTATTTTTCTGCTTTTTTTCTTTTTGCACCTTTAGGTTTTTTTCTTCAATTTTCTCTTTTCTTTTTTTGCTCTAGTTTAGTTTGTAAGAATAAGACTAGTACAAACTTAACTAGAGCTATATATATATAGCAAAAAAGAAAAATGAAGAAAAAACTAAAGGTGCAAAAAAGAAAAAAAGCAGAAAAATAGAACAGAAAGAAAAGTTTGTACTAGTATTATTGTTAAAAGGGACACAGTGGCTCAGTGGCTAAGATGATCTGAAGGTCAAGCAGAAAGTCAGCAGTTCAGCGTTTCGAATCCCTAATGCCATGTGTAATGAAGTGAGCTCCCATTACTTGTCCCAACTTCTTCCAACCTTGTAGTTCGAAAGCACATAAAAAATTCAAGTAGAAAAATAGGGACCACCTTGGTGGAAGGTAACAGCGCTTCATGCACCTTCAGCATTTAGTCATGCCGGCCACATGACTATGGAGATGTCTTCTGACAGTGCTGGCTCTTAGGCTTTGACATGGCGATTAGCACCGCCCCTTTACTGTTAGTCTTATTCTTGTGTTTAAAAATATCAATATTTTTTTTAAAAAACTTCTCTAGCTGTTAACCTTAGCTACAAAATGATTGCACATTCAATCCCAATCCTGCTTAGTTTACATTGTCACCTTAAAATATGCTTAATAATTGGCAATCGGTACAGATTTTAGTTGAGGCATTAGCATTGTGCTACTGCATGTTACATTAATTGTAACAGTTCCAGATGGCCTCATATCCACATTGCGATAGTCATATTTGTTCTTGGTTTGTCTTGATTACTTTATTTCAGGACCTTGGAATACTTAAGCAAGCACCTGGCACTTCTGGCATCCTTCAGCAGCATGACCAACATGCACACCAGAAACCTGGCTTTAGTGTGGGCACCTAATCTCCTTAGGTATGATAAATACACATACTCTTTTTATTTATCTTCAAGGCAATACTGAGAAAGTTAATGGAAATGTATAGTAGAGGTGCTCATCAGAACTTCGTGGACAAATCTAGCTGTGGGGGAGAAGCGTACATTTAAATATGATTGTGGAGATGAATCTCAGCAATTTGTTTTTTGTTTTCCCATTTTCATGGCCATAAAACCTGATGTGGTGTTCATATATAGTTCAATGACCCATGTTTTCTTGGAAAAAGTAAAGGGAATACCTGAAAAAGTTGCAAATCTCAAAAATTATAAAACGTGTATTTTAATAAAATATTCAATCAAGAGTTCATGTAAACTTTAGATAGATAGATAGATAGATAGATAGATAGATAGATAGATAGATAGATAGATAGATAGATGGATGGATGGATGGATGGATGGATGGATGGATGGATGGATGGATGGATAGATAGATAGATAGATAGATAGATAGATAGATAGATAGAGACGGAGAGAGAGGCGGGGAGAGAAACCAAAAGAAAAAACAGTGTTGTGAAGTTGAATTATCTGATCAAATAGGACAGTGGTTCTCAACCTGTGGTCCACGGACTTCTGGGTGGTGCTACGTTTTCATCACAAGCTTGAAGAAATGTTATGATTTAAATCTTGAGTTAAGTTTTGGGCTTCCATGGCCACAAAAGGTATTTAAAGGGGGTCTGTGTGAAGTAAAGATTGAGAACCACTGATATAGGCCATGACTGGAGAAGGGAACCAAGCCTGTTTTTTGAGCTTTTCTCAAAGTATAGTAAAATGATTGCTGAAAAATTGGCTATAGCAGGGGTGTCAAACTTGATTTCATTGAGGGCTGCATCAGGTTTGTGTTTGACCTTGGGGGGATAGAGGCGTGGCCAGAGTGGACATGGCCAGCTTGGCATCATTCGTATTGGGAGTGTCTGTGGCAGCCTGACCACCCTGCCAGTGAAAACGAGCTCCCGAGTTCTGTTTTTGGCTGTAACTGCCTCCTGCAACCCCTCCCGAGCTCCGTTTTCACTGGCAGAGGCACTGTAGGCCGGCCCTTCACTGTTTCCAGGGTGGCCCTACGCACCAGATCTAAGCACCACATGGGTCAGTTCTGGCCCACGGCCCTTAAGTTTGATACCCCTGTGCTATAGTTCCACAGTATTTTTCAATAGGACATGAAAATGGTGTTGCAACTCCTAAAATAGGCTTTCTAGAGATTAAAACAAAAACAAAAATCTCGTCCCCTCTAAATTAGGAAAGAAACTGCAAAATCCCAACACTGTTTATGTGCTTGCTGTAACCATGTCCATTTGTCAGATGAATCTGGTGTCCTCATTGCAAGGCAGAAGAAGAGTGGAAAACACACACACACACTTTTTACTGAAGTTTCTAGTATTAGGTGGAGCAATGATTCATAAAGTATATTGGAGATATCTGACACAGTATTTCTCCAAGCAATAATACACTGATACGAATTTGATTATGGAAGCACTAGTGCACAGGTCCATTTGTTTCATGTAATTTTGGAAACATAAGTTTCTCATTAGATGTTTCCATTGTGAGTAGGCAGAAATACACTGCATGTGATCTACTATTAACAATGAGTTTATTCAAGGATACCAGTCTGGTCAACAAGAGGCTGAGGGTTTGAGCGTCAGAAAATGCAGGGCAAAACTTGTCTCCATCTTTGCAGTTCTTGAACTGCTCCAAAATTTAATTTTGTCTCCTGCATAGTCCATCTTTTTTCTTTTGGGGAGGGGGTGGTTTGGCGGTGGTGGAAGCTACACTTATTTATATAAATATGTATCCCCAGGGAAAATGAAAAGTAGCTGTACCTCCCTTACAAGGCTATCCTGTTGAAGGAATCCCTTCTTGAGTTTTATCTAGCACTTCAGCCATTAGCTTTACAAAGATTGTGTTGCCCAGAGATAATTTCTTCAGCAACACTTTGGCATGTCAAGATAAGAAAGTATTTCTACTTTTTGGATAGGTGGGTGAAGCTGGAGTTGGAAGGAGAGATTGTTTGGGCCAAAACATTGATGTGATGAAAAACACAAAGCAGACTTTCTTTTCTTTTCTTTTTAAAAAAAGCCAAACTCACAAAATCCATCAAGTTGAATTGTTTTCTGATGTTTTCCCGTCCTTTCCCACTTGATGCTTTGAAGTGATGGTTCCACTCAGAGATAACTTAAATCCTGTGGATTAACTTGGACTGCAGTAGCCCCAGCTCTAAGCAGAATTGCTAACCAGTGAACAGGATGTTGCCTAGAAAATGGCTCCTATGCCTCTTAGCGAGAGGTTGTTGAGATCTGTTGCAATTAGGCAGAGTTCTGAAGTTCCTGGGGCATCCCTCCTTGCATCTTTAATAATCTGGTGTAGTAGAGGGAGTCTTGCTGTAATGCTATATCTTGTATTCACACGAAAGTGCTTGCTATGCACTTCTAGGCTCTTGTCTTCACTCTTTGCTGTACAGAAATGGGACATAAATTTCTGCCAGCAGATTTAAAGTAGCTCAGCTCAGATAAGAATTTCATCAGAATGTTCTTTGAAGTAATCTGAAACAATCCTTGCTTGTGTGTGCTGTTTATTTTTGCTGACATAATATTGTTGGCTGCGATATGTTTCATGTTTGATTATGTCTCGTGTTATTTTATTTGTCTGGTCTGCCATAAAACAATGCTGCCCTGTTGATTTATAGCATTTCATCTTCCCCTTCTTTTAGGAAGCTGAAATGACAACCAAGCATTCCCCTCCTCCGCCCATTTCATCTCATGCAACAATACTGAATGTTCATGCTTTAGTTTGGCCAGCTTAAAAATGCTAAATGGGATCAGCTGGGGTAAGGAGTCTGGTGAGATGGAAAATGCTTCTTTCATAACTGATATTTGCTTTAGAACAGGGGTGCCAAACACACATCCACATGGCGGCATCACATGACATATTGGGACTATTTCCCCCTTTGCTAAAATGGGCGTGAGCATGGCAAGGCATTTGACCCATCCAGCCCATGGGCCAGGAATTTGACAGTCGTGTTCTAAAGCAAATATCAGTTATGAAAGAAGCATTTTCCATCTCATCACACTCCTTACTCCAGCTGATCTTTCCTTTAGAAGGAAAGCAGCTATAATCATCATTATCCTTGACATGCCCCCAGCTCCGGCTGATATTAATTGCCCCTTTAAGACTGTCCATTAGGTATTATGTTAACTATATTTCATCTGGAGAAATCTTTGCTATCATTAGAATAGGTATGGTGGGCTTCTTTCTGAAGACAGCTTTCACATGGAGCTCCTTGTTCCTAATCTGATATTCTAATCATTGTACCATATCGACTGACTGTCTTCCTAGGTTTAAGAAGTTATGGGTGTTGAAGGCTACACATCTGAAGGATACTGTTCAGGGGAAACATTATTAAAACTGCCATTGCAACGTTTGATAAAAGCCAGTGAAATCAATGGGAGTTTTTGTCACATTCTTTCAAACCCTGACTTAATGAGATCTAGGGAAGGGGCTTGTTATATTGTACTTCATCTTTGTTCATAAATTTTGGTCTTCCTTCTATAAAAGCTTAGCAAAGACATTTAGCTAACTAAGCAAATCAATACACTAATCCATGTACAGAAAACCCCCTCTGGATAATTGAGTCTCTTTTAATGGGATGACTATTCTTGAAATTACTTTTAGCTTACACAAGGATTGTTCTTGCACCAGGATTGTTCTGAGGGGCAAGTTCCTCTCATGAAACTGTTCTTCTCAGTTACGATCTGTGATCCATTTTAATTCTTCGCTTGCTGTCCTTCTAAAAATCTATATTTTGATTCCACCATAAGTTGATTATTACCATTTGTTTTTCCTAAAAGAGTAATAAAGAATTATGAGCTGAATATACCCCGTGGAAGTTCTCTTTGAAGAAGTTTCCCCGGATTCAGACTCTTCTTTCTTTCTGAAAAGGGGAGGAAATGTTCATTGAAAGTCACACTGCAGTGTTTAATGACTGCCTGCAGTTTTTTGCTGCATCTTTGAAGAGTTCATGGCTCTCCAAGGCTTTGATGGATCTCTATAAAGAGTTGTCCCCTTTGTACAGTATTTAAATTTCAAAGCAGACTTGATGAACTCTAGTAGAGGACATCTTAATACCCAATTGCTCTGGTTTCTGAGAAGGGAGAAGAATTTGGGAGAATTAAATGAACATAGAATAGTCTATGTGTGAACAGAAGATATGCAACCATGGCTCTAAGGCCAAACCATTTCTTTGCTTTAGCTTAGCTCTGTTGGTGTTGAAGTATAATGCCCCCTTCGTATCATAGCATTCCTAAAATATTTGTCTGGAGATCATTTGAAACCGATTGTCTACCCTGACTCTGTATTTTGAAATGAGCAGTTGAGGTTCTGTGTGATTGTCTCTATTTTGCTACCCAACAGCATGTTGGTATTGATGAAAATAGAATGGTACTTTGGACTAATATTCTCTTTCCATAAGCTGACTACGGTATGGGTTTTATTTTAAATCTTTTATAGAAAAGGGACCATGCCATTTAAAATGTACTTCATGTAACTCTTGTAATGTGTATAGTTGATTTACGCATGTCTGTAGTGTAGGTGAGGAGTCACGAAAGGAATGCAGAACCAAAAGGTTTAGAGGTAGGATGTGGGTCAATTTCTGCTGCTATTACAGTGTTTTTTTGCTCTAAAGTTGCAGACATGGCTTATTAGGAAATTTAGTTCTCTTGTTCACAAGCAGTGCCTCGGTGGTGTGATGTTTCGTTGTTCTTCCCACTGCTTCTCTGATTATGCTTAGATCAAAGGAGATTGAGGCGGAGGGCTGCAATGGAGATGCAGCTTTTTTGGAAGTGCGAGTCCAACAGTTGGTGATAGAGTTCATATTGAACCATGTGGATGAGATCTTCAGTGACAACGTTTGTATCAGGCCAAAGGATAATGAAGGTAACTCCTTCTCAATTATTTTCTTTTATGTTAACAGTGACCATTTCCAAAATGTATCCTGACCTCTTTTGGCCAATAAACGTAGTTCTTTCCAGCACATAACCTGTTTACATTACTTTTAGTATTTAGGTCTGAATCCCAATTCTTTTGAAAAAAGAAAACAGAAGAAGGAAATGAAGGGCATCTATATGATTTTTTTTTAAAAAAATAGAATCTGGCCTTAGATTATTTTGATGTGACTAATATAAAGCCGGACTAATAGTGGACAAAGGGACACGGTGGCCCAGTGACTAAGAGGCTGAGTTTGTCAATCAGAAAGGTCAGCAGTTTGGTGGTTTGAATCCCTAGCACCGTGTAACGGAGTGAGCTCCCATTACCTGTCCCAGCTTCTGCCAACCTAGCAGTTCGAAAGCATATAAAAATGCAAGTAGAAAAATAGGGACCACCTTTGGTGGGAAGGTAACAGCGTTCCATGCACCTTCAGCATTTAGTTATGCCAGCCACATGACCATGGAAACGTCTTCAGACAGTGCTGGCTCTTTGGCTTAGAAATGGAGATGAGCACTGCCCCTAGAGTCAGGAACAACTAGCACGTGTGTGTGAGGGGAAACTTTTTCTTTACCTAATAGTGGACAAAAGTTTGCTATCTCAATTGGTACAGGTAGTCCTCGACTTACGACCACAATTGAGCCCAAAATTAATGTTGCTTAAGTGAGAAAGTTTTCAAGTGAGTTTTGGCCTATTTTACGACTTTTCTTGCCACATTTGTTAAGGAAATCATTGCTGTTGTTAAATTAGTAACACCACTGTTAAGTGAATCTGGTTTTCACAGTAAATTGTCAGAAGATCACAGAAGGAGATCACATAACCCAGGGACACTGCAGCTGTCATAAATATGAACCAGTTGTCAAGCATCCAAATGCAACTCACATGACCGTGGGGCTATTGCAACAGTCATAAGTGTGAAAAATGATCATTAGTCACTTTTTTCAGTGCCGTTATAACTTCAAGTGGTCACTAAATGAACTGTTGTAAATTGAAGACTACCTGTAATTTTTTTTAATCCTTTAAAGGCTTTTTAAAATTGCTTTCAGAACCATTAGTAGGTTTGGGAAGATGCAGCCTTACCAAACCTTTAATTTATGCACAAAAGGAATAAAGATATAAAACCAGAGGTGATATTCAGCAGGTTCTGATCAATTCTGGAGAACCGGTAGCAGAAATTTTGAGTAGCTTGTAGAACTGGTAAATACCACCTCTGACTGGCCCCACTCCCATCTATTCTCTGCCTCCCAAATCCCAGCTGTTCAGGAGGGAAGTGAGGATTTTGCAGTAATCTTCCCCTAGGAGTGAGGAGGGAATGGAGATTTTACAGTATCCTTCCCATGCTATGCCCACCAAGCCACAGCCACAGAACCGTTGGTAAAAAATTTTGAAACCCACCACTGCATAAAATCCTCAGTTCACGTTGGAACAAAAGTTGCAAAGTTTCTCATTCATTGAAGACTGAATTATGGGGATCTAATAAGAAGTCTCAGCTTTATTCCCTTTTGTTGCTCATTCCTCTTGTTCTTGCAACCTGATTACTTGGAAAAGCAAAAAAAGGAAGCATGGAAAAGAGATTTAACAGCCAGGAGATCTTTGCCCTCATCATTGACCTAATGTTGTTACAGTAATTCATCACACCAAAAAGTTATAGGAAAAGCCCTGAGATACTTGGTTTATCCGCTAATAAATCAGCATTTTAATGGGATGGTGGGCACATTTGAATGTTATACAATATTGCCATCACTAAAATGACATTCATGTAATTTCTCCATCCACAAATTGATGCTAAGGTTGGGTACATTATGGCCAGGCATAACATTTCCATTTAATAGAAGACAGTGAAACCGGAGAGATTGCTCCTGACATCACTAGTATCTCAAATGTTCTCTGATCCCTGATTATTTTGTCTTGTTCCTGAGCATGTGGGCATATTTCCAAATAAACCACCAAGTTGCAATCTCCACACTTATTTTTGCTAAGATACTTGGGGGAAAAGAAATGATATTAGCAGCTGACACCTTGATTTTTACTGTGTCAGTTTCTGACACATCAGCTTTTGGATTAAAAGAGTATTAAAAACAACAACAACAACAACAACAACAACAACAACAAGTGAAGTATGGCAAGGAGTACGTGCCAAGAAAGTTGTTTGCAAAGACATTACTACCTGGGGATGTTATATATCCCATCCTTGTGCTGTTTCACTAGTTAAAACAGCCATCATGCTGAAAAATCAATTTAGCTGTTGTTCTGTCCCATAACAATCTTCAAAAAGAAAAAAGGTGTAAATAGCATGGTCTCATAAGTTGCAGCTGCCAGCTGGACAGGCTGCTTTAAATTGTTGCTTTCTGGCAGCTGTTAATGGCAAAACATTCAGTTAAGGGATAATTTAATAAAAATAGTACTCAATAAAAGTTGCAGACCTGTTATAAGAATTTCCTAGGTTCCCTTATAAACTGTTCCATATAAAGGGTGCACAACATGATAAAGGCTTTCAGAAGAGACCATTTTCATGGTTTCTATATAATAATGTTTAAAACAAGATCAAAATATTTAAAGTTAAATGCAAAGTCCATGATTAAAATTGTATAACACAATCATGACTTCCCCACGCCCTTCCCCTTTCCATTCAGGTATATTCTGCTTCACTTCTGTTTAATCTGGGTTTGTCCTCTATTTTATTATAAAGTGTGTTTGAAGGTAAGCTTTCTTTGCTATGGCTTTTCCAATAAATAAATAAAAACACAGCTAATTAGAAGAAATGCTAGTGTGCAACTTTTGAAGCTTGGAAAGCTGTCTTTAACCATCAGGACTTCCTTTCTTCTTTCTTTCTTTCTTTCTTTCTTTCTTTCTTTCTTTCTTTCTTCTCTTTTCTTTTCTTTTCTTTTCTTTTTTTTTTTTTTGAGTTCCAGGGCTGTAACTTCCTACCTCCTTTTAACAATAGCAGTCAGTGTTGAATAGGAAAAACAGGAACGATATTCAGAACAAATTTCCAAAATAGTCTGGATGGGAGAGAAGTATTGCTTCATCTTCAAAACTAGAAAAAGAGCTTAGTCTTCCCAAAGTTCAGTACAAATAAACACCCTCATTTTCAGAAGATGTGTGCCAAGGCACTGTGGCATATGGCTGCTGACCAAGGGACTATTGGGGTAGAGGGCAGAGTGCTGAATGACATTACTGGATAAAAAGTGCATTTGTTCAACAATCACATTTGCAAACAATTTCACTGGGAAAGTTTATTCATTAAAGGCATTGCTTGATAGAGCTATTGCTTTTCCATTTCTCTCTGCCATTCCCACCTTCCATTCCATCCCAAATTAGGCTAGATTTCCAATGTGTTTTTCCTTCCTTCCTTTTTCCAGAGAATAAACCTGTGATGAAGAGCCTAACTTTACCTTCCACTCCTCTGCCAATGAAGCTGGTAAGCTTGGAAGAAGCTCAGGCCCGAAGCCTCTCAGCCTGTCACCCTGCCCGCAAAGAGCGAAGGGAGAACAGTTTGCCAGAAATTGTTCCAGCCACAGGCTCCTTTTACCATACCGTCCTTGATCTACCAGACAGCAAGTAAGTTATTCCCTGTTATAGTACCTGAAAACTGAACACAAAAGATAAAAAGGCCTTGAAACAGCCTATAAATTTACTGTATTTTTCGGAGTATAAGACACACCTTCCCCCCCCTAAAAGAGTGTGGAAATGTTGGTGCATCTTATATACCGAATACAGCCTTTTTTGACCTCCCAAAGCGCCGCACCTGCACCCCATTTTTGTGAAAAACAGGCAAAAAACAGAGTCGTTTTTGCCTGCCCCCAGCCCTGCTGAAGCCTGCAGAGTGTTCCTGGGGACGGGGGAGGACAAAACTTTTTTTTCATACTTACCTTTTCAAAATCTTGATGCGTCTTATACACCGGTGCGTCTTATAGCCCCAAAAATACAGTAATAAATAAACAAATATCATCCAATGGTCTTCCATTGTCTAACTCAGAGTTCCCCAACATTTCTGGCTTTGCAGACTGGTGGGGGAGGGAGAGTGGATGGTTCCACATGAGCAGCTGGCAAGCGCAGGCGTTCACAGCTCTTGCCACGCAGGCAAATGAAGCCTATGCGCTTGCCCGCTGCTTGCAGAAATGAGAATGTGCGTGTGAGCATTTGCCGGCCATTTTCACCACCGGGTTGCAATCCCTTCACAGTCCAAAGTTTGGGGTCCCCTGGTCTAACCTGTCTTCTTTGGTGCTCTGTGGCATCTTTAGAATAGAGTTGGAAGGGACCTTGGAGGTCTTCTAGTCCAACCCCCCACTTAAAGCAGGAAACCCTATACCATTTCAGACAAATGGTTATCCAATCTTTTCTTTAAAACGTCCAGTGTTGGAGCATTCACAACTTCTGGAGGCAAGTTGTTCCACTGATTAACTGTTGTAACTGTCAGGAAACTTCTCCTTAGTTCTAGGTTGCTTCTGTCCTTGATTAGTTTCCATCCATTACTTCTTGTGCTACCCTCAGGTGCCTTGGAGAATAGCTTGACTCCCTCTTCTTTGTGGCAACCCCTGAGATATTGGAACACTGCTATCATGTCTCCCCTAGTCCTTCTTTTCATTAAACTAGACATAACCAGTTCCTGCAACCGTTCTTCATAGGTTTTAACCTCCAGTCCCCTCATCATCTTTGTTACTCTTCTCTGTACTCTTTCTTGTTAGATGAAATTGGGTGTGCAGCAGGGGTGGGTTCCTGCCAGTTCTAAGCTCTTCTATAAAAGGGGTTCCAGAAATCTACAGTGCCGTTTAGAACTGGTTCCAGCTTCCTCCCCCCGCCCGTCCGCATGTCATCAAGATGAAGAGTGAGAGGAGAAATCCCGGGAGTTGAAGTCCACAAGTCCTAAAGCTGTCAAGTTTGAACACTCATAGGTTTTTTTTCTAAAGGGTTAAGGGTGCAAGGGTCTTGTAACTTGACAGCTTTAAGACTTGCACACTTCAATGCCAGAGTTCCTGAGCCAACATGACTGGAGGAGGAATTCTGGGAGTTGAAGTCCACAAGTCTTAAAGCTGTCAAGTTTGAACACCCTGCAATTTTTTTTCTAAAGGGTTAGGGGTGCAAGGGTCTTGTAACTTGACAGCTTGCGTGCTTCCAATGCCAGAGTTTCTGAGCCCACATTTTGGTTGCTAAGCAAGAGCGTTGTTAAGTGAGTTTCACCACATTTTGCAAGTTGGCCACGCCCACCCAGTCACATGGCTGGCAAGGCACTCCCACCCAGCCACATGGCCAGAAAGCCACGGCCACCCGGTCACATGGCTGGCAAGCCACTCCCACAAAGCAGGCCACACCTACAGAAGAGGTTCTAAAAATTTTTGAAACCCACCACGGGTGTGTAGCCAATTTGCATCAACTATAACAATAGCTATAGTTCAGTTAAGCACTATAAGAGAAACCATCTTTGATAGCTTCCATGAATAAGCTTAGTGCAATTTTGAGAGGAGGAACCATTTCCCCAGCACTGTATAGCTAAATCAAAACTTGAAATATGTTTAAAATATATAAACTTTCCACACTAATTCCTCAACATTGCTGTGAGAAAGAGAACATTAAATCCCTGGTCAGTGTCAGTACCTTTGGTATCAGGCAAACAGATGAATACAGGAATATTTTTTCTGGCTTTGCTTCATTTCAAATGTTTGATCAGGAGGAGTGGAATGCAAAGGCTTGAGGCACCTGTGATAAGACAGCCACCTACTGGTAATCTTCCCCAATTGCATTTGCAATATCTACTTTAAGATTCATTCTATATTCGTGTAGCATATCCGATATACTATATGTTACTCTTATGCATAGTTGGATACCGTTGAAAGATGGCAAAAGCTGTTTTAATATAAAGACTTATATTATCCA
Organism: Thamnophis elegans; assembly: GCF_009769535.1. Taxonomy (NCBI): domain Eukaryota; kingdom Metazoa; phylum Chordata; class Lepidosauria; order Squamata; family Natricidae; genus Thamnophis; species Thamnophis elegans. The sequence continues at coordinate 26,813,060 of NC_045546.1, forward strand.
ACCACTATGGAATCATCATCAGTCCTGTTTAATACTTAAATTGCTGTTGGCATATGGCATTTGCTCATGTTCCTATAATATAAATTAGGGCTTGAGCAGCCACATCTTTGTAGGAGTAATAAATTCTGAATCCCATAAAGGATTAACATGAATCACAGGCTGTACTGAATTCAGAGGCCTGAGGTCAACTGTTATTTTACCCATAATTTCATTGGGTGGAGTTGGCCAGTCATAAAAGGCCATTTCCCACATCATACATAATATAACATATATAATTAGTGGGAAAGGGAAAGCAGTCATTTTCTAGGTCAAACTGTCTAGCCTCTTGGCTACTCTGATGGCAAGAGCCCTCTATGTTTCAAATCAAAACCTTCACACCATCTGCTACCTGATCTTTTTTTAGCTGGAGATGCTCAAGTCTTTCTTGGCTACAACTGTGAAAAGCGGTAAAATAAAGTCAGAGAGGAAATGAAGGCAAACAAACAGGACACTTTAAAAACACATTGATCTTAACTGTTATGCATTGCTACTTATTTACAGATCTTTGATTTTATCTTTCAGGAGAAAATTATCCACAAAGTCCAAGAAATGGAAGTCTATTTTTAATCTGGGCCGGTCAGGAACAGAAGCTAAAACTAAACTGAGCCGCAATGGAAGTGTGTTTGTTCGAGGGCAAAAATTATCTGGTAAAGACTCCCTTCTCGTTCTCCCTTAGCTTGGCCTTGGCCAACAAGAAAAAAAAATACATGCCAGCACTTAGCAAAAGATCATTCATGCTAATGAAGTAACAAGGATTAAAAGCCAGTATGAACGATGCTTGACAACAGCATGGGAGAGATTGCATATTTAACCTCTTACATCATGCCAAGTATCACTTCAGTAGGACAATAACAGGCAGTCATATCCCAAAGCCCATTAAATTCTTGCTGTGAATACTGCCTATTATTTTACTGTGTTGAACATGCATTTCTGAATTCGCTGAATGCATGCACAGGCAGAGGTCAAGTGTGCGTCTGCCCAAGCTGTTACTAAGAATATGCCTATGCCAGTCATTTTATTAAGGAGTCCTGGAACATGTGTCCATCTCATCTTGTCTGGGGTTTCTGATTAGAATCCTTATGAGATAATCAGTATCTTATTAAAGAAATGTCCTGGCTCCCTTCCAACAATCCTTGTAGAGCAAAGAAGATGCAATTACTATGCGTAGCTTTTAATTCTTGAAAATATTTACATTTATTACCAGATAACATGAAGGATAGGTGTCCAAACAGTTGTCACAATGAGGAAGGATGTAGAAAATAATCCAGCCCAACACTCTGCTTAGGGAGAAGTTAGTGGGCTCCTTGAATAAAGAACAATACACAACTATTCTTTGTTTATGAATAAGCAATTCAGAAAATCCTTGCAAAAATCATATCACTATTTTGGCAGATAAACATACTGAATAAAACTTGCTTTTTTCACTGTGCTAAAAAATAGTTTAAGAAAGCATTGCACCTCTTATACCTTGCTAGCTGGTAAACCTTCATTTTAGCTGTAAATTAAAGATAGAGTTGTATATATTCTCAGGATATTAAATCTTTTTCTGCTTTGCAGCTGCACTTGTTAACAGTTTTCATTTCTGTATAACTGCAGTGTGTGGTTATATTTCAAACATTTTACATCCTTTCCTTCTACAGAGAAAGCAACCATTCGGCCAGCTAAAAGCATGGACTCACTTTGTTCACTTCCAGTAGAAGGTAAGACTTGATCAGTGTGTATCAAATGTGGAAAAGTCAAAGATTTGCTCAGTCTTTGGGCATTTTTATATCAGAAGCTGAATTTGTGTAATTTTGGTGGACATTCTGGATATCTGTTTATATTAATCTGTTTATTTGTTCAAAATGTTTTGTGGGGTTTATTGCATAACACTAAAAAGTACTTAGTACAGTCATTGGTCAGAGAGTGTGCTGGAGAAGCCACTTGCCTTTCATTGTCATCTTCTTTTTCTAGATGAACTCATGGTTCAAGAAAAAAAAAACCACCAAGACTTTCACTATGATATGAGTCAGCAGTGTGCAGCTGTGTGCCGTGTGTGGCAGCAGCCAAAAAAGCTAATACAATCCTTGATTGGATAAACAGAGGATAGAATCAAAATGAAGTGAAGTATTAGTACCACTTTATAAAGTCTTAGTAAGGTCACACTTGGAATACTACTTCCAGTTTTGGTCATCACATTACAAAAAAAGATGTTGAGACTTTGGAAAAAGTGCAAAGAAGAGCAACTAAGATGATTAAAAGCCTGGAGACTAAACATATGAAGAACGGTTGCAGGATTTGGGTATAGCTATTTTAGAGAAAAGAAAGACTAGGAGGAATGTAACAGCAGTATTCCAGTATTTGAGAGGTTGCCACAAAGAGGAGAGGGGGGGGGGATCAACCAAAGCACCAGAGGGCAGGACAAGAAACAATAGATGAAAACTAATAAAGGAGAAACTGGAATTAAGGAGAAACTTCCTAATAGTGAGATTGCAATCAGAATTTGTGAGTGCTTATTCACTGGAGGTTTCTAAGACAGGACAGTCACTTTTTTGAAATGGTATAGGATCTCCTGCTTAAGGAGGGAGTTGGTCTAGAAGACCTCCAAGGTCCCTTCCAGCTCTATTCTGATTGATTATTGCTTATGAATGAATGAATGAATGAATTTTATTATTTATATGCCGCCCTTCTCTGGGAGGACTCAGGGCGGCGAACAATTCAAAAGGGGAAAAAGGGGAACATAAAACGAATACAAATAATTAAAATAAGCAAGAGTCACACAATCATACAAGTCGAGAGGGGAGGGAACTCATCACCCCCAGGCCTGCCGGCAAAGCCAGGTTTTGACGGCTTTTCGGAAGGCCTGGAGAGAGGTGAGGGTCCGAATCCCTGTGGGGAGTTCATTCCAGAGGGCCGGAGCTGCCACAGAGAAGGCCCTCCCTAGGGTAGTAGCCAGATGGCATTGGCTAGTAGATGGAACCCGGAGAAGGCCAACCCTGTGAGATTTAATGGGTCTGTGGGAGGTAATTGGCAGCAGGTGGTCTCTCAAGTACCCAGATCCAATACAATGAAGGGCTTTATAAGTTATAAGTTATGCAAAACTTCAGTTGCTTGAATAAGAGGAGTTTTTTTTAGGATACGCTACTCAAAAATTTATGCAGTGTGGGAGATTTGTCAATCTTATGACAACTTTCCAGCCTGTGTGGTATCATCTAGTGGATGCCATTTTCTCATTGTGGAATTTATGAGATTATATAGTATAGGAATGGACTCTCCATAGAATCCAAGCTTTGCAATAGCCTAGATTTCTGAGACACACTCTGTGTGGAACTGTTGTTGAAGATGGTTCAGAATTTGCAATCTGTGCCAAAGGCAGATACAAACTTATAGACTACAGTACTTCATTAATGCAAGGCCACTTAATATAAAATTCTTAATGAGCTGCACTAGTTGGCTCTGATCAACCCCAACTCAGAGGATTAAAATTTAATATATAAAGCTGCAAATGGTTTAGGATTTGGTTAACCTCTAGGAATGCCTGTCCCTTTATTTTTGTTTCTGTAACATTAAACATATTCTTAGAAATTCCCTGTTTTATGTATCATCCAATTACTAGAGGAAGGCTGAATTCATAGGAATTCCAACCACAACTATGTAACTTATTTTTTCTTAGAAATTAGATTGTTGCCGGTGTTGAAATTACTACTACAATTTTGGGTCTTGAATGAAGGAATTTTTTTCGACCAAGCCTTTGTATTGGTTTTTGTTTTTTAAATTGGACCAATGTCAAAATAGGCTGTTTGATTACCGATATTGGGTCTATTTTGTTCAACATGGGAACATTTTTACAAAGTGAAAGGTTGGCTATAAGAAATTATATTTAAAATTATAATTATATCAGATTTCTGCATTTTATGTTATACAATCTAGAGACCAACCTTACTGTTATTATTGCTACTTCAGAAAAATGGTTTGTGGCAACCTGTTGTATATCTACACTAGTATCCCTTATATCAACAAATATATTAAGGTAGTGGATGATTGCAGTTTATGGGGTAAGGGAGAAGCAGGAAGAATAGTGAGTGAGTTTTTCATATTTCTTCATGGGGTGGTATTCATCTTAACATATTTAGAGATGGAGAGGGAGACAGAAAGAATGATGGAATATTGCAAATATGGATCCAGAGAAAGGCTGAGGGAAAATATATATGCTTCTCTCATTTTCTTCCCTATTTCACCACCTCCTAAGCTTTGTATTTCATCCTGTCCATCTTTTAAAACAATTTTATGGCTGCTGCATGCGGCTTAGAAAAAAGATAGAGAATTGAGGAGGAAGTGGAAAATACCCTCTTTACCCCAAGTTTCTCTTTTACTAAATATACTTTTCCCTATCACCATTTCCAAATAGATGGTAGATGGAATCCATGACTGGGATACAGAATACAGATTTGCAGACACCAAAGCAGGTCATGATGACTGCTTTTGAAATTATAATTGTAAACTGGGGAGAGCTTAGAAATAAATTCAGTCAGTGATCTAACAGAAAATTGAATCATGTCTAGCATGTATTGTGCAAGGAAAAATTGCTCTTTAAGTCAGCCTGATTTGTCCCTACTCCCAATAAATATTTACCATAGGATTACAGCATTTTGGGGGTGACACAGGTGATCAACCACACATCATAATTTCACAATGCAAACTTTGTCACTTATGTACTTATGTTTGATATCTTGATGCAATTATGAAAGGTCAGAATTCGCATCATGGTATTGCAACACATTCTCATCATTTTTTCCTCACCGTAGTTTGTACCAGGTACTGACACAAAGGACATCCTAAAAGTTGGCTTTTGCTGGGCCATTATAGCAATAGCAATAGCACTTAGACTTATATACCACTTCAAAGTGCTTTTACAGCCCTCTGTAAGCGATTTACAGTCAGCATATTGTCCCCAATAATCTGGGTCCTCATTTTACCCATTTTGGAAGGATGGAAGGCTGAGTCAACCTTGAGCTGCTGAGATTTGAACTGCCAAACTGCAGCTCGCAATCAGTTGAAGTAGCCTGCAGTACTGCACTCTAACCACGGCCCCACCTCGGCTTTCATAAAGATGGAACAGACTTTTGAAGGAAATATTAATCTCCCTGTGTGCTCTAGAAGGAATAGAAGATACGATTTAAAAGTTCTATCTGTATTAGTATTCAAACTAATCTAAGATGAATAACCATGCGATATAGTCCCCAGATAACATCCAGATCTCCATGTTGATCCCAAGGTTCTTCTATGTTCTATGATATTAATTTTATTCTGAGACAGCAAAATAGTATCAATCTCTCCTTTATTAGTATCAATCTACTATTATTTTTTTCTTTTAATGTCCCTTTAGATTCTTCTTTCCCCTCTCCATAAATATGATTGAATCACAGCATCATTAGACATGTGTCTGTGACCTTTAAAGATTAAAACAAAAAATGAACAAATTAATCAATAAACAATGTACAATGCAGGACAAAAAAGAGTTTGACCATGTATGAGAGACCAGACTGGCAAAATTTATCTTTGTTTCCTTCCTTCTTTCTTTAGGAGAGGATGAAAAAGGTCATTTCAAGCGCACAATCACGAGTGGAGGGTTTTTTGTTCCAATGATGAAACAACGAGTGGGAGGACCTAGCAGCTCCTTTGACCTCAACAAGCAAGACACAGAGTGGGATCTCAAAGGTGCCATGAAAGGAGCTGAAGGAGGAGCAGAGGACAATGCAGAGAATCATATTCTACGGCCAACCCAAATGAAACCACTTCCTGAGCAACTGAAGGTATTCCGCCCCACTGAAGACCCTGAGAATGAGCAGACCTCCCCAAAGATGTGCCGTATGTTTTATACTTCAAATAATGAGACATCCAATTTGGGATTCCATGGGACCCTATTCCCCCTGGAAGCCTCTCCCCGTCACCAACATAAAGCCTTGAATATCTCGGAGCCTTTTGCTGTCTCAGTGCCCCTTAGAGTATCTGCAGTCATCAGTATCAACAGTACACCTTGTCGGATGCCTGTCAAAGACAAAGCAGCTTTCTCTAGCCTTCAGGAATCCTCTTTTCTGGGAAAAGGAAGTGCTATCTCTTCAGTCCCTGAAGGTGACAACTGTGACCAATTAGAGCATGTCACAGTCAAGGAAGAAAAGAAGCCTGAGTCCAAATCCATAACAGGTAAGCTTAGAATAAGGATGGATGATGTTCCAGGAGATGTTGAACAGCTTATCTCTAGCCATGGCAAATGATCAAAAGAAAGAGATTTGCAAATGTTGAGAACAACATTTGGAAAGAGTTGTGCACCCTGACTTAGGAAAGGCTGTAGTAATGTGTTCACAAGAGACCTCCAACATGGGTAATAGAGAATAGTTGAAATATTGAGAGCATGTCATGGAGATTCTTGAAGAATATTTGACACATGTGTTTTTTCAAACATTGCTTTTTTTTTTTGGTGGGAGCATGCAGTTGAAAATGCCAGTTTACCTGGATACCTATTGCTGTCCGTCCATTCCTTTTTTCTTTTTGCTAGTGAAGAAAGAAAACCTAGATATATTACAGTGATATTTAAAAAAAAGTAAAACTGGCAAAAGAAAAGCTAATTAACAGAAAAAAATAATCCTCATAATTATCAATAGCAATTTAAAATTGATGTAATCTTTCAAGTTTGTTAAATCACAGAGCAACACATTATGACATCTTATTACTTTTATAATATAGAGATTTTCTTTTCAAAATAATAGGTATCAATCTTACCGTGTTTCCCCAAAAATAAGACGGGTCTTATATTAATTTTTGCTCCAAAAGATGCATTAGGGCTTATTTTCTGGTTAGGCCTTATTTTAGGGGAAATACGGTACTAAATGCATCCATCTGGTTGACAATCTTAATGGGGCTTATTTTGAGGGTAAGACTTATATTACGAGCATCCTAAAAAAATCATGCTAGGACTTATTTTCCAGTTAGGTCTTATTTTTGGGGAAACAAGATATATTCTGCCTCTGTTCTTTAAAAGTGAGGGTTTTTTATAAGAAAAGTGAGGGGGGGTTCCCAATTACATAAAATTGTTAAAAATATCCTGTGGAACAGAATGCCTTTAGGAACACATGGGTAACTTTGTATTGGAGATCACACAGCCTGAGGATGTTATGAAAACCTAGCTTGCAGTGATACAGCTGGAGTGATCTTTTTACTTAGTTATTAATGGAACAAAAGGGAAATCTTGGTGGTAGGCTGAAATTAATTGTCAGACAAGTTATTACATGTAGTTGGAAGAACATGAAGACAAAAGCGAGTTTTAGAAAGGATCAATTGAGACAGGAACGCACCTGGAAGGAACAGCTTAAACTTCCCAAATTGCTTTCCACTCTAAATCTCCTTTCATTAAAAATATAATAAAAAATCAGAGTACAGTATTTTATATGCCTATTTTATATACCTAGACTGCCTCTTAAAACAGATTACTGCAATATCCTGAACATCTAGAGCAGATGCTGACAACACAGTGCCAGGGCACCTATTGCACTCTAAAATATCTATTTTAATATATCTATTTCCCAAAATAAATGACATGATATTTTGAATAATTAAATGGCCAGTTTTCAGAGATTCTGGTGTGAGATCTCATTAAATTCTAGACTTCTTTTCTAGATGTCATAAGAACCCAACATAAGGTTGCAAAGATAATGATCTCATGAAAATTTAGGCATTAAAAGTATTTGGGCCATAACTGAAGTTCTTATGTTAGCATTTACAGCTTTAAACTGTTGAAAACTCCATATATTTAGAGATGTTGGGATATGAAGGATCATGCTAAATCATATACTCTATATATGTAAAAGGACCCAGATTCAGTATGTGCCACTTCCAGATAGAGATCTTTGCATCTTTCAAAAGACTTCCAACTTTTAGTCAGTGTGAAAAATACAGGATTATTGTCAAAATGTAGCCAGTGTTGTGTAATTTGTAGACTGTTCAGATTAGGAACATACTAGTATATACCGTAAAGAAGAAACCATGGCTTATTACATATAATTATGCTGCCAAACATACGTAGAGAGCATTGTTCATCTCATAGCTATATAACAGTTCAGGCACAATTGGTTCCACCACAATACCGCAGAGTGCTAATCCACGGAGACATAAGCGCGAGTGCTAATCCGCGCCGTCCGAATCACTAAAGCAAATGCGACCTTACCACGCTGACATAAGGGTGGAGGGCAAATCTGCGCCTTCCGAAGCACTCAGCCTAACCTCACCCTAAACCTAAACCTAACCCTAAACCTAGGGGCTCGCAAGCGGGCACGGGGCAAAGTGGGCTGCCCAGCAGCAGCAGCCCACGGGAAGGGTCCAGCTCAGCCGCGGGGGGCAGCAGGAAGCCCGCGGGTGGCCTGAGCGGGGCCAGCAGCAGCAGGCGGGGCGCGTCCTCCTCCTCCGCCGGCGCCTCCCCCGGAGGAAGAGGCAGGGCGGGCGGCGTCGGCGGATCCCGCGCCCCGCCTGCTGCTGCCGGCCCCGCTCAGGCCACCCGCGGGCTTCCTGCTGCCCCCCGCGGCTGAGCTGGACCCTTCCCGTGGGCTGCTGCTGCTGGGCAGCCCGCTTTGCCCCGTGCCCACTGCTGCTGTCAGCCCGGCCGCAGGAGCAGCTACCTTTGGAGGTATCTGGATCGCCCTTCTGTCGCTGCGCTGTTGTCGCGGCGGTGATGACGTCGCGGCTTCAGCGATGCGGTTTAACCACCGCTATTTTGACGAGCGCGGATTTGTCGTGCCACAGGCACAATTGACTTCAAATTATCTGTCCTTAAGATAAACTCAAATTGAGAAGTGCATAAATCCAACAACAAAATTAAGATGGCCTCCATTCATTACCAGAATAGAAAATCATTTCCATTTTAAAAGCCAGCCAGCCTATTTCTGTCCGTCCGTCCGTTCGTCCATCCACCCACTGCCATCTCAGTATGATGCCTTCAAAAAACACCAGAACTCTTGTCATATGCAGTCAGTTTCATATTAAGGAAGGTTGGTTTAGAATAAGTTGACCTTTTAATTGTACGGTTTCTTCATTTTCTTTTGATCATTTTGTTTTCTTCTTTAAAATTTGGGTATCTGCTGTCAGGGTTCCAAGTAAGACTCCCAATGAAAGAAGACACTGAGGCTTGAAATTCCTCAAAGTTCCATTTTATTAGAGATGTAATATTGGCACATCTTGGAAAACCCAAATCTGAAAGTTTCCAGGTTTTCCCAACCCAAATGAAAGTCCAAGTCCCTGCCCAGCACCCACATGGCCGTCACATCAGGCACCATCCCAACTGGAGATGCCTCTCAGTCACACCCTCCCAGGTGCAGGACAAGATGTCCTTGACTCTCTGAGAAAGGAAAGTTATTATGACTATATATCTCCCAGACTCCATATAACCTCCCCTCCCATTTTCCCACAGCATTGAATGTGGCAGGCCTAAAGGCCCAATGCAAAAGATGGCTTCCAGGCCTGACATCTGCTTTTTATTTTATTTGTTTACATAGATTCTACTACTGAGAAAATAGTCATAGTTAAGAAGCTGGAGTCTGTAAGTATTCCTCAAGTAACCATCAATACTCAGGAGACAAAGAGTGGAGGTAACAATTGCAGCCAACCTTTAGAAGATAAGCTCCCCCTGGAACAGAGCCCATTGGTTATGATCCTTGCAAGCCAGCAGCAGACAGAGAAAGCAAGTCAAGACCAGTTTGGAATTAAGGACATGTCAGAGCAAATTTCCTGGCCACCAGAACTGTCAATAGATAAAACAGAAGATAACTCACATCTAAAGGTAAGAAAAAGTATTGAAAGTCTTCTTTGGATGTTATGTTTTTTGACCGTTTTGCTATTTTATGAAAAAGACACCAACTATTCTTTCCTCAAGTACCATTCTTGATACACCCCGTAATACTGGACATTTTTATAAAGTGTATTCCAGATTTAAACATCCCCCAAACTGAATCAGGGTGATTGGGGCATAATAAATATGTAAATCAAGGCAGAATTCCTCTAAAGCCATTTAATTTGATTCTGAACTATCTCTGGCTTTCACTAATGATTGTGAGTTTCATACGTTTACAAACACACTGCAATGTCTAAGAATCAATCCAAAGATAATCTAAAACATTTTCCATAAAAACCAAACAAAAGCAGTCATGTTACTCATAAAATTTTCAGATTGTATGGATAGGCACACCTCTATTCTACTTGTAATTTTCTTCACATTTGTCCATTAAAAGATAGAAATGTGTTGGTCTGATTTTCCTCTCAGAAGGGTAAATAAAATTTCTGAATATGTCCATATTACTGTTTTTTTTAAAACAAGAAATGTCTGAACATTTTATAAAAAAAAAACTGAGCTGTCTTCCTCTTCTAATAAACGTCAACAAATTTTCATCCAATTAATTGAACATTAAAAAAATTAAAACCCTACAGCTTGTTCATTTTTAGTAATAGCCAAGAGGGGATTCAAATTTCAGATATCAAATTCAATTCAGTCCCCAAAAAGAATTGAGGCATTCTAAATAAACTAGACTAAAGCTACTGGGGGGAAGGGGGGAATCCAAGTTCTTTTTCACTCATTGCTTATTAATAATTCCCAGTCTTGCTTCCTTTGAGTCAAAAAGTCTTTTTTCCCCCTTCTCCTTTGCCATTGCCAAATGTTAAAGTCCAATAATGCCGATCCCAAATCTCTCAATGGAAAAATTCCTGGGAATCACATTAACACTGTGAGTTGTCTAGCTTGATCTTAGCAGTTAGCAATAGCAATTAGACTTATATACCGCTTCATAGGGCTTTCAACCCTCTCTAAGCAGTTTACAGAGTCAGCATATTGCCCCCAACAATCCGGGTCCTCATTTTACCCAGCTTAGAAGGATGGAAGGCTGAGTCAACCTTGAGCCGGTGAGATTTGAACAGTCGAACTGCAGAACTGCAGTCAGCTGAAGTAGCCTGCAGTGCTGCATTTAACCACTGTGCCACCTCGGATCTTCACATTGACTTTGAGGCCATTATGGAGTTTCCGATGATATAAATCCAAAACCACTGAAAATATTATAGTTGATTGAAATAGTTTATTACTTGCTGATTTATTCCCACTGTATCATAGTTTTCAAATAGTGCCTCATTTTTAACATTTGGTTTCCAACAAAGTGGGATGGACAAATAGCAAGATTTCTATCTTCAATGGAGGAAATTTTCATTTTAGCATTATTTATTTAATAGAATTTGAATGTATATAGTTTTTAATTGAAAAAGATAGTAGAAGAACTTTTCATTCTTTCAATAGAATATATGCTTAGCTGTTATTCTAAAACTTTTATGTAGCTGATTTAAAAAAGCTCATAAAATAGAGTTTTGTGATCTAGATGGTTTCTCTTTTTCAGGTGGTTGATGATAATTCCAACACTGTGATGAAACCACTGTGGCCAGATATTCAACAAGAGCTGAAAATTGTTGAATCTGAGGAGGAGTTTCCGTGTACTGGAAGTGCTTTAAAGACAGACGAACAACAAGGGGAGTTTAAACCAAGTCTTACATCCATTGCATCTTCAGAAACAAAGAGTTTAGTGTGTAGTTCTCTTCTGCAACCAACTCCCCCCAAAGAAGAAAACATAATTGGAGATCCATTGGCTATACCTGACATTCTTTCCAAAGAATCGAAACATGTACAACTTTGCAACTCTGAGACATACAGAAAGCAGAGTGGTATTTCCTTCACCTCAGTGAAGCTGCAAAATAGTCCATGTTCAAAAAATTGCCCACAAGATGATAACACAAAAAATGACCTTCCATCTCAATCCCTAAATTGGAAGTTTCCATCACAACTAAAAGAAAACACAGCTTTTTCAACAGACAAGTCATCATATTCCAAAGAAAATAATTTAGATCAGCCAAAATGTGAAAGTAAGAATCGGCTTCTTCAACTAGAGAAAAAAGTTGAAACAACAGCCCAGTTAGAAAAAAGCAGTGACATATTTTCAGAGAGAGATCTAGCCAATTCAAAGATCCAATGTAGAGCTGAAGTCCCATGGGTCAAAGGGGGCAGAATGAATAATCAGAACTCTGCTAACCGACAGGAGGAAGATACATGGAGTGACCATGTCCATAGTTTAGAGTTACTAGAGCCATGGGAAGATCATCAGTGGGTCACCAGTCCACTTCATTCTCCTACCTTGAAAGAAACGCAAGGGAAGGCACTTCAGGAGTTTCAGCCACAGAACCAAGGAATAGCCCAAAGCCATTTGAAGAAACCATGTTTCAGTCGCAGCTTTTCCTTAGATAGTAAAGATTTTTTGAAAGCTCATTGGGCTATAGAAATACCTTTAGCTAATGCACATGAAGAACAGCTTTGTGGTAACCTAGAACAAGGAATGAAGGAATATTCACCAGGACAGTGGAAAGAAAGTTTTCAGAAAGCTGAAGCCTGGCTGAATTGTTTAAAGGAAACTTCAAACTCACATGAAAAACACATGAAATATCTAAGTCATCAAGCAGGCTTTGCAGCAACGGAGTTGCCTTCTGGTCTTGAAGGATTGCCCAGTGCTGCCTGTAAAGCATTGGTTAAGAAGAAAGTGCCTAAAGATGAAAAAAATCAAGAAAACATGAAGCTAGATTCTCCTTCATCACAATTTAATACTGAGGTCAGTTTATTAAATTCAAACTGCACAGGAAAGCATGCAACTAATATTCAACAGAATGACAGACCTGGAGTTCCTGTTATGAAAGGACCGTGTTGTACTAAAGAGCTGCAGATCAATAAAAGTGAAGACATTCCATGTAAAGGAAAGCCAAGGCCCTCTTCTCTCAACCTGGATTCTGTCCTTCCACTCGCCAGCCTTTTTAATTTTGACAACTTGTCTTTCCCCTCTTCACCCAGGCACTTTCTCTGCGGGCAGAAAGAAGCTAAGTCTAGTGATTCTGCGCCATCCCTTCCTGTTGTTTGTCCAAGTGAAAATAAAGCTGACCTTTGGGGGTCACACTTTGATCCCCAAGACTTAGACTTAGAATACATAATGATGGCTCATGCTACCACCGGTCGTCGTAATTCTGCCCCTGTAAGTGTTTCAGCGGTAAGAACATCTTTCATGGTTAAGATGTGTCAGGCTCGAGCTGTGCCAGTAATTCCACCAAAGATTCAATATACCCAAGTTCCCCAACCTTTGCAGACACAAAACCCCAACTGTAGAATCTCACTGGCATCCGAGAATAAAGAAACAGAAGTCAAGAAAAGTCTAGTCAAGCCCATTCAAAATGCTCAGGGTCAGCTGCAACTCCCAAAGAGTCCATCACTTGATGGGATGGGAAAAGAAAACAACAATACACTCATTTTGGATTCAGCTGCAGCTAGAAAAGCCGAACCATCTTTTCCCAATCATAATACTACTCAGGATGCACCAATTCTTCGGCGAAAGAGAACCTCTGAAGGAGAAACCACTGGAGATACTCCACAGTCCTCAAAAATGGAGAGGCCATCTGGGGTTTCAAAGCCTTCTTACAGGTCTAGACCAGGAAGACCCCAGAGCCTTATTCTATTTAGTCCTCCCTTTCCTATCATGGACCATCCCTCTTCAGCAGACTCTAGAGTATTGTTGTCTCCCATAAGAAGCCCTACACAGAGCCCTTCTCCAAGTCCAATTTTGAATGATTTATTAGGGGCAGCCCCAGAGGGTGTCACTCTTCGTAACAAGATGACCATTCCAAAGAATGGCCAAAGACTAGAGACATCTACAAGTTGCTTTTACCAACCACAGAGGAGGTCTGTAATTCTGGATGGAAGAAGCGGGCGTCAGATAGAATAATGTCTTTCAATTTCTCTTCCCTGGTGGATGAGATATACTGGTAACACTGCGAACTTTGAATATGATGCTATTATTGCTAAATGCTTATTACTAAAACAGTAATTGTTGATTTCAACAATCCTTAATTTTATACTTTGTCACATTTAATAGATGAAATTATCCCACAGGTGAAAGCAACATTTTACTGCAAGGAAAGGCAGAGGTAAAAGGTGTCTAGAAATGTATTCCTTTATAAGACATTCTCATGCTTCTGCTTCCCACCAACAGATATGAATCATCTCAACTAATGTTCCTTTCCATGATCTTGCTTATTGCCTTCCTATAATGTTGAAATGCTAAGTATTGGGGAGTTCAGTCCTGGTATGTATTAAGAACAGCAGTCCTGCTCCATGCATCTATGTTCACACCTACAAGGAGCATTGTCAAAAGAATAATGTGCATGCTGGGCACTCAAATAAGTGGTGAGAGAGGAATGCTGATGTGTTTGAGTGAAACCTATTTTGATAAGCTATTATTATTATTAAAAACACCAATTATATCTTACTTTTCTCTAAATGGTTGATGGACTTTAATACTGATTATAGAAGATTGTATAAATAGTCATACAATGTAAAATATCTGCTCTGTCAATAATTGGAAGATTTAGTGATGTAATAGTAGAGATTGAACCCACTCCAGCTGATATTCACCCTCCTTCAAAAGCACTAATTTGCTATCTGTGTAGCAGTGTCACTTTAGGTAGCTGCTAAATAAAGTGATAGGGCAGTCATATTAAGCTTCAATCCACTTATTAGAACATTATAGCATACTGATGTTTATTGAAGACATTATAATATGATTTTCCCTACACCAGCCCCAGTATGGCTGTTTTGCAAATTAGATTGAATTTAAGTTGCTACCCAACTTGCATCAATAAGTGGCACAAAGTAAATTTCAATTAGCAAATAAATTCCACCCCAAATGTCTGGTTGCAAGTTATTAAATCAGAATTGGGGGTCTGAAGATCTATCAAGAATGACTTACATATGTTTGATTTTGTTGTCTCATTGACTCTCAATATCATAGTCTAGAACCACATATTCACAAAACACAATTGAACTAGAGCTAGGACAGAAAATATGTAGACAAGTGACTTTGTTGTGAAAATATGTGACAAGTGACTTTGGTATACATATAACATACTGAAATGGCATATATTGTAATTTCACTAATACTTATTTTGACACATGTACTTCTACCTAGAATTCCAACTTTGATTTTGAGAATAAGTTGCTTCACATAACAAAATGAGCACCTCTTACTTTTGAAGTCTTTTATAAACCCCTCTTTCTTTTTTTACTTTTCAATAAAGTTTATGTAAGGAAGTTTGAAATAATAGCAAAAGAGGATTGGAAGTTCTAAAACATTGTGGTTCTCTCCTTATAACAGAGTAATGGGTGACACGATCTTTATTTGTGCATTGTTAAGAACAAAAAAAAACCCTTATTTTAATTGGAGAGAATTTAATTGAAGAGAAATTCAACTACTTAATTGAAAAGAAATTCAGCTAAACACAACTGGAATGCTATGAATTTTTAAGATTTTTAAGATTCATTTTGAGAATAAATCAGTTTCTCCATTTTAGGAAACATAGAACAAGAGGTTCTGCTTTTTGCATCCTTAGATTTGGTCAAGGCTTGGTATGTTGCTTATAGTAGTTAGCAAAGAAGGGAAAGCAAAAAACAAAGTGCCCCCCCCCCCCCCGTCCTATAATGCCCAAGGACAGAAGGAAGGGCACTGTGTGCTGTGGAAGAAATAGGTTAATGGAGTGAAGCAGAATGCTGAATTAGAAGGAAAGTTGTTAGTACATTATACCATTTCTGGGATAACAAAAATAATTTACTTGCTCAATGAATGGTATCAAGAGAGAAAGAAAGATTTGCAGTAGTTACCTGTGGCATGGTTTGTTCTTTTGCTTAAGTAATGCCTAGGATTTGCTTTAAGCAAGGTATATTGACTATTTTCCTAGTGACAGATATATTTTCTAAAAATGTGCTATAGAAATATATTAAAATACAGTATAATTAAGACCTAAGAAGCTGTCTCTAAATAGCACTGCATGTCTGAATATTGGACAAAGCCAGTGTTTAGAAATTAGTTGCAAACTCCTGTTGTGTAGGTTTCCCACACTTTTGATAGAGAAAGATCATCAATTGCCCTGTCTGCTAACTGTGGAGTCTGTTCTTCCTGATCTTTTTTCCTGCAATTGTTCTTCATATCAACACAGGACTTTAACAACTATTGCTAAACTCATCTGAAACAGATCTCACTCAAAAAAGTAAATCTTCCAATGATTTCATGGCAATGGTCCCTGGGGTAATGGTGGTGAAGAATTGTTTTATGAGATGAGATATATGATTAAGAAACTAGAAAAGTGCTTGTATATCACTTTGCATCCTTAGCACTGTTTTACTTCAATTTCTTGTCAGTTTCAATTCTTGGGTGCACACACAGACATACACACAATTTCAGTTGAGATTGGGGAAATTATGGGCAAATTTGTAAAATGGATGGGATTCTTCTTCCATTGTGTTCTATTTTAAAAAAAGGCATAACTTTGGGGGAGTTTGAAGGTGGAGGAAAAGGGGAGGGCTGCACTTAGTTTTTTCAGTGGCATTCTGAGAACAACAGTCCAGACGTTAGATCAAGGATAAAATAAAATAAAATTGATTTCATTTCATTCAAAAGTGAATTCGGTTAATGGGGATTTTCTGAACACGTATTAAATGTAAAAATGTTCCCATGCATTTTTTAGTTTTCTTCCTTCTTTCATAGTATTAATCACAACTTGTTGGCAACTTTTGAAGGGACACATCCACTGTAGTCAAAGCATTCAAGGTCCTTCTATGGCTCTGAGGTCTCAAGCTGTATATGAAAAATGCTGCATGCCATGTTAGATTGCTTATAACATTTTAACTGTAATTCTTTAAGATACAAGTATACTTTTTTCAAGATTTGTTTCTGATAATTTTATTAAATAAAACAAATTTCAGTTGAGGATAAATCCCTGTTCCTTCCTGCCCTTTCCACTCCCTGAAGAAATTATGAGTCAGTTTTTCCTATTGCTTTAAATTTGAGAGGGGGAAACCGAGTCCATTAATGTGAGCTTTGTATGAATGCATTGAATTTCATTTAATCATCATGATGAGTATTGTTTTCATGGACAGCACGTGGAAATTTTGCCAAGTCTCAACCATGAGATTAAACTGGAGTTTTTATAAAAACATATTTGTGTCTTAGTGTTGTTTTGACAATGTACATAGTTACTGTGCTGGGAACAAAATCAAGTTACTTGATGGGAACAAAAGATGTTTACTTTTGACACTTCTATTATGGTCCTCCTTACTTATCTAAATCATGGATGGATATAACCTGTGAACTTTCCAGATGCTTCTGAAATTCAATTTCAAAAAGGTCCGGTTAATATCAAGTTCTGAGAAATATTGATGAGGAATCTTTCAGTAATATGAAGGGCTATAATTTTTCCATCCTTGAATAGCCCCAAGCATTAAGGATGCTTATCAGCATCACAAGTGTGATTATGCAAGATCATTGATAACCAATTATTTAAAGAAATTGAGAGAATGTACATTGTTATTACATTCTTATCTGAAAAATACTTGTTGGATTGTTAGATTTATACTCCAGGAACTTGACTGAACTACTTCATGTGGATGGCTCATCTACCTGTGTGAAGTAGTCAGAATATTAGTGATCACCCTGCATCCTTTGTAAGTAGTACAAAAGTTACAGACGGACTTAAAATTCTTGCTGAACTTCAGTCTTTTTCATATCTAGTAGAAGAAAATCCAATTTTCTGTGTTTCCAAAGCAACTTGCATAAATCTAAACATTACATTTGGTAGCAGCTGGATCTCATATTTTCTCACAAAGCATCTATCTTGACTACTGTCACCAGAAGCTCATAACTTGAAGGGATTTAATTCTCTTTCTATCTCTCCTCCAGCTGCTTCCTTTTCATTTTTCAAAATCTAAATGCATTAATTGGGATCCTGTTCGTATCTTTAGATACATTAAAATGAAAGGCCATTTGCATGCATTTTGATTGATATACAACAGAACATAGGATACTTAGTCTGGTATTTTACTTTTAGTAATATATTTAGCATGGCTATATAATTAGGGAGTAATCTGGTTGTGCTGGAATCAGATCTGGGCAACCTGCTAGTTCCCTGGATTTGATGGGATTCATGGCTTCTTCCTTATTCATGGATATACACAAAAAGATCTGATCTGGGAAATGGGTACTTTCACTATTATAGTGAAGAAAGAATAATAGTATCAACTATACATTTTCTTCTTCTTTGAGAAGATTGACAATGTATCATTTAATATTTTAAGGGGAGGTGAAAAATTCCTATGAAAAGTCAGCAGTGCAGGAGTGGATTGGGCTGTTTTTCCGCTAGGTCTTTTGGAGGAAATTGGGAATGGGTCTTTATTTCTATAATATTCAACAAGCATCTTTTTATTTCCATTTTTATTTTCATAACACACACTCACATGTATACTATACATAGCCTGTATCATATAGTATTAAATAATAATTACATCAGTTCCTCTTGTCAACAATGCCCAGAAAAATAGAAACCCATTATAGCTCTTCTGCTCTCCATACACCTCTTTCTTCTACCACCCTCCAACTTTCTATCTTCCCTCCATCATCCTTTCCTACTCTACTTCCACTTCCTTTCTACTGCTCCTCTCTCTACAATCCACTCCTCCTTATCTTTCTCATCTTCCCCCCTTACCCTCTCTCCTATCCTTCTCTTCCCATCTTTCTTCTCCCTTCTGTTTCCCACTCCTCCTCTCATTAGTGTATTTCTGCTACATGTCAATATGCTTAACATATCCTAGTTTTAAAGAAAAAATAGTAATAATAATAGTAATGAAAATATAAGAAAAAACAGTATACATGTGGGGTCAAATTACATTAAAGTCTAACATGTCTCGTCAAACCTGATATATATCCCTCCCCCTCCCCCCAACCCCCCCCAATCTCCCCCCCCCAACTTCCCAGAACCCATACACGATATAGATTTTTAACAAAAACAGTCTAAAATATATTGGAAAAAAGAATAAGAAATTGATAATATCTTTACATTGAACTTAGCTCCTCCTTGCTAAACTAACTTTAAACAATTTAAATCATTCCTGATCTTAAGCATAAGCTATCTGGAATTTCTTAGTCCCGTATTTATTTTGTATATAATCAATCCATTTTTTCCAGTCTTGTTTATATCTCTCATTTGAGTGGTCCTTAAGATATGCAGATATTTTAGCCATCTCAGCTAAATTTGTGACTTTCAATGTCCATTCTTGAATTGTAGGCAAGTCTTCCTTCTTCCAGTATTGCGCCACCAAAAATCTTGCTGCAGTTATTAAGTGCAAAATCAAGTTAATCTCTACCGCTGTACAGTCAGTAATTATACCTAACAAAAATAACTGAGGAGTAAACTTTATCCTTTTTTTAAGAACATTTTGCATAATCCACCATATTTTTATCCAAAATGCCTTAACCTTTTGGCAAGTCCACCATATATGGAAATATGTCGCATCGAGAGAACCACATCTCCAGCATTTGGATTGTAAATTCGGATACATAGAAGCCAACTTTTTAGGATCTAAATGCCATCTATAGAACATCTTGTAAAATTTTTCTCTCAGGTTTTGGGCTTGTGTAAATTTTACATTTCTTACTCAGATTCTTTCCCATGTATCCAACATTATTGGTTCTTCAATATTTTGAGCCCACTTTATCATACAATCTTTAACTAGTTCTGTTTCGGAATCCATCTGTACTAATACATTGTATATCCTCTTTATGCATTAAATTTTGATCTCTTATTTGTTTAAATAAATTATCCTCGACTTGCATGAAACCAATTTTTTGATCTGTTTTCCACCTGGCCTGTAGCTGTCCATACTGGAACCATGTTTGAATTACCTTTTCCTCTTTTAATACATCTAAGGATTTTAGTTGTAATACACCCCTTTCTAGGGTAAGAAGCTGTCTGTAAGTAATTATATCCTGTTTTTGTGCTATATTCATATTTTCTATTGCGTGTCTAGGAATTGCCCACATGGGTATCTTGTCATTTAATTTGTATTGATATTTTTTCCAAACCCACATTTTCCTGTGTTTTTTGTGGCAGATGTTTAGTAATGCAGGCAGCCCTCGATTTATGACCACAAATGAGCTCCAAATTTCTTTTGCTAAGCAAGACAGTTTTTAGGTGGGTTTTGCCCCATTTTATGACCTTTCTTTCCACAGTTGTTAAATGAATTTGACTTCCCCATTGACTTTGCTTGTCAGAAGGCCACAAAAGATGATCACATGACCCCGGGACACTGTAACCATTATACATGTCTGTATATATGCCAGCTGCCAAGCGTTCAAATTTTGATCAAATGATGATGCAGATGCTGCAACAGACGTAAATGTGAAAAACAGTCATTTTTTCAGTGCCATTGTAACTTTGAACTGTCACTAAATGAATGGTTGCATGTTGAGGACTATCTGTAGTAACAAAAACATCTATTCCTCTTTAATATGAATACTGTATAAAATGGACAAATGTTCTCCTTTAATATATTGGAAACCGAATGGGACATGTACAAAATAAATGCTCAGAACTATATTCTTGCTCTTTCTAAAATAGTGAATGTTTACATTACTACAATTTCCAAACAAATTTTAAGTTATATCACTTAAAAGAGCAGAATCTGGTTTATTACAGGTACTCGTGTGTGTGTGTGTGTGTGTGTGTGTGTGTGTGTGTGTATCAATCATATATCATGTATATGATATATGATATATATGATATATGATAGAGGTCTAACATATCCTGTACCCGTTAACAGCGGTGTTCCCCAAGGTAACATTTTAGGACCAACATTCTTTATACTTTACATAAATGATCTTTGCAATATTAGAAGCAACTGCATTTTCTTTGCTGATGATGTAAAACTATTCAACACCACTGACAATGCTATCACCCTTCAAAAAGACCTTGATTAGGTGTCAGATTGGTCAAACTTCAAATCCCAACCAATAAATGCTCTGTTTTACACATTGGCAAAAATAAATCAGAACATAAAATACAAGGTAGATGGGCATGATCTTGCAGATGATCTGCACTCTATCAAGGACCTTGGAGTACTCATTTCTAAAGATCTAAGTGCCACAGCCCACTGTAACAACATTGCCAAACAGGCATTAAGAGTTGTTAACCTAATCTTGTGTAGCTCTTCTCTGGTAATATTGTACTACTAACTAGAGCATACAAAACATTTGGTAAACCAATTCTCAAATACAGCTCATATGTCTGGAACCCGCACTGCATATCAGACATTAATACAATTGAGAGAGCCCAAAGATATTTTACGAGAAGAGTCCTCCATTCCTCTATCTGCAATAACATTTGGGCTTAGACAACTTAGAACTACGCCATCTTCAGTCTGACCTAAGCATAGTACATAAAATTGTCTGCTACAACGTCCGACCTGTCAATGACTACTTCAGCTTCAACCGCAATAATACATGGGCAAACAATAGATACAAATTCAGGTTAAACCACTCCAAAGTCGATTGCAGAAAATATGACCTCAGACACAGAGTGGCCAATGCCTGAAATACATTATCTGACTCTTTGGTTTCTTCCCCTAACCCCCAAAACTTTAACCTTAGACTGGCTACTGTTGACCTCACTCCATTCCTAAGAGGTCTGTAAGGGCCGTGGATGAGCGCACCAATGTGTCTACCGTCCCTGTCTAATGTCTCTCTTTATTTGTATCTTTTTTCATGTATTCAAAATCACGTTTATACTTTTATCTGTTATCTTATATAGATGCTTAAATAAATAAATAAATAAATAAATAAATAAATAAATAAATAAATAAACAAACAAACAAACAAACAAACAAACAAACAAAATAACAACCATTGCTTAACAATCATTCAAAGTATTGAATGATTCTTTTTCTTCCAAGAGTTTTTTCAAAACAACCAAATTTTTGGTCCCTAATACATAGCCTTATACACATGCTGTTGTTTTTGTTGATTGAGTGTTAGTGATGCTGGTAGAAGAAGGAAATGCATCATATCCTTTTAAGCTTTAGTGAAAGTGCAATCCAGAAATATTTAATTTTAGCAATAGGAAGACATGTTAGCATTTCAAAGCAAGTACAGCAGCTGTTTAATAATAAGCCAAGGGATAAAAGACAGAACCGGGGATAAAATAACATAGCTGAAGTTTTCTGAAAAAGGAGCATTTTCTGAAAGGCAAAAGCTGAAGTAAAGAAACAAAAAACAGACATTGAATTCATTTTCCACTGCTAAAAGAACTTGGGGAGAAAGGCTTATTTTAAAAATGGGAAAAGTTAATCTCTGTCTCAGCAAATACAACATTCTTTATTTTATATTTCATTACTGTTACCTTAGGCAACTGAAGTTCACCAAATTTTGCCCCCCCCCCAAAAAAAAACTTATAAAAGGAATTCTATGTCTCTCAATGTATTCTGGAGTATCTACAGCCCTAAACCACTTGTAAAAGAAGAGCCTTGTTTAACTATTACAGAAGGAATATTCTTTTGGTAAGAACTATGCAATTCCAACATGACTGGAAAGACTTAGATCATATATATAGATGAGGCTAGAGTGTTGCTGTAAGCACTTGAAGAGAGGCACTTGGAAAAGCATTTGTTCAGATATCCATGAACATTAGAGGGATCACACCCATGCTTATAGCCTCCTGTCTATATACTTGCCGCAAGGCAGGGATTAGCAGTCTTTAGAGACTTAAAGTATATTTAGAATTTGGAGAATGAATGCACTCACAAAATATGATATTCCTAGAAACAATGTGAAAGCAGAGGCAGGATTTTTGTTTGTGTTTTTTCAATATGGAAGCTACTATTTTTATTTGAAAGCATTAAACATTAGGAGAACTGGGTGATTTGCCATGTATCCAAGACAGTATTTTTATGGGATGGAGAAAAAAGTAGCACATTCTCTGGTCCAGTAACTTCCATTTGTGCTGGGAAGCAACTTCTAGAATTCTCAGCCACCATGGCCTGTGATTATTCCAGGTTGGAGTTGGCTAACATCATGAAGAAGATGCAGGATACTATGATAAAACAAATGCTTTGCATGTAGATAAATCACACATTCAGTTTTTGGCTTTTTCAGTTATAGATATGTGCTAACTAATTAGCAGAAACCTCTTCATGAGATCCTGCAGAGTGGTCAGAATACTGTAATAACAAGCACCACTAGTTGCTTATGGTTTTTAGCAGCTTCTCACAAGCACGTAAATGTAAGATGATACAGAGAACATTGGCAACAGCCTTGGAGGACAAGATGAAGAACCATTACTAAGGCAGAGGTCAGATAAGCGGGAGTTGAGAAACTAATTTGAGAGATCATCTCAGATAGGCTCTTCTCTAGTTCACACAAAGATAAAGGAGGGAGAGAACACATTCAGACTTACAAAATTTTGTTCTACGCCTGTTACAATAAAAGTAGTCCTGACCTACGTAGTATTTGTTTCTTACTCCGGTTTAAGTTGTAAGATGAACAAAGAAACAACACAGGTTTTACAGGAAAAGAAGCATGTGAAGAATTGAGAAATAATTGAGTAATCTTAGCAACATTTTTTTGTGAAAAACAAGGCAACAAATTCAAGACCATATTCCTGTCCACCATATCCTTGTAATAGAATATTCAGAATGTGTACCAAAAACATATGGTCAAGATAAGTTTCATTGGAAAAATGCTATAATAGGTGGGGGTTGGGGGAACATGGGGTGCAGTGCATCCCCCCTGCTCCATTTTTAGTGCCAGGAGCTCCAGGGAGGGCTTCCGGAGCCCAGGGAAACCATTTTTGCCCACCCGGAGGCTCAAGGAAAGTCTCCGGAATTTGGGGAGAGCAAAAACACCCGCCCACTATGGTGCTGGAAGGGAAGTAGGCTGTGCAGGGGGCATGCACGCACATGTGCATGGGGAGGCCACACATACATGTGCAGGAGATGAGAGCATTGCATTGTGGGTGTGGGCACACATGCACGTGCAATAGCACACACGCACACAATTTTGGCAAGCAAGGAGAAAAAGATTAGCCATCACTGGTCTAGAAGCTATTGTAGAACTCCATGAATAGGAGGTAGCAGTGTGTGTCAGTTTCACTGAGGATATTGTGAAGTCATCTCCAATGACAAGTTTTCGCTCATCTTTCTTTTACTATTTCTGCCACTCTTTTTAATACACTCTGTATTACAGGTCTGCGTACCAAAGTTGGTGAAAATGAAGCAATGACAAAAGACCAAGTGAAAAAATCCTGAAAATATTTTTAGCCAGAATTTTGTTATGTCCACATTCTTCAGTCATTGTAAAGAATTTGTTATAAAGACTGGGTTTCAGCCCAGCTGTAACGTTGCCAAGAGAATCTCAATCTTATGCAGGAAAAGACCCGAATACAACAAGACCAGCATATGTGTGTGTGTGTGTGTGTGTGTGTGTGTATATGTATGTGTGTGTATATATATATATATATATATACTGTATATACTCGAGTATAAGCCTAGTTTTTCAGCCCACTTTTTGGGCTGAAAAAAGCCGCCTCGGCTTATACTCGAGTCAGTGAAAAATTTGCCCGAAATGGAGGAGAAAAAGGGGCGGGGCCATGCCGCTGGGTGACACTCGTGAATGGCCCAGTGCCCCTGTGAGTTTCCCCTCCCTCTGTGTCAGTTTGCCGCGCAGCGCGCACCGCACCATCCCCCCTCCTCACGTTCTAATGTAATGCAGGGCTGTCTTACGATTCCCCTTCCTCCCACTCCTGCCGCTCTGCAACGATGTCCCACCTCCTCCTTGTTATGGCAAGCAGCCACATAGCGATGTCCCACCTCCTCTGGTACAGTGATCCAATGATAGGAATCACTGTGCCGTGTGTCATAGAAGGCGGGACATCGCTCCCGCGGCTGCACGGGACATCATCATCACAGCGGGACATCAGCATCATGAGGTGAGTGAAGTATTTCATTGAATACACCGCTAGTTTACTGTTTTTCTTTGAAATAAATATTCAAAAACATTATTGGTATCTATTTTTATTTTTGAAATTTACCGGTAGCTGCTGCATTTCCCACCCTAGGCTTATACTCGAGTCAATAACTTTTCCAGTTTTTTGTGGTAAAATTAGGTGCCTCGGCTTATATTCGGGTCGGCCTATACTCGAGTATATACGGTATATATATATATATATATATATATATATATATATATATATATATATGTGTGTGTGTGTGTGTGTGTGTGTGTGTGTGTGTGTGTGTGTGTGTGTGTGTGTATACATACATACATACATACATACATACAGACAGACAGACACACACACACACAGACACACACACACACACACACACTGTATATACAAAAACATATTTTTGATTTGGTATTTTGGAACCTAAAATTTGTAACTTATCTCTAAATATATACAATACCAATTCTCATCACTTTCTTTGGGAAAAAAAGGTGACTATTTTATATTTTAAAGGGAGAAGCTGTTTAAGTCATAGACTTCAATTGACGGAGTAATGCAACTTAAAGCAACCCTTATTAAATGATTGTCCAGCCCCTACTTTAACATATCCAGTGTAGGATAAACTACAATGTTTCCTTGTTACTGGTGTCACTTTCAAATGAAACGAAATCAAATCAAATTCCTGTCAGGTATTTAAAAAATAACATCTCTTCCAATTATTATCCCCTCCTCTTATTTTGCATTTTAAAGGATAAATACAATGACGACTTTCAGTCTCTCTTGAACAGGATTTCCTCCCACTCACATCCCCTGCTTTTTTTCATTGGTGTCCCTAAAAAGCCCCAGACTGAAGACTTCTTAAAGTGTGGGAGTACTGATACTATGTTGTGAATCCAAGGTAATTTGTTTCTCATCAGACTAAGTTGGTGAGTAGTAATCTCTGCAGCATTAGTAGCAAAACCTAGGTGTATGGAATAATACTTAACTACTTACCAGTGGTGAAATTCATTTTTTTTTACTACTGGTTCTGTGGGCGTGGCTTGGTGGGCATGGCAGGAAAAGGATACTGCAAAATCCCACCCCACTCTGGGGCCAGCCAGATGTGGTATTTGCCGGATCTCCAAACTACTCAAAATTTCCTCTACTGGCTCTCCAGAACCTGTCAGAACCTGCCGAATTTCACTCCTGCTACTTACCCAGCAGCTATACTGCCTGTTTAACCACTGCAGAAATGCTGAATAGCCTTAAGAAAACAGCTACTGCTTATAAAAATTGGGTAATGGTGAGCAGAATAGTTCACATACAGGAAGTTATTAATTTTGGTTGTTTTATTGAAAATAAACACATCTTTTTTGTGCCTTCTAGTGGTTGTCTGGAGTAACCCTCTGAATAATCAATGTTAAGATAAATACAGAAAAAAAGTAATAAACTCTTTAATATATTATAGAAGTTTCCCCTTCAGAACATTCATTCATGGGTAATTTGAGAGCAATATATGACCCTGCCCTCTAAACTTCACCCCACTTCACCACATTTGCATTGTGGAAGAAAGTACACGTGAAAAATGTTTTTGTGCATTCTATTCCTCAGCAAAACCTTCCTTTGCATCATTGGGAAACAAAAAAGGTTAAAGCTATGACATTCTATTTACAAATTCAAATGTTCTTTCATGAAAATATAGATAAAAGTGGTTTAATGTTCATACATCAAAATTATACTTAAGTATCCAGGTCCTACAGTTAAAGAATCTCTTATAAAACATGATTATCTGTACTGTTTTTTTTAATAATGAAGACACAGATTTGATTCAATAACTGAAGTTTCCCACTTTAAAAAAAAACATTCATTCCAGTTTTTCAGATTAGGAAAGCATGAGAAAAATCACTATAATGAACAATCAATATACTTGGGTTATGTTAGATACTTGTTCTAACTACAGTGGTTTCCACCAAGGTCCTCTGTTCCGGCGGAAACAGAGGTTTAACACTATTGGTCGAAGGGTCTGACAGCTCCCTATAAAAAGGCTGCTATCAACCTTCGCTGAATTGTTCTCACTTATTGTACTTAATAAAGAGCTGTTGTTACTGTTAAGCCTGTGTGTAGCTATCCATTACCCAATCTAACAGGTCACATGTGAGACAAAATTATATTATCTTAACCATCTTTATTTTATTTAAAAAAACAGTTTATTAAAGATTTGAACAGAAATAAAATATACAGAAAACGTATTTATTTTTAGAGCTGATATTTCATGGAAAAACATTTGCATCTTACAATTCTCTGTACAAGGCATACACTGTCTTACAGTTTGATGTGTTAACAAAAGATCAATTGCATAATTGGCTGGCCATCTATATATTAGTCATTCATACTAAAATAATAAAAATGATTTCATTTTGAATTCCAACAAAATATATTTAATTTAAGATCCAAGGAAAATGTTAGGTATCTCTTGCATTCAATGTGTTTTCAAGTATAGATCTTTGTCTATGTTCGGTTCTTTTAAGAAATAACCGTAAATCGTAAATAACTTAGGAATCAAATCAAACATTGGTAAATTGAGGATCATATGTGTATACCAGAGGTAGCCAAAAAATACTGCAAAAAAACCCCTAGATAATCATTCCAAACAACTGTTTCAACACTTTCTTATTTTCTTAAAAAAGCCATTTCCAATAAAAGAATAAATGTAGCTCAGGGTTGAACTGTGAGGTCCTTTGTGTTCTAGGCAGGTTGCTTGCTTGCTGTTGGTTCATTAGTCAAATAGATAACACCATCAGTGTAAGTGTAGGTTTGCACCCTGTTTTTATACTGTAGCTTGTCCTGCCAGTGTTGGTAGGGCTGTGGTTTTTTCCTTGAGTGAAGGAACAGATGGTTTTCTGCTTCATTGTTTGTCTGGTATTAATCACTGTTTATTGGGTTTTGGATGCTAGAGATGATGTATTCTGATCTTTTCATTTCCTTCTTAGTTTTTTTAATAGTTTCTTTTGAATGATATATAAAAATGATTTATCTCTATGTAGCTAATCAAGGAACTAATAGAGTAACTACCAAAGAAAAAAGCACAGCTTCACTAATACAGCCAGGTGCTGTATATAAACAGGGAGCAACAAATCTAACAGTCATTGGGACAGATGATGTTACCTAGTGGAGTAATGAAACATTGGCAAACAAACAAACAAATAAGAGAGCACCGGGGTCTCTACCTCCATTTTCTCATATATTGCTATCTCTTAACATGTCATGGATTGTTACAGGATAGTTACAGCTAGAATAGTCCAGTTTCCTACCTTATGATTACTATAGCTACAATGTCTGAAATTAAGGCAATGGGAGAAGAGAAGCAAAGATTAAAGGGACATCTTGAGAAGTTCCACAGAGAGAAATTATATAGCTATGAACTATTTGTGAGTGCCAGTTTAGTGTACAAGTTAAGGCATCAGACTACCAACGTGGAGACTATGAATTGTAGTCCCACTTTGTGCAAAGCCAGTTGGTGACTCTGGGCCAGTCACTTTCTCTCAACCCTGGAAAAGAGGCAAAGGCAAATCACTTCTGAAAAACCTTGCCAAGAAAACTTCAGGTAGTCTCTGAGAAATGCTCATACTGAAAAGAAGGAAGGGGGGGCTATGTAGATTTATGGAAAAAAGCAGGAAGAACAGATTGCAAGGCCATTGCATCTTTAATATTCAATTCTGCTCCAGTAGAACATCGTACAAAGAAGGACCCAAGTCTGGGGAGAAAAAAGAAACAATTCAAGGAAAATTATTGCAAGCATCTTTTTTTATGCAGCACATTTTAGTTTTCCACTTTAAAACTCCACTGAACAGAAGAACAGCCTGAAGTTAATTTGTACAAGCAGCATAATTAGGTGTGGGACAGCTAGCTCTCTGAATTAAGCCTGTATTGTGTTCAACATAGAACCCCAAGGTTGTTTTATTACCATACAGAAATACAATTGTATAAATTTAATAAGCACCATGGCTGACAGCAAAACTATGAAAACTTCTGCGAGTAAAATGGTTCTCAGGTCTTCCTCTTTTTATGAAAAACTATGCACACAAAGAAGCAATGATATAAGTTATGGAAAGCATTTCATAAAGGCTTCCATTAAAGACACTGCCAAAAATATGCACAGAAACAAATATTTAGACTGCCCAGGAATTTATGCCTAACCTTGTTTCCATGCATGTTTATGCCTAACTGTGGCAATGTCTAGGGCAGAGGTGACAAACTTTTCCTGTTGAGGGCCACATTCCTTTCCGGATAATACGGTACATGCCAACATTAGGTGTGCCTGAACCCAGCAGTAGAGAAAGCCAAATCAATTTTAAAGGGACCAGGAATATGCTTTTTCTTTTTCTTCCCTGCCCAGGAGGCTATTAGGTCTTTTTCAAAGCTGGAAAGAAAAACAATTAATCTTGCCTGCATATCAGTGGTGGGTTCCTACTGGTTCGGACCAGTTTGGCTGAACCGGTAGTGGTATGGCAGCCTGGGTTGCTGGAACTGGCAGCGAGCCAGACCTGTCACGTCCCCGAATCAGTTCCCCAGTATCTTCTACTGTCGCAGGCATGTTTCATGCGCAGAATAGTTTTCAATCAAGTGCGCATGTGTATCAATGCCTGGTGGGTCCGAGCGAAGCGCAAAACACCCTCTCAGCGAACCGCTAGTAAACCGGTTAGGAACTCACCACTGCTGCACACACAGGGCAGGGCTGTGTGGACTGCAGCTCCCAAATTTCCCCAGCCAGCATGTATTTCTGTCAGCAGAAATTATGGGGAATTCTGAGAGTTGTCAAATTTGAAAAAACACTGATTGATTGGTTGAAATATAAAAATCAATATTTTAATCAGGACAGAAAAATAAATATGTTTCAATATAAAAAGAAAGATTATTTCAAAATTTCCCCACATTGCCTTGACTATTCAACAAGGAGAAAACAAGGAGAAAAATATTACATTATTGTCATCTAAAAGAAAAGTAAGGAAAAAAGCAAGGAGGGGGGAGTATCCAGATTCTGAGCTAGACCTCTCAGAGTCTTTTAAAGGTCCTGTGCTAGACATACCTTATTAAAAATATGAACTGATTATTTGTGGTAACCCAAGATGGGCTATAGTAACTAATCCCACATATTCAAGCATATTCTAAAAGGGATGGACTGGGAAAGAGGATTCTGGATCTACTTTTGAGTGACACTAATGTCCAATTTCTTCTAGAATAAGGTTTGGGAAAATAAGTAAAGCTCCCTTCCCTTCCCATCCTCAATTATTGTCTTGTAGTGCAATGGTACGTTGGTATTAAACTGCTTTGAAACTCATAAAGCTTGGTAGTCAATGAATTTTGACATGAAACTTTTGTCCCAGTACTCGTTGTTTATTTGGTACTCAATGCACAAGTTAGAACTTGTTGCTGTTGGCTGTCATTATACTTTGTATAAATTTCTTTGATACTCATTGTTTTTGGATTCATTGTGACTCTCGTAACCAATTAACGATGAGCACTGAGGTATCACTGTATTTGTTAAGATGAGAGTGAGAGAAACTGTCTAGCTTGCCTCAACCTATTGATGAACTTTAGAATTCATATTCCTGTTCAGCCTGGCTATCCCTAGTCCAACTCCAACATTATTTAAACATCCTAAATATTGTACTATGCCTGTCATTCAGGTGGCATGTTCCCATCATGTTTGTCCACATGCCTCTCATTTGCTGATAACCAGTCTTCCTGCATACAGTATATTCACATTCTTTTTATTGCCTTCCTAGGGGTCATTTTATAGTTAAACTGAGGCTTGTTATACTGGTTGAGGGACTCTGTAAACTCAGATAGCCATTGCAAGTGTCCAAGAAGGACAGCACAAACAAGTCATACAGCATATGACAAACAAGTTTTCCCTGTTATGAGAGGCTTATCTGACCTTAGCTGCCTCGCAACATTAAAAATGTGAGTTCAATCCCAAAACACCGGAGACTGAATTAAACTGTAAACTGTTGAGATGGTTTGCTAAACCCCAAGCAATTTTAATTACACACAACCATTAGTGTCAACAGTATAAGCAGGCAGGTCTTTGATAGAAATAATTTACAAACAAAATTTAATGCAACAAAAAAGCATAAGGAAAAGACATTCCCTAATAGGGCCAAACCTTTTCCGTACAGAATGGATAACAAGATGAAAAAGTAAGAGAACGAAAAAGTAAAAGATACTGAATCCTGAAGCCCAGCAAGTAAAGTTCTGTTAGATACTTACAGTCCAGCACAGAATGGCAAATCCAAACCAGGCAACGCCCCAGGCGTGTCTGTTCATGGGGCCAGTAATAGTTTCAAAGCAACCCTAGGGGACAATAAAGACGAAGAGGATCAGTTACAGGCACATATATCTAGTTGCTAAGCCTTCATTCAAAAGAAAGACTGGTATAAATTAATACAGGCAAGATTTAATGTGAACTTGTACCTGCCTGATTCATATGGAACTAGAATGAACTTGCTTGTTAATACTAGCAGTTTCCAGAATTGTGCAATATGGCTTGCAAGCCATAAATATGTCCACAAAAGTAAAAACAAATGTATTCAGGAAAATTGCTTGCAAACTATGTACATATTAATAAAAGTCACTACAAACATGTGCATTTTTAGATTGAAATTGGTACAAAAATGTTTATGAATTCTTATAGATATTTTTATGTCAAATTTGAAAACTGAATATATATGAGCCAAAAAGCACCAACATGTGGGAATCATGGGAATAGTATGTATATTAGTACTTGCAAATAAGTAAAAAAATAAGTCATCAAGCAAAAAGAGAGAAAACACACTTCCTGGTTGAAAGTTGAGGAAAATTCTCTGGAAATAAAATACCTTTAATTTCATCAGTCCAACAAGGTCCTGAACAATAACAAAAGCAATAATCTAAATTTTCATTAGAGTTTTAGCATCCATCTTTCCAAAGTAAATTCCTTCTCAAATAGCTGTAATGTGGTTAAAAGTCACTGAAACCACTGATGTGATTATCCAGTGAAGGCTATCAGGTGCATAGTAATGGACTCAAATCTATTAAAGTTATGCTATAATCAATGTGTTAGCTTTTAAGATTATCTCAGTAGTCCATCCCCTCATATTTTAATCAACTGTAGACCAGTAGCTCTAGCAGAGTGATGAAGAAATGGCTTTATATCCATCAATAATATTTCAGCCTGTTCATCAAGATTAAGTCCTTAAGTTTA
The DNA here is from genome assembly GCF_009769535.1 of Thamnophis elegans. NCBI lineage: Eukaryota > Metazoa > Chordata > Lepidosauria > Squamata > Natricidae > Thamnophis > Thamnophis elegans. The sequence goes on from NC_045546.1 coordinate 26,845,230, forward strand.
ATAAGCAGTAGCAGCCCCGGGAAATCTACTCTCTGCTCTATTTCCACTTCCTTTTCCACACTCCTTCTACAGAAGTAGTAGTGCAACTACTTTTCCTCCTAATAACAGTTGATTGGTATCCTCAAACTGACACATTTCAAGATGACTGCAACAGCCATCTCTGGAGTTTCCTGAGAATTGCCTTTAAAAAATGGCATAGGCTAGCTAGTAGAGGTGGCTACCTACCAGTTTGGACCGGTTCAGCCAAGTAGGTAGTAACTCAGCCAGCCACGCCCCCAAACTGGTTCTATCAATGGCAGCGTAGGCACTGCCCTCTCCTTTTTTGCAATTTTTTTACTATTGTGCATGCAAGCGTAGTGCGCATCAAGCATGCACACGCTAAGCACGTCCCTGAGCTAACCAGCAGTAACAGAAACCAGAAGCCACCCCTGGTAGCTAGCAATAGTAGGCCATTCTGGAAAATTGCATAACTTAGTCGCCATGAAGCAACTGCTCTTGGTGAAAAGTTGGGAAGGCAGAATGTTAGAGGTAGACTTATTTTAGTTGGCAATTTCCCTGATTTGCTGCTTAACACAGCTTCTTCCTTTTGCCTTATGGTAGGGTTGTTCTTCTCTGACATGCTACTTACTGGGGGAAGGGTGGGCTAAAACAGGGAATACAAGGAGAAGAGGAACACTTCAGCCTACCACACTGGGAGAAAATATTGCTAGCACTGAGCATCCCATTAACATTTCAGAGAAGACAAATATCAACTAGTGTTTTGATTGCTGCAGAGCAAAAACAAGAAGAAATTCTTACTGTCTTATGGTAATAGCCAGGCACCCCTAATTTGCAGCCATCCAAGTCAACTGCTTTTCCTAGGAGATCCATAACACAGCACTGTCGTGGCCAGGGAAAATCTGCGTCACTGTTCACCGACCGAAAAATGGAGGTATATGTTTGCCAGTCTGTTGGACCATTCACACCACAGCATTTATTCTGGATTTATGAAGGAAAAATGCATTTGTTAGGATGAAATAATAGAGCACTGCACTTGTCATTTAAAAATAATAGGAAAAGAAATTGCAGTCAATTTACTTGTTTGCCAAAAATGTGGGGAAAAAATTATGTCCAATGAACCAGCATCAATTTTACAATGTTTTACATTGTAAATTGTTCCACATTGTAAAAACACTGAAAATTGTTGGAATGTAATAGAACTGGATGGAATACAAAAAGCATATCAAGAATCTCTGATTTCCTCAGATAGATAATTTACCAGATATTACAAAGCCGTATGAAATCATATCAACGGGGAAAAAGAAATTTACATTTTTCAAAAGCTTCCCACATTTTGAGTTAACTGTGCATCATCCCATGATTTTTAGTCAAACTCATACAAAAATGTTGCTTAAGGTCAAGACAATAAATTGATAGATTCTGAGAATTATTCAGACAGTTCTCATAAATTGACAACCTGTAGTTTGTGCAATTGCATAGAACAAATAAATTAGAAGCTCAAATAGGAGAAGGAAGATGTGTTACAGTAGATATGTTTGCCATCTTGAGTTATTTATAAAAATAATAAAGGTAGGATAGAAAGAATAGAGTAAGAAACAGTGGTGGGTTCCTACCAGTTCGGACCAGTTCAGCTAAACCAGTAGTAGCTTGGCGGTTTGGGTCGCTGGAATCGGCAGTGACCCAGGCCTGCCACGCCCCCAAACTGCTTCTCCCAGCGGTGCCTATGGTGCCGCCATCTTGTTTTTTGCTTCTGCTCATGCGCAGAGCAATTTTAGTTGTACTGTGCGTGTGAGCGCAGCACACATCAAGTACATGCACAATGCGTCCCTGAGCGAACCAGCAGTAGTCTCTGCCAGAGCCCTTCCCTGGTCAGAAAGCATGTTTTTCTCCATTGGCCAGGCTTACAGTATTTGAATGCCTGAAGATGGTATTTGTAGTCTCCAAAGTTGTAAGCAAAACAATGAACGAAGATCCAAGCTGATCAGAAATTGTAAGTAGTGATGTACTATAAGCAATTTCTAATCCTTTGTGTGTTCATTTTTAAATGACCTTTCCACTCAATTGGATTAATGTATGATAGAATTATAGCTGCAGTCCATTTTTTTTAAACTCCACATTGTTGTCAAGCTCAAGAAGCAAAAGCCACTTCAGAACAATGTCTTACATGCTATAAAACACAAAGTTGGAAACTGTAAAAAGATCAACTTTTTAGGGCGTAAGCCAGTTAATCCAGAGTCTCTTTGAAATGTGTCTTTCCTTCCAAATCTGCCCATCTGGTCTGTGATGAATCTTTTCACACAAACTGAACTTCTCTCCCATCTGCTTCCCACAGTCTCCCAGACTTTCATGCTAACAGTGTCACAATCTTTAAAATATTCTTAAATGAGAGTGAAGAATTAGTCCCAAAGTTGTACAGTACTCTTACCTGCAACATGAGACGATTCCATGTCTGGGTAATACCTTCACTCTTCCATTTGTCATCATTGTTGATTGGGTCTGGATTCTGGTATTTTTCCAACATTTGTTTCAAGAAAAGTTCATTTGTAAGCTAAATGGTAATGAAAGGAATGAATATGAGCTTTTTACCCTATTTGGAAAACTCTTCCTAAAGTCAGAAGTCACATCCTTAATAACGTCTAGCAAATACATCTCAGGTTTTTTTTTAAATTAGTTAAAATTATTTATTTTCTTCCAGTAGTACATGCTAACTAATGTGAACATTAATTAGCATGTACTAACATTAACACAAGCTTAATCCACAAATTCCAACGTTTGGTAGACTACTTCACTGAGTAACTTTAAAGAATTCATATGTGATTAAGCTTCGTTTTTTTTAAAAAAAGAATGATCATATCACTGAAATCTGTTTGCTAATGAAGAAACGCTAGTCAATAAACAAATTAAAAAAAACCTGTCCACAGATGTGGTAAAAAGATTTCCTTTACCTTACATTAAAATAATGAATTAAAAACTTGGTCATGCCATAAAAAGGTGCTGCCAGGCCTTCAACATGTTTGCAAAAATGACCCCTCCCCCTTTAACCTCTACGCTGAATTGAGAGCATCTGAAAGAATAGACACATCGCTGGCAGAATACTCACGAAATCCCGATGCACTGTTGCTGTGATGCTAGACGCCACTTCAAAGGCAAAGACAATCATCATCAGGATGATGTACTAAATACAAACAAATAAAACCCATGTCACAAAGAACATTTGATATACTTCAGTCTCAAATTGAGTGCTTTAACACCCCTCCCCTGAAATCTGTCTTATTCCTTCTGTTTCTTCCTGCTTCATCTTTTAGTTTGCCAGAATTAAAAGCTTAGGAAAGAAGCAGGAATGGCTTCTTGAGCAACTTTCAGCTAAATTATTTGTTCATATATTGTTCATAGACCTCTACTGAAAAAGCCACATTGATCACAAAATGCAATTTTAAAAAATGATGGAATCAAAGCAGGAATAAAACATCAAGAATCCTGCAATTCCTTTTCTAAAACAACACAGAATAGGAACCGGCTACATTTTTCCTAGAAGCAAGTTCCATGAATGCGGCATCATTATTGAGAATGTTCTACTCCTGTTAACACGTACACCAGCTAGTGGAACCAAGAGTAGGACTCACCAACCTACTTTAGTATCTGTGTTAGATGATATTGAATTGACAGATCTTTAAAAACTTTTTATTTCTTTTGTTTGCAAAAATTTATAGGCAGGGAACAGAATGATGTGGGTCCATTTAATTGCTCTGCTTAATAATCCAGGAATCTACCAGCCACAGCTTATAAATTAGCATTAATTTACTATATTGAGTACATACAGGTTCTCTTCAACTTACAACCAGTACATCATTTTGTGACCATCCAAAGTTACAATGGCACTGAAAAAGTTACCGGTACTTGCAACTGTCCCTCACACTTATAATTGTTGCAGCATCCCCACAATCACATGATCAAAATTCTGGTGGTTGCAACTGGCATGTAATTATGATGGTTGCAGCATCCTGGGCTGATGCGATTACCCTTTGCAACTTTCTCAGCTGGTTTCCAGCAAGCAATGGGGAAGCTGAGGGTAGGCTGGATCTGCTTAATGACCACGGGATTCACTTAACACTTAACAACTGCTGAACAACCATGCCAAAGAATGTCATAAAAGTGGGTGTGACTCCTTTAACAACTGCCTTGCTTAACAAGAAATTAGAATTTCTGGTCCCAATTCTGGTCCATAAATTAAGGACTACCTGTATTCATGCAAATTTAATATCAAGGAAGATCAATCCAATTGGATGCATGTCTTAATAAAACAGAGTGGTGTCCAAAGTAAAGCAGTAGTTGGAATAACAACATAATCTTCACATGTTATTTTATTTCCCTTCTACCAATCTTAGTCCTTAGTCTGACTATTTTATAAATTCAGTTCTCAGCATGAACCAGATTTTTAACAAGACAGCCACAAATGAGTGACAAGTTGTTGACTGAACTCTCTGCACAACATATTCTTCTTTGCCAGTGATATGGGTTGGAAATAAAGTGCTCAAAACCATATTTGATCTACAACTACTTCAAATCATACAAGCAAAATGATCAGCTTTTCCTATTATAAGTTGTTCAGGAGCTCCTAAATGTACAAATCCATTCATTAACCTGTCTATTAAAAATTATATCCATTTGCAAACTGTAGCATTCTATGATTATATTATCCACCAAATAACACTGTCTATTATGCAAGTAATAAGCCATTCCAGAGATTATCTGGCAAATATAGTAGGAACTGTTATATAGGGTAAAGGAAGGCACCCAAAGGCTCCAGTAACAACAGCTCTTATTGCAAGTGAGGTAAACATCCGGCTGAGGAAGGGTGGGACAACAGCCCGCTTTAAAGGGATCTGTCAGACCCTTTGACCAACGGGATTAAACCTCTGTTCCCGCTGGAACAGAGGACCTTGATGGAAACCTCTGTCAGTGGGGGGGGGGGGAGGAAATATCTAACAGGAACCATCTTTTCCATTTGTAGGACAGTATGACCTGCAAAATCCATGTCAACATGTTATGATTGATGTCTTTATTGAAGCTTGGCCTGCACAGTATTCTGAGTAATCTATTCATTGCATTCTGTAAAGCCTGAATGCTCTCATGCATTGAATTCTAATACTAATTTTCTCCAAATTCTGGGCATTACAATGCCAGAGGATTTGTTTCAACATTACTTCTTGAAATAACTTCCTTATGGACAGCAAAACAGGATTAGCTTGGCCTTTCAAAGTGTAACATCTTTTTTGAACTCACATTTTGTTGTACTAAAGAATCTAAAATCTGAGAAAAAATGTTTTTAAGAAGCCCTACCTTAAAAAAAGAGGAAACTACAACAAAGGAAAAGAAATTTAAAAAGGGAAATAAACTAGATGTTATGTCATCTTAAACAGAAATGAGAACGTTCTGTGTAAATATTTCATGCCAGAATGAAATTTCTGCACAGAAGATGATCTTAGGAACAGCTTTATTAATATACTTAAGAAATGGTTCCCAAACTTCAATATACTGTATCTATCCCAATTTATATAGTCTTTCAAAGCTCTTCATTGAAGTGCTAATGATTTGAGATAAAGCTATTTCCCATCCTTTTAAGATCATTTTAAATGCATCCATTTTCTGATGTTTTGAAATAACAAGCCTTGCTGCTACCAATAAAAACTCAATCAGTCTTATAGTGCATCAGTTTCTATGTCTAAAGAAAATTGGATATAAAATCAACAGGAGGGTTTATGCCACAGTCTGCTGAATGATTTTCCTGTTTTTTGCAAAATATTTTCACAAAAAAATAAAAACTAGTTGGGCATTGCCATATAATTAGCTTCATGTAGTGCTCTGCTTAACATATACTAGGAAGTTTATAGTTTATGTAGTACAACTTTACTGCAGTGTAAAGTTTACTATTAATAATCTTCAATATTAGTTCTTGCTAATTTACTAAAACTTAAAAGCCATTCTGCAGTAAAGATTCCAATAAAATTCAACACGTTGAAACTTTTAAGTCATAATTTCATTACCCTGTGGCCTTAAAATAAAAGTTTTATATAACCTGTTAAATATTTAAAATGAAATATGTATTATAAATTAATATGAATTTATCTTCCCATTTCTTCTCTTAATTGAAAAAAATATAAAAATCATTTTTCAGATTTCATATTCCTAAGGGTTAAATGTATTAGTTACTAAGACTCAACAAACACTTGATGGCACATAAAAGGTTCTTCTATAAGATATGTATTTAGACATACCTTGTCTGTATAATATAATCTACTATAGAGATTATTAACTTTTGGTCTTTTAAATCACATACAGGAAGCATTTAAGGTAAAGGTTCCCCACACATGCGTGATAGTCGTTTCCGGCTGTAGGGGGTGGTACTCATCTCCATTTCTAAGCCAAAGAGCCAGCACTGTCCAAATACATCTCCGTGGTCATGTGGCCAGCATGACTAAACGCTGAAGTACATGGAGCGCTGTTACCTTCCCACCAAGTTGGTCCCTATTTTTCTACTTGCATTTTTTACATGCTTTCGAACTGCTAGGTTGGCAGAAGCTGGAACAAGTAATGGGAGCTCACTCCGTTACGTGGCACTAGAGATTCGAACTACTGAACTGCCAACCTTCTGATTGACAAACTCAGCCTCTTAGTTACTGAGCCACCACTTCCCTTCACTGGAAGCCTTTACTTTTGTATAATATATCCACAATAAATTGTCCGAGCTCTGGACTTCAACGTAGGAAAAATGATCTATTTCTTCTGAAATTACTGTTGTATTAACATTTGAATCCATTTCAATGCTCTGTAACTATAAATATATTTATTTCTAAAAAAATCTTGGGCTAAAAGGAAGGTCTCTCAAAACAATGACTTCATTGCTAATCTAAAGATGCCAGACTGTTTTTCTATACGTACTTTTTCAGCACTTTACAATTCTGCGTAGCTGTAGTTTCTTATACTTTGAATGTCAAAACCGAGAACAGGCTATGTGTAATTGGAATTTACTTCAGGTACGAGGAATTACTAAATCCTGCGGTTTGTGAAAAGGTTATTTTCCTAAGAGTCTAAGCTTCTCTACTAAGAGTCTATTAAGAGTCCAAGCTTTTCCTGGTAACTTCCAATTTGATTTTTGTACATTTCAGAATGATTTGCCATTTTTATTACAGTGTGTGGGATTAAATCTTTCTCCATTTAAGATATTTTGGAAATATTTATCTAGGATTTCTAGCACTACTTTTTTTTTCCTGTGACATTTTTTTACTTGTATTTATTTTTGACTCACAAAATCATGCTTTTCTTCCACTTATAATTTCTTTGCTACCAATCACAGTTTTTGAATAAATGAGAACATACATATAGTAATTTAGCATTTAAACTCTTTTCTGCAACACGAATGTATTGCAGGAAAATTGTCATACATGTTTTATGATGTGTGCAACTGAATACAGTTTATATTCTAACTTGAGAGTAATGTTATGATAGAAATGAATTTCTTAGTTTCTTAAAATTGTACAGGAAAACTGTAAAAGTATATAGAAAATTGCCTTGTTTATCCATCCATCCATCCATCCATCCACCCACTTCTTCAATTCATTTGGCTTCTAGGCTGTATATGTAGGTATGTATTATCATGTGTGGGCAATGTGCATATCTATATCTGTATTGAGATATATGTGAATATAGATATTGATATCAATATCACATATTCATATAATGCTAATTCTAATGTTGGTAGGTTCATAAACGATTCCCAAAAGCTTTCTGGAAGAACCTCATATTAAGAACTTTTTATAAGACCATATGAATGGGAGGCAGGCTATTCCATAGGAAGGAGCCCAATAGAGATGACTACCATATGGTCCTTCAATTGTGCTCATAGTAGATAAGTAGTACCCCGCAGGTATTTTTTTTTCAACATCCAGGTTGGATTTTCAGAATTTACCTAGGAAAAATAATACTTTCTTAGATATCCAAGCCTAAAATTATATTGGGATAGAGTTGGTGACTAGTGCTTGGAATTGCACTCAGAAATATAGTTAGCCACGGCAACTCTTACAAAAAGGATATAACAATGCAGTATCAAAACAAAGTATGATGTATGTGGGTTATTGCATTTTAGACCCACTGAAATCTCCAGATACTCTTCAAGTACAAACTCATGTAGAAAGAATTACAGCAATCTAGGTGAGTGATTGTTCTCGGGGCATCCTATTCCAGGTAAGACTACTGTTAGGAATATAATTCTAATGGTTGGGTTGGCAATATATAAATCATGTCACAATGTTGTACCTGTTGCTTTAAACATACTGTAAAATGTGATTGGTTGCTGTTTTCCTCAATCGGCCATAAGAGGGAGCCAGAATGTCTGTTAGTTCTCTCTCTGTTTGTTAGATGCTGGGCTGATCTGATCTGAGTGTCGTGAGCTATTGTAAGTTTTGCAACTGTTAGCAAACTTTGAATACTGAACTGATTATATGATACTGGACTATATTATTTGGATTATCCCTTAACTGAAAGACATTGATATCTGACTGAATTATCCGTGTATGACTTGGACTGTTTGATGGACTCTGATACCTCTATTTCCACGAAAGTAAAAGCCTATTTAAACTGCAGTGTCTCTGTATGCTGGTTTGTGTGTTCTCCAACACAACTCTAACAACGCTTCTCTGAATGCACTCACTCTCCCAACGGGGAGCTTACCTAACAACTACAAAGGATGCATCACCTGAAACTGGGCAAAGATCTCCTGGCGAAGGATATGTGATTCCATGAGGAACCGTTTTACCTCAGATTTTAAATTTAAGAATTAATGCTAGTAAAGTCCTACAGTCCATCGGATTCTGAATTAACAACTGTTCCATCTTTCTTGGATTGAGTTTGAAACAATTTTTATCTGTCTATAGACCATGATAGCTCCCCTATGTCAAGACTATTGTGAAAATTACGTAGCTACTGTATGCAGTTCTGATCATCTTCACTTTCCTCTTGCTATATTTGGTTGCATAACTATGCCAATCAAAAACTTTGTTTAGTTTTTAGTTGCACTGAATGGAAAGATTTTTTATTCTAAAGAAATGTGACTATAATGCCATTGATAAGATCCTCATCTTAAAATGGTAAAACTGAAGACCTAGGGGAAAAAATCATTTTTTCTTTTTTTATTCATGTCACAGTGACTGACAGCAAACTATGCAAAAATACCTTTAACCAAAAGGTTTCTACTTCTGACAAACTAAAACTATCATTAATTTTTATTTGTGCAAGAAGTGCCAGCACATATAATGATTTCAGCCTCTGAAACTCTGCAAACACAGTATTTCCTTGACAACCTATTCATTATTGTCTTCCATGGTAACATCACTGTTTCAGAATATACCAAGATACACAGCTGGCAGATGTATTTGTTAGTTGGTAAGATCACCAATACCTTTTGTTGCTGCAAACTTACCACTAATAGCATTGTCCTGCTTGATTTTATGACACCAACAATACCAAGAACAGATAGACAAAAGAAACAGAAACCAGTGAAGATTCCAATCCAGGCGGCACCATAGATATCATCATTGTCCGTAGCTTCCAGCAATGGATATAGAGAGTGTTGATCAGACACGAAGTATATACATTCAGCCATGAGCGCAAGGCCACAACACTGAAAACAGAGAGACATGTGAGTCTTTCCAGAACATTCTCTAAATTCTTGCATTTGTTTTTAAGGCTAAAATCTGAGCCAAACCGAATATTCTACTTGAATCTCACACTTTTTTCTTTCATAAAAAGGATACTCCAGATCAAAAAAGTACTTATCCAAATTTGTGACAGGAAGCATTACAGATATTTTGCATAGCTTCCATTCTTCCAGCTTCCAAGTGTTTCAGTTCTAGACTCCTTTAAATGGACAATGATGTTTCCTCAGACTGATGCCAATCTCTTTTTACCAGCCATTATGCTGGTCACATGATACTTATCCCAATTGTATTTTCTCTCTCACGTATTACTTTTTAGAAGAAATACTACTTTTCTATACTTTTATTCGACAAAAACATTTTTTATTTGGTTTTTTTACAAGAAAATGGATAAGTTATTTTTCACTCACAATAGGCATTCTTTCTGCCATTATACTTGTCTCCACAAATGAAAAACACATTTGCATTTTTTACATTTCAAAGTAATGCTGAATTAGGAAACACGTACATCCAAGCACATGCATACATACAGATGCACACACTCCTAATCCTAACATGCAACTTAAACTAAAGATCAAAGTGCAATAATAAAAATAAATAAATAAGAATGCTTTCTGCATTCAACTCCTATGTGCAGTATATGGATTTCATAGCCTAGCACGGCTGCTGTTCTGCTGGCATGACCCAGAATAAAGAGTGAGAAAAGGAGATGGGGAAGCAGCTTTAGCCTCGAAAGGCAGCTGCTGAATTAGGAAGTCTGATGAACTGACCCAGCTGCTAGCCAGGGCTGGCATGGGGAGATTTTGAGTGGGCAGTTTCATTGGGGCAGTTAGGCATATAGGGCATGGGCACTAGAGTTCCAGGGAAGCCGCCATCTCAGTTGCTGCAGGGCATGCTGCCAACGTAACCCAAAATTGGAGAGACAGAAGAGAGTGGTGACAAGAGTAAAATTGGAGTGAACAAAGAAGGGGAAGAGAGAAAGATTGGAGAGAAGTTGGAAAGTGACGTGAATCTTCCAGGCAAGTATTGGTTGTTGTTTGGGGAAAGGAAAGCCATGGTTCAAGGGTGGCCTCACTGGAAATATGGAGGTGGAGACTCAGAGGAACAAGCTCATTGAAGATCCACAACTCATAGGGAAAGGAGGGATCTGGCTGGTTGCAGTTGGTGGCTTCAGCCAAGATCCTGGGAAAAATAAAGGGAATCAGTTGCCAGTAGAGAAGGCCTGGTTTGGAGAAAACTGGACAGAAGACCCTGAGATAAATTCTTCCACCTACATAGCTGAACTGCAAAAAAAGTCAGGCAACACTGAGTACACTCCACTAATCCCAGTCCAGTCTAGTTTAGTCCTTTCTTTTTTGTCTCTCTTACCAAGCCAAGAAACAATGGAGCAATTTCTAAACCAAAATTTCGGGTTTATCGTGATATATCAATGCAACCAACTGTAGTTTACAAAGCTAACTATTATTTTCAAAATCGTGGCTTAATAATGTGTGAAACTTGACAGTGGTATATTTTCAAAAAAACTATTGTTAAGTTACTTACCCCTATGACAACATTTCCCAGAATTAGCAAGCCCTGAAAGCATCGCACACCAGTATCTCCTTTTGCCATCTTCAGTTGGCAATGCAATCTAGAAAGGAATTATACATGTGTTAATACTTCAGGTCCTTTCAAAAGTGCTGTCTTTTCCTCCTCTTTTGAACCCTGAAAGCTGTACAATCTTCATCCATGTCCCAGACTGTAATAAAAAGCTTCAAAAACTTCAAAAATCACAACAAAATGATCCTACAATGTCTCCAATGCCTTTTAAAATCGCATAGGAAGAACACCTATTCTCACCTCATTAGCAAATAATGTGTCTTAAAGAACAACATGAATCTAATCGAGTTTAGTTCTGAGAGATGGAATGGAATGAAATAGAATGGAATACTTTATTGGCCAAATACGATTAGACACACAAGGAATTTATATCTGGCGCAAAAGCTTTCAATGTACATTCAAAACAACAGAGTAATAATAATAATAAATACCAATAAGAGGTAGAGAAGTTGAGAAGGATAATAATAGTACTACAGGCATACAACATGGGTAAATATACTTAGATGTAAGACAATGCTGTGAGGATTAGGTGTCCAGCAGAGTGATGACACAAGGGGAAAAACTGTCTCTGTCTCTAGCTGTTTTGGTATGCAATGTCCTACAGCCATTGCATCCCGAGGGGAAGAGTTGAAACCAGAAGTGGTATTCAACAGGCTCTGGAGAACAGATAGCAGAATTTTTTAGTTCAGAGAACCGGTAAATACCACCTCTGACTGGCCCTGCCCCTATCTATTCTCTGCCTCCTGAGTCCCAGCTGATCGGGAGCAAATGGGGATTTTGTAGTAATCTTCCCCTGGATTGGGGAGGGAATTGGGATTTCACAGTATCCTTCCCCTGCCATGCCCACCAAGCCACGTTCACCAAGCCATGCCACGCCCACCACGCCACGGCCACAGAATTGGTAGTAAAAAAAATTGAATCCCACCACTGGTTGAAACAGTTTATAACCAGAATTTGAGGGGTCTGTAGATATTTTCTCAGCTCTCCTTCTGACCTGTACAATATACAGGATTAATATGTCAAATAATATTACCAGTTGTATAAAGCATAAAGCATGCACTTGTCAATCTTCATAGTAGCCAAACTGGACAGAATCTGCTATTCAAAACTACATTTGGAGAATTGTATTTAAGTGAAGGATTTCTCATGTTCATTCCTCACAGAAAGCCATGTGTCATGTAAAATGTTTTCTTAACTCTTTAGGTGGGAATTATTACTTAAGAATTGATTAAGCTTTTAAACACACAATGTATTGTGAGAAAATATTTGTATTTCTATCTCAGTTGAATTATCATATAATTTTGGAATCCATTCTATATGCTTCACTTCATAATTCATTTCTTCACCTGATTATTTGTGGTAGGATTAAAAGAATCACAATACTTGCACATCATATCATTCCTTGGAAGGCAATGAATGAGATCTTTAATTGCTTCTCACACCTACCTGGGAGGTTTCTTCAACCTTGGGCTACAGCTTCTGCTTCATGGTTGAAAATGTCATTTCCTATTTTACAGCAGATAGCCTACAGCAAGCCTGATTCAACCTTTTTGGGTGAAAAAGTCACATCCATAAAAAAACTCTGTTATAGCCACTGTTATGGAACCGGCTGAGAAAATAATTCAAAGAGCCAGTTGCAGCTAGAACAAGGGAGACCAGGGAAGTAACATGTTTGAATGTTTTAAAGTTCTAAAACTTTCTGCTCTGCATTCCAGTCTTTAGTATCTTCCATGGAATTTACACACCCTCTCCACCATTCTCTCTCATGTACTTGCCGGAGCAAGAGTACAAGGCAGGTTTTTCTAATACATTTTCCCCTAATTTTTGTCAATCATTTTTTAATTTCTTTCAGAGGAAAGTTCAGTGATATTCGCATGGATGAAGTGTGGTGTTTTTGTTTACTTTTAGTTAAGTAAAGATGGAGGGTAAATATCCTTTTGCATTGCACAGTTCTTAGTTCTTTCTTATACTCTCAATAAATCTATTACTTAAATATAATTTTAATAAGGATTTTTACACAAAAATTAAACATAACATATGTAAAAGAGAGCTAAGAAAAAGGAAAAAGTGTGAAAAAAACAGTACAAAGGAAAAGACAAAGAAGTGGCTTCCAATGTTCTTTACAGCACTTACAGACCAACATATTATCTCTCTCTCAGATTACATCATATGGTTCCCTTGTATTTCATTTTCAACCTTTTAAATCAACAAACTGTGAAATCACCATTTCATTTTTTACAGCAAAATATCATAAAAGGATTCCATTCTTTTATCAAAGAACTGTTTCATCCCTGAGTAAATAGGTCAATTTTGCCATTTCTGAAGATTTATGTACATTTAGTTGGATTCTGCCTCTGTGTAACATAAATCTAGCAACTGTGTCTTGTACTCTTTGATAAGAGAGTAAAACATCTCTCTTTAATGTGATATTCATTCAGATATTTCTAGAGTTCTATCATGTTTCCTGTCAGTCATCCTTTTTTCAAGATGAAATATGGTGTCCCAAACTGGGGCGGCGGGGAGGGAAACCTCACTAGTCAAGGTGAGTCTAACTAAAGCAGGACTGACTGGAATGATTACTTTCTGCAATTTGGAGACTACGCTTCTCTTGATGCAAACTGAGTGTCTTCTTTCCAGTTATGTGACACTGCTGGATCATATTCAATTGTAGATAACTACATCCATAATCTTTCATATGCGCAGTTCGTATACCAGATGGACGCCATCCTAAAATTGTACATTTGATTTGGGTTTTTTTTTTACTGTGAATTTTGCACTTATATCTCTTGTATTTTTTCTGTTATTTTTAAACTATAATTTTTATTTCTATGTTCTACATTTCCTGACTTTGAATCATCTGCAAATTCAATAAGTATTCTCCTCAATCAGACATAAAATTGATTGTTGTGGCATACCACCTAATATCATTCTCCAATTTTAAGGATACCCATTGAAGTATAGTCTTTTGAGTGTGTTTTGTAAGCTAGCTATATAATCACTTTATTGCAGTCTATAAATGCAAAGATAGCATAGTTCATCTGAACAATTATCAAATTCCTGCAACACTCTAGGAAGCAACTGACTTGATTTTCAAGTTTAAACTTTCTCAAACTGAATAGTTGTTCTGTAAACATATTTTTATAATCTCAAATTTCAATCCTGCTCCTTCATCCTACACTTCCCAATGCATTGAAAGGAGAGAAAAAAAAGAATAACTCTATATTACTGGCTCCAGATTAGTATTGATACCATATTATTTAAAAATGTGTGTGAATTTGGTTTCAAAACTCTCAAGTGAGTGAAGAAAACAAGTGAAAAACTAAGCAAACATCTTAATTTTCTTGCCAGCAAAACTGTTCATTACAATAACAAATCTCTTAAGTCTTAAAGACTACTGCAATAAATATGTAAAATTTTGAGATGCCCAAGGGTTCTTTAACATCTTTGATGCTAATAATATTCATAACACAACACAAAGAAATACAAAGTTAAAAGAAACTGAGAGTGGAAAATATAGCAGTATAATTAGTTTAGTTCTGTCTTGATATTGGATGAAATGTCTGTGTGACCTCTAAAATGTCTAGTAAAGTTTCTAAATCAGAGCTCTTCAGATATGTTGAATTACAGTTCCCAACATTCCACACCCACTATGGCCAACAAAATAACTGGTTGAGAAATTATCATAGTTACAGCTCCAACGTCTTAGAGACTGCTAGACTGGGATATCCATAACTAGTTCAGCCTTCCTCAAACTGTTTACTGGTATTGGTAAAATTCCATATTTTAGACTTGTTTATATCAACACCCTAGTATAATATCTCAGCTACACACCTATAGAAATTCAAAACAAGAGCAGCTACACACCTATAGAAGTATCTCTTTCCAAATCAGGATTGGCCTGGAACTGACTGTTTATGGTGTACGAAATTTGCTAACTGAGCTTTGGTGCTTTTAAGATTTGTAGAACCAAAGCTGAAACTAAACTAAAAGATTTTTTTTTGCAAGTAAACAAAGAGTAGGAAAACATCCCAAACCACAGTAACCTTGGATAAAAGATAAATATTTTTGAAAGGGTGTGGTTGAGAACAGAGTCTCTATGGGCATTGAACCTTATTCTACAATGTCCTAGCTTGTTGTTATTAGTTGCAAAATTGTGTCTGACTCATTGGGACTCCATGGACAACATTCCTCCAGGTCTTCCTGTCTTCTACCATCCTCTGGAGTCCATTTAAGCTCACAACTACTGCTTCAGTGACGCCATCGAGCCACCTCATTCTCTGTTGTCCCCTTCTTTTGCCCTCAATCGTTCCCAGCATCTCCAGTGAGTCCTTCCTTCTCATTAGGTGGCCCAAGTATTTGAGTTTCATCTTCAGGATCTGGCCTTCTAAAGAGCAGTCAGGGTTGATCTCCTCTAGGACTGACCGGTTTGATTGCCTTGCAGTCCAAAGGACTCACAGGAGTCTTCTCCAGTACCATTGTTCAAAGGCCTCAATTCTTTGGCGCTCAGCCATTCTTATGGTCTAACTTTCACAGCCGTACACTGCAACTGGGAAAACCATAGCCTTGACTATACACACTTTTGTTGGCAGGCCAATGTCTCTGCTTTTTAGTCTGCTGTCTAGATTTGCCTTAGCTTTCCTCCATAGGAGCAAGAGTCTTTTAATTTCTTGACTGCAGTCCCCATCTGCGGTGATCTTGGAGCCCAGGAAAATAAAATCTGTCACTACCTCCATTTCTTCCCCATCTATTTGCCAGGAATTGAGAGGGCCAGATGCCATGATCTTAATTTTCCTAATGTTGAGTTTCAAGCCAACTCAAGAGACTCTTAAGTTCCTCTTCACTTTCTACCATTAGAGTGGTATCTTCTGCATATCTGAGGTTGTTGATATTTCTCCCAGCAATCTTAATTTCAATTTTTGATTCATCTAGCCCCACTTTTCTCACGAGGTGCTCTGCATATAAGTTAAATAGGCAGGAAGACATTATACAGTCTTGCCGGACTCATACTCAGAAATTTCATTGGGTAATGGGAGCTGTTCTTTCATTGTAAAATATTTCATTCCTAGTTTTTTTCCCTAAACAAATTATGCCTGAACACTTCGTTGCCCCAGAGCCTCTTAAGAGTTAGGAAAATTTGTTTTCAGCACCATATTTAAGATCAGTCTTAGATATTATTTATTTTTCAGGGTATAAGACGCACCGGAGTATAAGACCCACCAAGATTTTGAACAGGCAATTTTTTTAAAAAAAGGTTTTGCACTCTGCAGACCTCCCAAAAATGACCCCCCTTTTTTTTAAAAAAAAGGTCATGAATAGCCTTTAGGAGGCTTGTAGAGTGCTTCTGGAGGATGGGGGGTAAAAACAAGCAAAAATGGCTTGTTTTTCATGAAAACAGGCCCTTTTGTTTTTTTTAAAAAAGGGCATGAACAGCCTTTAGGAGGCTTATAGAATGCTCCTGGTGGCTGGGGGGGGGGCAAAATTGAGCAAAAACCAGGCTGTTTTCACTCATTTCTGCCCTCCCCAGCCCCCAGGACACTCTGAAAGCCTCCTAAAGGCTATGCACAGCCATTTTGGTAAAGAAGGTGGGGTTTGGGGATGCAAAAAAAATATGTTACATTCAGTGTATAAGACGCACCCAGATTTTCGGCCTCTTTTTTGAGGGAAAAAGATGTGGCTTAAACCCCCAAAATATGGTAGTTTGTATGCTTATTTACTTATTTATATTCTACCTTTATTCGTTTTACAAATCATTCATGGTAGTAAACATAACCAACATAACTTCCTCCTATTTTTCCTAGAACAACAACCCTCTGAGGTGAGTTGGGCTAAGAGAGAGTTAATAGCCCAAGATCACCCAGCTGGCTTTCATGGCTAAGATGGAACTAGAATTCACAGATTCTTGCTTTCTACCCTGGTACCTTAACCACAGACCAAACTGGCTTTAGTGTATATGGGTGACACAAAATGCAAAAAAATAGTCTAAAGTGCATTGAGTAAATAATGATGCACCAAAAATGTTTGTTAGTACAACGTACAAGTTCCAACCTAGTAGGTTGGAAATGTGCAATAATTATTAGGTGAATATAGTGGCAGGAGTATGCTTGGGTTAAAATTGGGCATTGGTTTCACTGTGGCATAGTAGTCAAAATGTGCTAAAATCTTAACCATTTAGAGGCAGGATGGGAGCAAAGATCAATATCTAAAGGTGCATCTGATGACCCTGTTGCATAGAAAACCGAAACTCAAATTCTAAGAATAGTAAAGAGTTAACAAATGAAATAAAAGGAAGAAAAAGTAGATATCTTGTGATGTCATGAAACCAAAAGGGGAAAAAGCAGGGAGAGGAGCATCTGAATGAAGGTGGTAATAACCTTGTGGAATGAAAGTTGATGGATACCTGCATAAAGGTGAAAGTATAGGCTTCATTTATGAATGAAATGGCTAAAATGAATGGCAGAAAGGATGGAGTGGTATAAATGTGTGTGTGTGTGTGTGTGTGCATGTGTGTGCGCATGCACTCACGCATATGCACCCATACGTTGGTGACAGCTGGATGCTACATCCATTGAACACTAACAATGGAAGAATTATGAAAACACTGTGGATCATTCTGAATGAATAAATTCAGGAAAAAAAATTGTTCAACAAGATGACATGAATGGATGACTGGGAAAAAGACAGCAGAGTATAGAAAACTGATTGAGCAATTCAGAAATACAGGAATGAAATTAAATGAAAAAGAATGGTAATTGTTGGTAAGCAGTTGCTTATAAAACCTCTAAAAGTTTGTTTTAAGTGTGTGTTTGAATGTAAGTCTATTCATATGTATATATGAATGCAAATATAAAAGCATTATTTATTTGATTGACTGGGTTGAAAGACAGAATTAGTGAGCAATATGGGAGTTATGACAGGCTCAGTGGAAGAGATCAAAATTTTGTTAACATCCAGAGTTGAACTTGGAGGGAAAGTAAACAGTGAAAACAAAAAGGAGAGAAATGAAAGAAGAATGCCTGGGAAAATGAGAGCATGAGATTGGTATAAAACCTGTTTAGCATGTAATCTCCAAATAAAATGAATGGGAAGTAGATGTAAGGAAAGATATTGCGGAAACTTCTTCAAACAGGGGACAGAGGATTATGCTACAGAATCCCACAAATATGTTAATAGGAAAATGTTTGGTAGAATATTGAAGTTATTTTTTTTCTTGCAAATTGGAAAAATATACATAAAAGAATGATTGCCATGAAAGACATAGCAGAAAAATACTGTATAATATGTTTAAAGGGGGAATGATAATTGTAATATAATCAAGGAAGTAAAGGGACAGATAACATTAACAATCAGAGCATTGTTGGTGGAAATGAGGTAATAGATGACGAACCAGCAATTTGAATAGATCCTTGCTTCCAATGAGCATTCTGGCTTAATATCCTGTATTTACTGAATAAAAGGTTCTTTTGATTATTCAAAGAGCAGAAAGCATTCAGGGGTGGACTTCAAAAATTTTAGCAATGAGTTCTTTGCCCGATTGCTGTGTGGGTGTGGCAATGATGGGTGTGGCCTAGTTGGCCTCCTGCGCCATGGAGGGGTATTTTCACTCTCCCCAGGCTCTGGAGGCTTTTCTCGAGTCCCTGGGAGGGCGAAAATGCCCTCCCCGGTCTCCGGAGAGCCTCTGGAGGCCGGAAATGGGCCTATTTCTGGACTTTTGGAATTTCCAGGAGGCCCACTTTTCATCTTCCCCAGGCTCCAGAGGCTTTCCTCGAGCCCCCAGGAGGGTGAAAATGGCCTCCCTGGCCTCCAGAAACCCTCCAGAGGCTGGAAATGGGCCCATTTCTGGACTTCCGGAACTTCCAGGAGGTCTGTTTTTCACCCTCCCTGAGCCTCCGCGCAGGTCCTGCACCTACCTGGCATCCAAAACTGGCCACGTGGAGATGCCTCAGAATGGCGGGGTGGGATGGAGTGGGAGGGATGGGTGGCACCAGCTAGAGGTGGGATTCGCAGGTTCACTGAACTGGACAGAACCTTAGTTAGAGGCTTGCCCGAACCCGTGTGAACCCGCAGCAGCCCACCCCTGAAAACAACCTTTTCTGACACCATAAATCAAAGGAATCAGTATTTTCTTTCTCCTGTGCAGAATTGATTGTTACATGCTTTCTAACTGTTTAACTTCTATAGTATTTTAACTTCTTCCCACAATTATTCAGTTTCTCAATCCACTAGGCCCAGGTTTAGTTATAATTTTATGGAATGAATTTTAGGTATTGGGGTTGGAAATTTTCTAGACTTTTATTTTGGTCAGATATGTAATTGCATTGTTGTGATTAGTACCTGGTAGACTGATCCAGAATCCGCCTCTAGCATCCGCATAAATAGTTCAGCAGAACTTTTCTATCTCTTGCTATATAATTTATTTGATTATGGTGTTGTCCATTTGGAGATGTCCAGGTATAGAACCATATTTTATATTAAAATAATGTGTTAGACTTCGATATAGCATAGAAAATGGGCTCTGCATCACTGTAGGTTTCTAATCTAATTTTTCCAATCATATACGGTTTTCTCCAACTTTTCTTTTAAAGACACAAGAAATTATTAGAACATGCTTCTTTGATACTGAATCTATTATTTCTGGTCATTTTCCATATAATTCTTCATCTATTTTTTCTTCAATTGGTGATGCATCTATCTTTATAATCAAGAAACTGTGTGGCCATCCTTGAAAGTTGATAGAAATTATTCTCCATTTTTAAATTTGGGGTAAAATAGAATAGAACATTTTGAATTTGTCTGATTGGAACTGTTCTATACCTGTCTATTTTAGTTCAGTTACTCATAGAATCCCTTTCCTAATCCATGTCATTTCAATTTTAACAAAATCCAGGTTTTCTTGCAATCACTTCATGTTTCTTTCCTAAAGTTTTTCAATCAGCTCCAAGCTCTCCGCACCAATTCTGTTTACAATCAGCATCTTGATTTTCCAAAGCCTTTGATGCAATTGTTCATTCTACCTAGACCTAATTCAGAATGCTCTTTGTTCTTCTTTGTAGCCAGATAATTACCTCCAAACCTGGGCCCCTCATCTTTAAAAGCAACATGATCCTATTTCTTGGTGAGCTTCTTTCCATGGGCTTTAATGCCATTTGTGAAGAATTATCTGCTATTTTTTCCTCAGAGTTCCTCAAGCAATAGAGTTACTACAATTTAACCACTGACTATGGGCCATAAGTCCATCAGATGTATTTCACCTTAGCCCTAGGCTAGTACTGACTGCTCTGTTACCAACAGCCAGGAAGATGAAATACGCAGTACTTCTAAAGCAGTCTTATAACTGGTCATGCCCATCATAGCAGTCAATTTATACCTAGTGCTTAAAATTCTAAGTGTGCTTACCAGCCTATAACAGTTAACAAAATAACAACCCCAGATTTATTATACACTATAAGAATGGATAGTATTGATATATATCTCTGTATTTATCTGCATGTATGGGACAAGTCTAGACATAATGTTTTAAAGAAAATATACTGAGGCACAGAATGTAGAAATCTATAAATGAAATCTATAGGGTTGCTCAGACCAGGACAATCCATAACTTCTCAGTGCATTTTATTAATGAATATCTGGAGCAAGATAAATGCAGCTCTTTTAAAAACTTCTTCCCCTGATCTTTCTTAGTCTCTTGTATTTACTTAGCTACAAGCAAGCTGCACTATATTCATTGATCGTGACTCCAAGTGAATGTGTATATATGAATGCAATTTACTCTTAGCAATGGGAGATGCTTAATCATTCCTTGACTATCCTGTCTCATAGTCAGGGTATAAGTATTGCCCATATATATTTTGGAACATCCTGCTCAAGTTCAGCAAGATTGTCAATCAAAAAAAAAATCACAAACAGTGCCTGTTAAGTGTAAGTTTCAGTTGGTTACTCATCAGTTTTTAGAGAAGGGAGCTGATACCAGATGCTAAAACAATCTCCCAATTGAGAGGCATCCAAGCATAGTCAAACAAATGCAAAATTTCTCAGGACTGGCAAGGTATTTTTAAATCCCTCATTGACATTACACAGATCTGTAGTGATATGCCCTGAATCTAATTCATTGAAAACAAAACTCTGTTTTTCCATTGAAACTATGCTGCTTTTTACTTATTCGTCATCTTGTAGCGGAAAATGCTTTGTCCTAAAGCTTCATAAGCTTACCATACTTGGTACACTACAGTGAATAATTATAGTGTTTTTCAAATTTTAATATACAAATACACAAAATGCAAAACACTCATGATTCCCGCTGAACAGGTCAGTGGCTGACTGAAAGTTCTGGGAGCTGTGACTTGTAACACATCTCTGGGGCCTCTTATATTGGAAAAGGTTTTACTGATAACATTTCAAATATATAAAATCATCAGCCCCATTTATACTGTTTGATGAGATGATATTCAAAGCATATTCAGCATCTTTTTAAAAAATTGTCCTTTCATTGAATGTGTTACTATTACAGCTTTTTACAGAATAAACAAAAAGGAATTTGGCTTTTTATTTTGTTCTTTGTACAACAAAAACGTCAATCACATTGACAAACATGGCCATTATATAGTATTAACAGTATTGACAACATAGTCTTAAGGTGTCATCTTATCTGGCAGCAACTGTTTTGATAGTTTTGGGTTTGTTGTCATGGACTGCAAATGATAATGTGTGACAAATTTAAGATAATCACATTATCCTTCAAGGAGTGAGATGCATTGGAAAATCTGGATTGTATCCAGATAAAACCATAATTAGATTTCAATGAATTTACATAGAAATAAATAAATTAAGAACATCAGTTGACTCCATATCCTTTTTCTTTCAAGTCTTTATTTTTTTTTGACTGAACATTTATTTGTTATCAGTTATATTCAGTGACTATAAAAATGAACTGAACAAAGCCAAGATCCAGCTCAGTGTCTTGAAGAAGAAGAAAAGGCCCTTTAAAAAAAGAGTTGATGAATAAATGAAATCTTAATATTTGCAAATATAACTGGGAATGTTTTCAATTTTATCTTACATTGAGATTCTTAATAGCTGAGGAAATTTTGGCTTAAATTTTCTTTGCCCAACTGTTAATTGTAAGTTATACAAACTATGCTATTATGTAAGAATTAAATCTCTAGACAAGGAACTTGTGACAGTTAAATCAAACTTTTTAAAAAGCTGTACAACCTATGACCCCGCTGGATCATGATTTCAGTGATATTTCCTAAACTGATAAACAGAATGACCATGTGCAGGCAAAAAAGCAGCAGCAAGAGGAGCAACCTTTGACTTCCTGCCAATTTATCCATTGACTTTGCTTGTGGGAAGGTATCAGGGAGCATTACAAATCATGATCAAATATCATGATTACAGCAGTTCTGCACTGACCATAATTTGACCAATACAACTGATCTGAAGATTGTTGAAATTTCAATTCCATAAGAGTAACTGGCTCCAAACTTAGGATACCTTCTTCAGGTTAGCCCATTTGAAGTACTTTAGTTCAAAAATTGTTACTTTATGATGCATAGACCATTTTGTCCAAATGAAGATTACAAATAGACAGTTTTAGTAGCATACAGATAGATACCAGCCATTTATGTCAAGGGCAAGCTTGTGATGCAAAACATTTTACTCACTTGCAATCAGCGGTGGGTTCCTGTCAGTTCTGACCTCTTCTATAGAAGAGGTTCCACGAATCTACCGTGCCGTTTAGAACTGGTTCCAGCTCTCTTCCCCCGCTCATCCACACCACGCTTTCCCCGCCCACCGTTCACTGATTGGCTGGCTCACCAATCACCCCTCCTGCCTCTAAGAGTCCTATCTAAACCTTAAAGTCTTAAAACTGTCAAGTTTGAACGCGCCTGGGTTTTTTTCCTAAAGGGTGAGGGGTGCAAGGGTCTTGTAACTTGACAGCTTTAAGACTTCCATGATTCAATGCCAGAGTTCCTGAGCTAACATGACTGGAGGAGGAATTCTGGGAGTTTACATCCACAAGTCTTAAAGCCTACAGAAGAGGTTCTAAATTTTTTTGAAACTCATCACTGCTTGCAATGTATTCTATGCCTATTCAGGAACAAACTTCACTGAACTGAATAAGACTTCCAAGTAAGATCAAGTTTAATACCATGTTACCCCGAAAATAAGACTGGGTCTTATTTTCTTTTGACCCCTGAAATAAACACTTGGACTTATTTTCGGGGGGGGGGTGTCTTATTATTTTTGAGGTGCAGGAGGTGGTAAGTGTGGTCACCTTATGGCTGCTGCTGCTGTGTTGCAATATTTTCGGAGCGGGCTTATTTGGGGGGGGTATTTTAGTGCATATGCTCAAAACCAGGATTGGGTTTATTATCTGGAAAGGACTTATTTTCATGGAAGCAGGGTAGATATTTTAAGGATTCAACTCTGGATCTGAGCATAAATACAGCATCAGAGATTGAATAAGGGACAGTTCAAAATAATTATAGATGGCTCACAAAGTTTAGAAGAATGTACAGAACATAACACATCGATTTTTCAAACTGATACCAGTCCAAAATGGTGCTTTGTCAGCTACTCCATTCCATATAACTCAGCAAGGAAAAAGCTGAAACTGTCTGTAAAATAACTTGAATTAGGTATAAAGCTACAACATCCACTTACAGGTATCACTTTCTATTAACTTTGCCTGAATAAAAAGGAACTGTTTGCTCAAAAACAGTGAGGAGGCTTACAATTTTTTCACTTGCTTTCTACAAGTTTTTCTCACCTATATTAAGCAGCAATAGCTAAAGGGTACGTTATTACCATTGGCATCATAATTTGTTTCTTCTTAGAAACATAAAAATAAAAAGCTTAAAGCAATACCCCACATTTAGATTAAACTATAAGGCATGTAAGTAATTTAAGGATTTTCTATTTAGCTAGCATGATCAAACAGAAGCAATGCCGTGACAAATTTTGTTTTAATCTCATTTGTGTTAGATGTAAATACGCACTAACTTTACAAATGTTTTAGATTTAACAATAGAAAAAGACACTTTAGATCAAAACTCAAGCACAAGTAAGCCAGATACCTAAGATATGTTTACTCACCTTCCTTCTCTTTGAAACCAAACAATTCACTGTGCCAACCACCACCCCCCAGCCACTTTTTAAAAGTGCCCAAGGCACCCAAGAACAATGGTATTTGATTGGTCAGAAGGGAAGACCTATCATATGACACGATCCTAATCTGGTCCAACCAGTTCTTAGTTGTGAAAGGGCCAGCAGGTCCCTTGAGCAGCAACATTTACCCATTATAGTGGAATGTGGTCGTACTCATACTCATTCACCAAACTTTCTGAAGTTTCTATTATTACATGCCGTCAAACATTAACAAGTGATTCATATGATCTTTAAAAGTAAATCAGGAAAAAAAAATAAAGAGCTGTTATTCGCCTTACTAAATATATACAAAGGAAGCAGCCTTATTTAGAAGACAATAGAAAGTGATATTTAAGGCAGCATTCTGCAGAAGAACAAAAAGATTAAGGAGCCGTATTTATGACATTTTCCTTCCCTTCAAAAGTCTTCCACAAGATATATGCAAGTCAATGGTGGGTTTCAAAATTTTTTAGAACTTCTTCTGTAGGTGTGGCCTGCTTTGTGGGAGTGGCATTCCTGGCCATGTGACCGGGTGGGAGTGGATTGCCAGCCATGTGACTGGATGGGCATGGCCAACTTGTAAAATGTGGTGAAACTCACTTAACAATGCTCTTGCTTTGCAACTAAAATGTTGGCTCAGAAACTCTGGCATTTGAATCATGCAAGTCTTAAAGCTGTCAAGTTACAAGACCCTTGCACCCCTAACCCTTTAGGAAAAAAACCCCCAGGGGTGTTCAAACTTGACAGCTTTAAGACTTGTGGACTTCAACTCCCAGAATTCCTCTTCTCGCTCTTCATCTTGATGATGTGTGGACTGGTGAGGTATGGGAACTGGAACTGGTTCTAAACGGCACTGTAGATTTGTGGAACCTCTTCTATAGAAGAGGTTAGAACTGGCAGGATCCCACCCCTGATGCAAGTCTATATTTAAAATGAAATTCAGGAGGGTTAATTGCATGGCTCCATTCTGTCCCTTAATTTTAGGTTGTAAACTAGAGGCATCCACATGGAAGGAGGTGTAGGTGGGGGATAGAAGGATCAAAAAAGTCAGTACTTTTTGAATGTCCTCTTATGCAAATGCACTGGCTATAAAACACTTTGACCAGACCCATTTATTGTGTTAATCAGAATAGAGTTGGAAGGGACCTTGGAGGTCTTCTAGCCCAACCTCCTGCTCAAGGAGTAAAGTCTATACCATTTCAGATAGGTGGCTGTCCAGTCTTTTCTTTAAAAACCTCCAGTGATGAACCATCTACAACTTTTGAAGGCAAGCTGTTCCATTGGTTAATTGTCCTCACTGTTAGGAAATTTCTCCTTAATTCCAGGTTGCTTCTCTTCAGGTTGATTAGTTTCCATCCATTGTTTCTTGTCCTGCCCTCTGGTGCTTTGGAAAATAAGTTGATCCCCTCCTCTTTGTGGCAGCCTCTCAAATATCGGAATATAGCTATCGTGTGTCCCCCCTCCCAGTCCTTCTTTTCTGTAGACTGGTCATATCTAATTCCTGCAACCATTCTTCATATGTTTTTGTCTCCAGGCCCTTAATCATCTTAGCTTCTCTTCTTTGCACTTGTTCCAAAGTCTTAACATCTTTTTTGTAATGTGGTGATCAAAACTGGATGCAGTATTCCAGGTGTGATATTACTAAGGATTTATAAAGCAGAATTAATACTTCGTGTGATTTTGATTCTATGCCCCTATTTATACAGCTGAGTATTAGTTTTTTGGCTATTGCCGCACCTACTGGTTCACATTTAAGTGATTGTACACTAGGACTCCATGGTCCCACTCACAGATACCAGGTTTTGCCTAATCTGTACTATAACTACTCTAGTTGTAACTATGGCTGAATTTAAAATGCAATTCTATGTAGGGAGTATATTTATAGGGCCTTGAAGAGCATCCAGAGGCTCCAATTAGTGCATAAAGTAGTGGTGTAGATAGTTAAGATAGTTGTGCTCCCAAACACATATCACACTCTGCTCCATGACCTGGATTGATTGCCAATTTGCTTCTGGGGCCAATGCAAGATTCAGGTTTTAACCTTTAAAACCCTTCATGGCATAAGACTGAGCTACCTCATTGCTTCTCCTTATATCAGCCCCCAAAACCAAGAAAGATGTTTCTTCCAAGCTGAATTCTTTATTGTTCCAAACCTATAAAAGAATATTGCCAACTGAAGCACTCTACTAGGTGCATCTACCATATACTCTGAGAACTATTAGGCCGAGGCTGTTTTTACCCTCTCTCACAAACTCTCTGGACTGAGCTAGGTGGTCTTGGAGGCAGGGTAAAGAAACTTGGATGGCATTTGTATAGTCTTTGCATTAGTAGCATAAGAATCTATCTTTTAAAGCAATCAGTTATCTGTAGTTTCACTATTCTGCTACAGTTAGGAAGGAAGTCAAGCTTTGTTTAAAGTGTTGGAATAGGACAGATCACTGGGTTCATGTCCTTCCTGAGCCATGAAGCTTATTGATGGCTTTGGGGCCAGTTATTGTCTTCTTTTGTGCCAGAAAAGCCACAGGGATTTTGTTACAGGAAGAATGGAAAGAGGAAGTGGTATATTCTGTCTTGAACATTTGGAAGAAAAGGAGACTAGAAATGTAACAAATTAATGAATAGATACCCATGATTTCCCGAAAATAAGACTGGGTCTTAGTGCTTATTTTTGGAGGATGTCTTATTTTTCCCCCCTGGTACAGGAGGTCCATTTCTTCTACTTGATCATAATGGGGCAGGAGGCTGTGTGGTGCGCTAGTCCACCGCCATGAGGCAGAGGGTGATGGAGCCAGGGTAAAGGAACTTGGATGTCACTTGTATAGCCTTTGCATTAGTAGCAGAAGAATATATGCCCCACACTACCATACCTCGGGCCCCTTGCAGCCAGGCCATCCACATCCTGATAACTGCCTCACATCACGACCATGGCACCAACACACCACACAGTCTCCTGCTCTGTTGCGGCCATGAACAAGCAGAAGTGGGTTGGCGGCCACATGGATTCTTGCTGCACATTGCTACTGGTACTGCTACCCTGAGGCAGATATCGGGGCATGGATGGCCTGGCTGTGGAAACCCTGAAGTAAGCTGGTACAGGGCACATGGGGCAGCTTCACCACCACCTCGCCTCACCTCGTGGCTGTGGCACCACAAGCAACCAAATGGAATGGGCAGCCAGTCAGCTGTGCAGGATCTTAAGTAGGGCTTATTGGGGGGAGTAGGGCTTATATTAGGTGCATACATAAAACATGCTAAGTCTTATTTTCATGATGGGTCTTATTTTGGGGGGAAACAGGCTATTTAAAGAACCTTTTGCTATAAATTGAAAAAAGAGGCTGCAGAAAAAAAATGTATATTTCTTCCCATCTAAACATCTACATTTCAGGAAAGTGTTGCAAGGGTTGTTTTAATATTGAGATTCAACGACTCATTTTTCTATTATAATAGGAGTGTCTAATCTTGTCAACTGTAAGATTTGTGGGCTTCAATTCCCAGAATTCCCTAGCCAACCATGCCCTAACCCTGTATTAGAGTAACAGGATTTACTTTCTATCTCTTTCCATGGATACGTTAACCATGGTTTATGCACTTAACTCATTATTTCCTGAGTTTGCACATGTACTGAACTATAAACTCACAGTGTGGGGGGAGCTGCATAATTAACTGGTCTAGAATATAATGGAGTAGTTTGTAATTCAGCTAAGTCACAACCTCAGAGTCAATATGTCTTTCCTGCACAAAGAGAAAGTCATTTTTCCCTTTAATTTTAAAAGGCAAAATTATGTTATTTAATGACTGACATCTGGGTGGAATCCCAACTCAATAATAATTCAACCAGTCTACTAGTAACATTTTGTCATAGAGAAAAACATTAAAAACCTTCTTTTATTAAGGTTTTGCCAACTCATTGGGTTTTTTTCCCCCCTGAACACAAACAAAGTGTAAAAATGAGGAAGAATCTGACTTATGATGAACTTGGGTCAGCAACTGTAAAGATAGGAGCAACCTTTCAGGTAGTTCTTGAGTTACTTCCATAATGGAATGTTCCCATTATGGTAAGAAGTTTTAATAGTTGTAAAATGGATCTGCCATATGACTGATCTGATTTTGCAACAGTTTTTTGCAATAGTTCCTAAGTGAATGCAGCGGTCATAAGTAAGAACCTATTGCTCGCTATGGTTGCAGTTTTGCCAATAAGCAGAAGAAAACCCCTACATTTAATCGGTATTCAGAGAATGAATGATTCATGAGTTGATGTTTCAGAGGTTGTAATCAGAAGAGAAATTATATTCTAAATTC
Organism: Thamnophis elegans; assembly: GCF_009769535.1. NCBI lineage: Eukaryota > Metazoa > Chordata > Lepidosauria > Squamata > Natricidae > Thamnophis > Thamnophis elegans. The sequence goes on from NC_045546.1 coordinate 26,873,984, forward strand.
AATTTTTTCTCAGCTTTGTGAACTCCCATGCTGACTGGAGAATTCTGGAAATTGAAGTCCCCACGTCTTTAAGTTCACAAGAACGAGAAACACTCTTCTAGCTGATAGTGAGCATCTACTCCTGGCATAATTTGCAAATAAGTGATCCCTGACATGTTGCAGAGTTAATCCCTCATTCATAAACCTAGGTGTGTAAGATAGAATAGAATTTGCTCTATTGCAGCTGGAATTATTGTCAAGAGACGGTTTTCTGCCAAACTAGCTTAACAAGCCAATGGTGCAATGTAACAGGCCAGATTTACTAAGCAGACAGTGATCTTTACACTGTTTCTTTTTAAAACGGAAAGAGACACTTATCAGATATGAGCACACTGCCATTTCATTGAACAAATTGATTAAATAAATTGACTTAGTAGAACAAGTAGATGAAAGCCTTCAGCCTTTGACTGGGCTTCCTGTTGCATGAAGCAACAATTTGTTTAGCCAAGGTTTGATGAATAGATTGATAATTGGCTGATTTACATAATACATGAATAACAACATAGTGCATGACTTTTTAGCCACATATCCAACCATGTATTCATCTTATGTATGCACGCCTAATAATAATATATAATAAACCAGTAATCTGAGACTTCCTTATCAAAAGATCCCATATTTGTCCATCTAGCCCTGCTTGTTTATTCTTCTCGAAAGGAGTCTCAGGTTTCGTATATCATCCAGCCCTTTTTGAAAATGAAAGTGCTACAGATGCAAATTGACTCTTCAAAATACAAATTATATGCCCTCCCATTGATCTTCTCTCCAACTTTGAAGCTGTTTTTTCTGCCTAATTATGTGGCAGTTAAGTTTAAATTACTGTTTTCCTAAATGAATTGACAAGAATAGAACCCAAACTATTTCTTTTCGGCATTTATATATTCAGTGAAGTAAATACAGTTGTATGAAGCCTTACCCTCGTACCTCTGACCACATGGGCTGGGATCACACACATTAATGCCCCACCCAAGACTATTATTTATTTATTTACTGAAAGTTTTTCTATACCACCTGGCTCAAATAACTCCTGGTAGTTTACAGTAAAAACCACAGGAAACTATTTGTCAAAATTTGGGGTCCTTGGTGCTCTCTAAGCTTGAATGAATCCATTTAACTACAAAAAATAACTCCCATCCATTTAACTCTTACAGTATTTCTTTCAGCCCTGCAATTACCATTCGGTTATAGGAGTTTTAACTCTTTTAATGAAGTGGACCAAAGAGGAGAGTATCTGATATGCCTCCAAGGCAGACTATTACAGAGAATGAATCCATAACAAAAAAGGATTAGCTTTGCCTCCACAACTCCTTGACATTTTATAAAAATGTAGCCCTGAGTGTTCCCTTCCTCCCTGCATGATGCACTGTAAATACTGTCTAGAAAACATAGTCCTTAAGATGCCCCACAGCTAAGTAGATGTGTATGTATGTATGCATACATATTGCATTTATAGATTTATTTGGCATGAAGCACTTAGCTCTTAAACTTATATACTGCTTCACAGTGCTTTATAGTCTTCTCTAAGTGGTTTACAGAGTCAGCGTATTGCCCCCAACAATCTGGGTCCTCATTTTATCAACCTCGGAAGGATGGAAGGCTGAGACAACCTTGAGCCAATGAGACCTGAACTGCCAAACTGCTGGCAGCTGGTAATCAGCAGAAGTAGTCTGCAGTACTACATTCGAACTACTGCACCACCGCAACTCGTATTTTCCTGATCAAACATATTCCAAGTATTTCGCAATGGAATAAAGCAAATATAACATGTAATCTCCATAAACTAACCGAAGACAACCACCCAGCCACCCTTAAAAATAGTCACATACAACTAAAATCAAATGTTCAAGAACTATCTGTCCACATAAATAAAATTACCGTATTTTTCGGCGTATAAGATGCACCAGAGTATAAGACACACCAAGGTTTTGAAGACGCAATTTAAAAAAAAAAAGGTTTTGCACTCTGCAAACCTCCCAAAAATTACCTGTTTTTCGCAAAAATGGACCTGGTTTCTTTTTTCAAAAAAAAAGACATGAATAGCCTTTAGGGAGCTTGCAGAATGCTCTGGGGGGGGGGGACACAAGCAAATATGGCCTGCTTTTCGTGAAAACGGGCCCGTTTTTTGCCAAAAAAGTGTATGCATAGCCTTTAGGCGGCTTATAGAGTACTCCTGGGGGCTGGAGGGGCAAAATCGAGGAAAACACGGCCTATTTTTCACTCATTTCTGCCTTCCCCAGCCCCCAGGAGCTCTAACCTTCTACAAGCTCTCCACGGCCATTTTGGTGAAGGGGCAGGGTATTGGGAGGCAAAAAATGCTGTATTCAGTGTATAAGACGCACCCAGATTTTCAGCCTCTTTTTTGGGGGGGGGGAAGGTGGGTCTTATAATCTGAAAAATACAGTATTTGCTTTTGGGGAGAGGCATCAAAAAGACTCAAATGCCCTCATTCTCTTTTAAAATTCTTTCTCTGGACCAAATGTGCTGGTGTGTTGGAAAGTAATTCCTAAATTAGTCTGCATCCAGCACATTCTCACATAATCCCAATACTGTATCAAGATGAGAGTGAGCACCCATTGTTTAATTTAGCTAGCAAAAACTACCGCTTGATGTTTATTTATCAGGACATATTAAAAACTATTAGCAAAATGAGACCAAAGAGAGAGAGAGAGAGGGAAGGAGGGAGGGAGGGAGGGAGGGAGGGAGGGAGGGAGGGAGAGAAAGAGAATGAATGAGAGAGAGAGAGAGAGAGAGACAGAGAGAGACAGAGAGAGAGAGAGAGAGAGAGAGAGAGAGAGAGAGAGAGAGAGAGAGAGAGAGAGAGAGAGAGAGAGAGAGAGAGAACTCATGTTATCTGTATAGCTATATATCAAAAGACACAGAAATAGAAATACTACTATGGTTAATTGAATACTAAAGGGAACCAAAACCATTTTGCTGTATGGTAGGAGAAATGTATCCAGTAGGGCAAACAGATTCAGTTTGAAGGAGGCAGTACCCAAACCAGTGGTGGGATTCAAAAATTTTTACTACTGGTTCTGTGAGCATGGCTTGGTGGGTGTGGCTTGGTAGGTTTGGCTTGGTGGGCGTGGCAGGGGTAGGACACTATAAAATCTCCATTCCCTCCCTCACTCCAGGGGAAGGTTACTGAAAAATCCCCATTTCCTCCTGATTAGCTGGGACTCCAGAGGCAGAGAATAGATGTGGGGTGGGGCCGTCAGAGATGGTATTTACCAGTTCTTCAAACTACTCAAAATTTCCGCTACCGGTTTTCCAGAACTGGTCAGAACCTACTGAATACCAGCTCTGACCCAAACCTAATCTGAAACTGCGCTTTATTCCCCCAAACTACTGGAAGTTATATCACAAAACACATTTGGTCCATGGACTGCATGATGAGTCCTCAACTTATATCCATTTGTTTAGTGACTGTTTGAAGTTACAGCGGCTCTGAAAAAAGTGACTTACAACCATTTTTCACACCTTCGACCATTGTAGTCTCTGCATGGTCACACAATAAAAATTCGGGTGCTTGGAAACTGGTTTATACTTATGATGGTCGCAATGTTCTAGAGTCATGTGATCACTATTTGCGACCTTCTGACAAGTAAAGTGAATGGCAGAAGTCAGATTCATTTAACAATTGTATTATTAACTTAAACAACTGCAATGATTCACATAACAACTGTGCCAAGAAAGGTCGTAAAATGGGGCAAAACTCACTTAACAACTGTCTTGCTTAGCAACAGAAATTTTGGGCTCAATTATAGTCGTTAGTCGAGGCCTATCTGTACTTTTAACTTACGAATATCTCAAACTTCAACTAAGTATAATATAATAGGATATATTCTACAGGGAAAGAACTCATGCCTTCACATGACTCCTTGTCCTGTGTCATTGTTCCTTGTATCTATGTACAATATTAAAAAAAAACAAATAAAGAAAACTTCAGATCAATGATTAATGGAGCTGAAAATAGCACATAGTTTTTGAGACAAACCCTTGATGAGTCTTGCATCAGGCACTGGATTTCGTGTAACATTATATAAACTCCACCCGACTGAGACAACAAATTTGCTTTATAAATTTCAATGAAAGGTGCGGCCAAAAGCTCCTTGATTTGAAAGGAACTCAATTGGAATTTATTCTATTGTTTCTAAATTTAAGATTTACTAAGATTTTGTTAGAACAGCCCACGGTCAAACTGAATACAAGAGAAACTATATAAAAATAAGTCCAAAGCACAGAAAATATTGGCTGGATCTCATAACATGGGCTAAAATATATAGTTGACTAATTTACCACTCAATGAGCATAGAGCATCAGATGATTTCCAATTGGTAAACTGCCATCGTCCTGTTAAATAAAGGAATTATTTCTATTTTTACAGGGGAAAAAATGCATTTGGATGCCCAGGAACTTTATGAAAATTTATTTACATAAAGCCAATAAAGACCCTGGGAACTTCATTAGACATTTCTCAAATTCATCTAAATGTCAATCATTGAGACGTTAAGATCTAAAGTGCCCTTACATCTTATAAAGTCTCACCAACATTATGTCTGTGTAATTTCTGCATTTCCTTTTCTTTTACTATTGTCTTTTCCCTTTTTTTATCTTTGCATGCCCCATCATGAGTAATAAAAACAGTGAAATATTTATATAACACATATTTTTGCCTATAGTACTTGAATAGGGAAGGCTTCGCCCTAAGGGCTAATGATTTGTGCATGACACACCTGATGCTTGCTATGCAAACATAATCAGGACACTTGCTTCTTCTCCCTCATTCCACATCTCTGGAAATTAGACCATGGTCCAGTGAAGTCTTCTTAGTTGCTGCAAAGCAGGATAGAGCTGCAAAAATCTAGGCAACTGCTAGATGGCAGCAAAGAACTCTTTTTGTTTCCATCTTATGATAGCTTAGCATTTTGGACTCCCAATATGACAGCCCTCCAGCAGAAGCTTCACTTGATAACATGGGTAGCTTCATGCTTACTGGGCAAATTAGAAAAACCAGGACATGATCTAAGCAGAGCTCCCTGGAACAGCAACAGCAAGTACTAGCAAAGGCTAAAATGATAAGATTGTTCTTCAAACTGTTTTTTGGAAATATAGGCATTGTGAGTCTTTACAGTACTACATTATTCTTTTATAAACTTTTAATGCATTTTTCATTAAACTCCCCGGGAGATGGGGAGTTCTAGTCCTGCCTTAGTCATGAAAGCTGGCTAGGTGACGTTGGCTGATCACCGGGAGATGGGGAGTTCTAGTCCCGTCTTAGACATGAAAGCTGGCTGGGTGACTTTGGCCGATCACCGGGAGATGGGGAGTTCTAGTCCTGCCAAACGACTGCCCACTTTCTTCCACTATCTCCTTATGCAAATATTTATATAGTTTTTTATATAAACAGTCTTGCCGAAGCAATGGGAATAATCCAAAGTGCAGCACCAAAGGAACCACCATCCATATCCACATAACCCAACAATACATGATCTAAACAATTTAATTTACAGTAGGAAAACTGTGGCTTTGGCTTCAAGCAATGGAGTAAGTGACTAACAGAAACAGATTACCCTGCAGCATATATAGATACAATGTGATAGGAGATTTACCTCAAGTGTCCTCTCTACAGCAAAAAGATACCCATATTCTGACTGTGAGTTTGTACTATATGTATCTTGTTCAAAAATCAATAAAGATCAGGATAGTGACATAGATAATAAACTACATGAGGCAATGGGAAATTAAGATACAATTCAGATCTGACTCAGTACACTGGCTCTATGCAACAGAGAGGATGAAAAAAAAATGAGAGTAAAAAGATTGGGAAAGCTATAACTGAGAAGATTGTTCTGCAGGCTAGTTTAACTTTTGTCCTGCTTAATATTTCTTAAAGAATAATTTCCATGTAGTTAAGGAGAAAGGAAATGTCTTCTGAACTTGTTGTCAAGGGGAAATGTTTGGGTGAAATGTTCATGGGCAAAACAAGGGATTCTTCGGCTAAACTTGGTTGTGGGATAGCTGAAAGTAGTTTGTGAGTTTCTGATCATTTGTTTTTCAAATAAACTCTCTAGCAACCTGAAGTCTTCCTGGCCTATCATGATCCCATTAATCTGAGGGAGAACATTTGGAACTAGCTTATCTTGCTCTTCCCTTTTAAAAAAAAAAGGAACAGGAATCAAACAGGAGTGCTGTGGTAATGCATAACTGGAAAAAGCAGTAACATACATACTCTTCACTACCTCACTATGAAAATTAACAAAATCAAAACAAAAAAATGTTTTAAAAAAATCTAACTTTCTGAGAATAAACTTAAATATGGGAGAGCTTGCACACATTGTACTTCCGAAAGTCTGCTTCTTCAAAAAAAAAAACATTTTTGAGAAATTGGAATACTTTTATGCTCACGAAGCACATATTGTGAAGGTTCAGAAGAACTCCCAAGAGGCTGAAGAAGTGTTTCACCCCCTCTAGTGATATCATTGTGTAACTACTTACAACCTTGAATGAGCACCTCTCACTTCCAAACAGGTTTTAAACTATTTTTTGTAAATGTTTAGAGCACTTGAAGTAGAGATTTCTAGCAGATATATATTCATTTCTGTTCCTTGCAATACGAATGTGAAGACTTTTTGGTATTTCTCACTAAATGCTCTTTTCCAATGTAACTTGTGAAACCAGTTATTCAATTCCTCATTTCCTCATCATTTCCATGTTCCTTGCCCTCTTAAATGAAATTATCAGGATCTTCCTAAATATGCTTTATTGCTGGCCGACCACTTTTACTCTGTTCTCATTGTAGTATTTTAAAGATGTAACATTATTGGTATTCTTGTTTTTCGTGGGAATTCACTGTGAAGGCAATGAAACCCCAAAGCATCAGACAATGAGGAAGGAAGTGGAAAGAAGTGAGAGGAACTCAGTTAAAAAACAGATGTAAGAAGCACATGCAGGGTCAGCCATAAAAGTTTCAGTTGTTTATACACTAATGTTCAAAGTATGGGGAACAAACAGGATAAACTTGAAGTCCTAGTTAGTACATGAGGGCAGATACAACATTGTTGCCATTACTGAAACTTGGTGGTATGGAACCCATGATTGGAATGTACTCCTAGAACACGCTTGTCAAACTGGCAGCCCGCGGGCTGGATATGTCACATGTAGGCCAAGCCCACCTAGGAAAAAAGGAAAAAAAAAACATCGTGATACATCACGATTTGGCCTGTGATGCAATCAAGTTTGATACCTGTGTCCTAGAAGGATATAAATTGTTCAAAAGTAACAGACCCAACAAAAGAGTAGGAGTTGTAGTGTAAGTAAAGAAATCACTACATATCTATTGAATACAGAATAACAAGGATAAAAGCATTTGGGTGACTACTAGAGGAAAAAGAAATGACATTGCTGTAGGTGTATACTACAGGCTATCCATTCAAGCAGAGTAAATAGTTGAACTTTTTGCTGATCAGGAAACACACTACTGTAGTAGCGAAATAATTTAACTACTCTGGCATCATCTGGGACACAAATTTTGCAGCGAATGGGACTTCAAACAGGTTCTTCAGGTGGCTTCTAACAAGTTTGTCATCCAAAAGGTAAAGGAGGAACTACATCTACATGCAGTGGAGCATTTCAAGGTTCTATCGTGAGCCCAACATCTCAACATCTTCATAAATGATCTAGATGTGAGTCTAGGATGGGAGCTCATCAAATTTGCAGACAACACCAAGCTAGGGAGCATGGGAGGATTTCTAACAATTTGGAAGACAGACTCAAGATTCATAAGATTCCTGATAGACTTGAGCATTAAGCCCTATCCAACAAGATGCAGTTCAGTGGTGAGAAAAATAAGGTCCTGCATTTAGGAGGGGGGGAAAAACCAAATGTACAAATATAGACTATGCAGTACCTGGTTCAAGAGTAAAACGGTGAGAGGAATCTAGGTGTCCTAGTGGAGAACCACTTAAGTATGAACCAACAATGTATTACAGCTGCCAATAAAGTCAACATAGTCTTAGACTCATCAACAGAGGGATAGCATCAAGATAATTAAAATGATAGTATAGCTTTATACTGCACTAGTAAGGCTATACTTGGAATACTGTGTCCAATTCTGGACACCATAATAGAAAAAAGATGCTGAGCAAAGAAATAGTTTAAAGAAGAGTAACAAAGGTTATAAGGGGTCTGGATGCTAAGTAGTATAATGAACCATTGAGAGAAGTAGATATTTCTAGGAATAGCATGATAGCTGTCTTCCAGTATTTGAAGGGCTGTCGCAGAGAAAAGGTGGGACAATGTATTCTCCAAAGCACCAGAAAGCAGGACAAGAAGCAATGGATGGAAGTTCATTAAAGAGAAATCCAATCTGGAACTAAGGAGAAATTTCCTGACAGTGAGAACAATTTATCAATGGAATAGCCCAGGGCCATGGGTAGTCCATCATTGCAGGCTTTCAGGAAAATATTGGACAACCATTGGTCCAGGATAGTATAAGGTCTCCTACTTCATGCAGGGGAGTTGGCTTAGAACGTGGCACGACATAACCGCGGTAGACTAAAGCGCGCCGACAACACCGCGGCACTAAAAGCGCGATGTCAAAAGCGCGCCCATAACAGCGCGCCCACAACAGCGCAATTTAACTTAAGGTAAGGCTTAGGGTTAGGTTTTGGGTTAGGTTTAGGGTTAGGTTTAGGGTTAGGTTTAGGGTAGGTTTAGGGTAGGTTTAGCGTTAGGTTTAGGGTTAGGTTTAGGGTTATTTTTAGGGTTATGTTACAGCGCGCTTCTGTCAGCGCGCTGTTGTCGGCGCGCTGTTGTCGCGCGGTTTTGACGGTGCAGTTTTGTCAACGCGCTTTAGTCACACACGCTTTAGTCTACCGCGGTTTTGTGGTGGAACCGGCTTAGAAGACCTCCCAAGTTCCTTTCAGCCCTGTGATTCTATGTTCCAACACATTTGTTTATCTTTTTAAGTTGCCACAAGATGTATCCTATTTTGTTCCACTATGAGTCAGTTATGTTAAAAGAAGCAGGGTATTATGAGAATCAGTAAGAGTGAATTGAAAGTAGGAAAACCAGAATGGACCCCTCACTTAACCAAGGCACTCAATGGCTGGATTCATACCATACACTTCTTGGGCCAGTGAAATATCTAATAGCTATATACTCACAACCTACTATGTTTGTTAATTTTGGTGAGATGTTTGTCTGTGTAGCTTATGTATTCTGTGAATCCAAGCTGTTTGACTGATTTTCTCTGAATATATTGAGTGAATCCAGAAAGAAGTTTAATTCAGTATCTAAGATAAACGTGTTGTGTGAACTCATCTATGAGGTCATTGCAAGCCAGTTGTTATGTCATTGACAATCAACCTCCTAGAATTGCACTGAGTAGAAAAAAGATGTAAGAAAGCCTTGTACATGTTCTGCATTATGCTTCTCAAAAGAAAATGGAGTATAAATATAATAAGACAATTTGCTGGCCTGCCTGTACAGGCCATAAACTAAAGAGATATCTGATGAAATTCTGGAAATGCTATTAAAAGGAATGGTTTCATTCAAGTTAATGCCTATACAATAAAAATTGAGTCAGTGTTCATATTGGCCAGTACCACTGAGAAGTTGAGAGGTCCATCTCCCAAATAAAAGATACATGATCTGGCCTCACCCTGGCTGTGTTGAAAAGAGCTTTGAAAACATGGCTTTTCCCCTAGACCTGCGACAGAGCATGTGTTAGATTCTGCATGCTTGATTCTCTTATTTTCTAGTACTTGGGTTGTGGGTTTAGCCTTTGTTATAATTGCATTGTACAGTTGTTGTTGTTTTTTTACTGTACTCTCCCCCAGAGTCATTGAAAAGTTAGGCAGCCTTAAATATTTCTAAAATCAAATGTTTCTTTGAATTGCAAGATGGGTGACAAATAAATGTGATAAATAAATATAAGTACAAATAAATAAATAGGAATGCCAATAGGAAGAGGGACCTTGAGTGCAATCCCAAAACAACTTGAGCCTCACTTGAACCTCATTGGCATTGGCAACATCATAATTGGTCAATTGCAAAAGGCAGCTTAACTTGGAACAGCTTATCTCTTGCAACAACCATTAAACATCAACATCTGTCTATTCCACATCCTTGCAAGATTCCAATGGGTGGATAAAAATGCCAAATCCAGTCTGAACATCACGACTGACTGTGCAGCAAACCATAATAAAACCAATCTATCAAGATGTCAGCATGAATAAATCCACACATTTGTAGAAATACAAAGGAAAAAAAAACAATTTTGGGGAAGGAAAAAAAAACTCTTTAAAGAGGGATCCTCAAAGGATAGGCATTATTAGTGACATCATTAATTATCACATTGAGATAACCTTTGAGATATCTGAAGACTGCTCTATCTATCTGAAGCTAAATATACTTAGATCTTTTAACTATTTTAGAGACACCATTACCTTGGTAACCCTCTTCTAAACTCAGTCATTTATTTTAAGGTTAGTCTGTCTAGAACTGAACATAGTAGGCTAGTGAGCTAATAAAACACCCACATTCTTTTCATAGGTATTATGAACAAGATACATATGCCACTCTGTGTGCCTTTCCTCCCCTCTCCAGATACAAGACTTTGTACTTGTTCCTGTTAAATTTTATCCATTCATTCCTCCTTCAGGAATTTAAACCATTTCATCTAACCTACCTTTTGAGTTTATCAAAATCTATTCTGAAATGTAAAATAGAAATAGGGCTCTTCCTAATTTCTCTGCCCTTGATATCATGAATTCAAGGATAACATGGTTGCCCCCAAATTCATCCATCTTGATAAATATTAGATCCAGGCTTCATTGTTCTTTTATCTCCTGACAATTGTCTACAAAAGATGACAGGACTTGGTTGGACCTCTGACTCTTGGCAGGATTAGATTTACAGCACTGCTCAAGGTGGCTGAAATCTCCCATTATCACTATTGTGTGCTTCTTTAGAAATTTTGGTAACCAGACACAAAAAAGATCTGTATCTGCTGCCTCTCAAAGCAGTTTATAATAAATGCCATGAGGATGTCACATTGATTTCTCTCTTCTTTTATTCTTATGTCAAAGCTCTTAACAATACATGCAGTTTTGGCATGTGCTTTATTTATATGTAGTGCAACACTCAGTTTTTGTTGAGGGCATTGTTTTCAAATAAGTTATAGCATCCCCAGGCTATGTTTCAGGCATATGTGTCAGTCATCCTACCAAGTTTCAGTGATGGCTATGACATTTGCCATTGCACAGGTTATCTATTCTCCAAACCATCAGTCCCATTCTCACATGGTTAACAATCTGGGGACATATCAAGTGGATGGCAGCTATTTCCCCATTCCCATAATATAAAAGAGAACCAAACACTCAGCATTAGTGGCAAATTATTTAAAAATAATTGCAACTTCCTTCTAATTGTTTCCAAAGCTTCTCTAGATTCAGAAAGATGGGTTGGAAAAGAAACAGCAGTTAAATTACTTTCCACCCAGAAATCTATTTGAAAAAATTAACTGAATAGTCATTTGTCAATTCTGAAATTGCAAATATAGAAGGCAAATTGTTAAGAAGTACATCTTAAATAGCCATCTTAAATACAATTAACAATTTGTAGAGGTCCTTGGTTTATGGGGATAATAAACATAAATTTTATACATTTACTATCTGTTTGAAATGTTAGAAATGGAGCATATTATCATGTAAAGTACTAAGAAACATTAAACATTAAATCAATCCATAAACCATATGGAAAACCATAGACATAGTAGTAAGTCTACATGACTTCCAATTTGTTAGTGCTCAAGGATTCTTTTATTTTAGATGGAGCTAAAAATGTAGTATTTGGAAGTATATATTATGTTCAGGTTTTTATTTTGACTTGCTGGCTTTGGGCTGTATACAACCTGTTAATTGTTCCTTTGCTTTCTTACATCTCTATTAAGTTTCTTCAGCAAGATTATAAGCTTTTGATGCCATCTGGTGGTCACAGACGGAAGTTTTACAAAAGTTTTACTTTTATTTCTTCCACTGTGGTATTTTATTAATTAGAATTGCAAGAAAATAAATGTCGAGGTGTGTGTTTCTATTCTTCCAACCATGACTTATTTTAAGATATTATATTCTGTAAAGATGCAGATAACGTGCACACAACTGACATCAGCATGCTTATTTCTCATAGAACTGTCTGATTCTTTAGTATCTTTTTTTCTTTTATTTTTTTCTCCTTCTGCATAACTCAATTAGCCAGATATGTTGTTATTTCTCTCTTGTCCCTGGGTAGTGCTGTTAGAATATGAATTACTTACTAAGGTACCAAATATGATTTTAAGGGAATTCCCTGATCCACAAAGATTAGTTTTCTTGCATCATTAACAACTCTGAAATGGCGTAAAAATAAAGAAAGCGGTGCCACTCACACCAATGCATAAAGGGACAATTTGCAACCTACTCTGCTGCCTTCATTTGAAGGAAGAACAGATTACAGGAAGATACTATTGTCCTGGAACTTTATGGTTGCCAGAATGTTACATAGAAAACTCCCATATACTTTTAAATCCTATAATGCCTCAGAACGTCGTAGCTGTTCAGTTCGTTTCTTCTCACTCTCTCACACGCTACATGCTAAAATAAACAAGAATGCCCTCTGCCTAGTTGTTGTGTCTCCCACTGAGTGAGCTAGGGCACTGTCAAATTTAACTGATGGTGCTACAATATTTTTTTTTGCTAGAAGCAGAGGGAGGAGGGAAAGAGGGGTGGGAAGAGGGGTAGGTAGATCTTGGATCTAGAAAATATGCAAAATAAACTTTTGAAAAAATCTTCAATCTATTGTTCAGGATCTCAGAGTCAACTACAACTACAGCAAAATTCTGAACACACACACACTTTCTTCCTTGTGTTTTACCACAAGTGCAAGGTCGTCTTTTTTCAACAAAATGTTCATCCATTGTTTGTGACAGGAATTGACTGTCAGCTTGTTGCCTGAGCCTGATCTTGTGGGCTGAGAGTGTGATTGGCTAAAATCACCCAGGCAGCTTTCATGTCTAAGGTGGACTAGAACTCAGAGTCTCCTGATTTCTAGCCTGATGCCTCTAGACCAAACTGGCTCTCGGAAATTCTGAATATATACAAGTAGTCCTTAATTTATAGTATTTTGTTTAGCGATCATTCAAAGTTACAACAACACTGTAAAAAGTTATTTATGACTGATCCTCATAGTTATAACTGTCATGTCCCCATGTTATGTAATCAAAATTAAGGCACTTGGCAACTAGCATATTATATTTACAAAAGTTACAACAGGATTTTACAATAGCTGCAGCACCCCAGTTCATGTAATCACCATTTGCAACTTTCCCAGCCAGTTTCCAACAAGCCCAGTCAATAGGGGAAGCCAGATTTTCTTAACAATGGTGTGATTCACTTAACAACTAAAGTGTTTCATTTTGTAACTGTGCAAAAATGTCATAAAATCGGGCACAACTCACTTAACAACTGCCCTAGTTAGCAACAGAAATTCTGATCCCAATTGTGGTCTTACGTGTATATCTTTTCATTCCTAGACATTCTGAAGACATAGGAAACACAACAGCTGATTTCCTGGTTAACTAATACTTTCTATTTCCTTTCCAGTTAGCATCAGGAACATCTCCAAAGTCGGTGGGTGGGTGGATATGGAGAGAGGGAGATGATAAGATAGCTAGAACAAATGTGGCAAACCCTTTGCACTGCTTATTCCTTTTCTTTTTAGTATTAAACTGACAATGGGCTACACAATTTATGGATTGTAATTTTAGTAGTTAGACCATGTATAATTGACGGAGTGGATTTTACCATAGATTTTAGTTGTTATTTATTATTTTATTCTAGAATTTTAATTGTATATTTACTGAGTGTTTTTATTCTGATCTCTTGTCTTTGACTGTAATAAATTGAACTGAACTGAACTGATGGATGGATGGATGGATGGATGGATAGAATATCAAATCCAAGGTAGAGTTTATTGTTTGGATGCTAGCATGAAACCAGAACTACCAAGTCTGTGCTGGAAAATTCCAAATTGCCATTAGATGGTAAGAAACAATTGGTTTCCAGTCTACATATGATAATCTTAATCACTTTCATTACAGTTATCTCCATTTCCAAACAGGTTCAATCAGAATTTGCAATTAATGTTTCCAAACAATATAATGCAAGATAAATTCTGGCACCTGGATTTTAAGTTTAACATGATATTAATTTCAATCACACTGTAAATTATGAAGAGTTCACTTGGTAGGATTGTCTATTAACCGCAACCAATTCATAATTAGGCTAAAGTGAAGAATTCCTATTTAAACTAATACGACACCTAACTTCAATGTAGGTTCGCAACCAAGATATAGCTCTTTAAACAGTACTAAACCGTATCCTTTCCATATTGATAAATAGTCTGGGAACCATTCTCTTAAAGATATTAAAATAAATGATATTTATAAACCAGACGAGCTCTACTTTACTCTGGAAATGGTACTTCACATCTTCATACTTTTTTATATAAGAAAAAGGTACTATCCTTACACGTGTCAAACTTACACCAAAAGGTGAGGCTAGCCTCTGAAATCCTAGAATGTTTTTTTAATTATGAGTTTGTTTTTACATTCCCACTCACAGAAGGCAGGGAGAGATTATTTATATTACCCATTCTGCAGCTCTACTATTTTCATAAGATCATACAATCTTTCAGACTATGAAGAAGATTAGTGCAACAGTACTAATGAGAAGTACAAAGCCTATGCAAATATGCATTTCCTAAATTCTCTGCTATCTGTGCTACAGCAACTACGGTTTTGTGGTTGTTGTTATTCTAGATATTCTAGCATCTGCATGGGAAGTACATATTCAGTTACCACAGATATTGTTTAGATCTATAAGATATGCATGCAGACAGGATAAAACTGGGTAGCATGGAAGCATGTTGCCCTATTTAGGGTGTCCAAAGGTATATCCTTAAATTTTCAGTTGTCTGTATTTATTCTTGTTTTTCATCTTCCACATTTGGTTGATTCCTGTGAGTTATCATTGTCTGGACCTAGAAAACAACAGAAAACAAAATGGTTTCAGTCATTATAGATTCTTCAGATATAACAGTAATTACAGAAGACATCTTATGAGGATAAAGTCTATTTCAGACTTTGTATGTGTGGTGCTGTTGCACAGTAGAATGTCTAACGAATGCAATGAACATTATTCATACCATTTTGAATTACAGATAATGCAAAAAAATTATCTAATTATCACAATTGCGACAGTTACGTCTTGTGTACTAATTGTGAGCTTTTCTGGACCAGGAAGAATTTCAGGTCCTTATTATTACATAATTGAATTACAGCGACTATGTGGAGTTGCTCTTGAAAACTACCCAGAAGTTTAAACTGATACTGCAATAGTTCAGACTGACCCCTTTGAGATTTACCTACATAGCATTCCATTCCAGAATGTGCACTAACTGCCAGTCATTTTTAAAACCTTGCTTCAAAGTCAATCTACCCACCCTGTAACATCTACATCTGGATCAGGGCCTTCTCAATGGCTACATCCCTAATTGAGAAGAAGTTGCCTCCATATATATTAATCAGAGGTAGGTTGCTCCCAGATTGGCCCGGATCGGGTGAACTAGTACTAGTGGCAGGAGGAGGCTCTACCCACCCGCCAGGACGCTTCTGCGCATGCACAGCAACATCACACACATGCATGAGTGAAGCCTTAATAAAAAAAAATGTAAACCCACCACTGATATGAATCATGTCTTCCCTCCTAAACTTCTGAAAAGGGAGAAAAAACCAGGGCTTTGGAAGAAGGCATTTACGATGTTAGGGTTTTTTTTGTGATCTATCTTAGTTGGTTAGGACAGTATATAGTTATTGTCACAGTTTGATGTTTTTAACCTTTATTTCTGTTGTGTATTGGAGGAGAGTGGCATGGAAAAACCAGTAACAAATTCTCATCATTCATACATGCATACTGTAAAAATAGCAACAGCACTTAGATTTATATACACCTTTACAGCCCTCTCTAAGCGGTTTACAGAGTCAGCATATTGCTCCCAATAATCTGGGTCCTAATTTTACACACCTTGGAAGGATGGAAGGCTGAGTCAACCTTGAGCCTGGTGAGAACTGAACTGTCAAATTGCAGGCAGCCGGCAGGCAGCAGAAGTAGCCTGCAGTACTGCACTCTAACCAGAGTGCCATTGTGGCTCAGTAAAATATTGTCAACCAAGGGATCATAGAAGAATTTCAGCTCTCTCCTTATCGCAGGGCTAGCTTCTGCATAAATTAACACATCCATTTTCATTTCTAAAACCTAACAGCCAGTTTGGTCTAGTGGTTAAGGCACTAAGCCAGAAACTCAGAGATTGTGAGTTAGGCATCAAAGCCAATTCCATGACTTTGAGCCAGTCATTTCCTCTCAGCCTACATCATCAGCTTTGGCAACAAGCTGGTCAATCAAGTCCTATCACAACTAACAGATCAACAGTTGGTTGACTGGGTGTGGAAAACAAACATTGCATTTGCAGGAAAAATGCTCAGAGGGGAAAAAACATTTCTATAAAAAAAAGAACATAGACTTTAGAGAAACAGTTGATTTATCCCCTTAAATCTCTTAGGATAAGAAAGAGTGGGAACTTTACACAGACAGATCCAAAAATAAAAATAAGGATGGATTTCCTGATTCTGAGAGCTGTTAAACCAAAAATTGGCTTGCCTCCTGGATTTTCTATCATTAGAGGTTTTGGACAATCATTTCATATGATCTGAGGAGTCCTGCCCTAAACAGGATATTAGTTTAGTTTAGTTTAGTTTAGTTTAAAGTTTATTTATAGGCCGCCCTTTTCCCTGGGGGGACTCAGGGCGGCTTACAACTCATGGGGAAGGGGATACAAACAGTGACACATAAGAACAATACATAATTAAAATAGAACACAGCATTCATACCATTCGGGTGGGGGTGGATTACAGACTTTAACCCCAGGCCTGACGGGATAGCCAGATTTTGAGGGCTGTGTGGAAGGTCTGAAGGGTGGTGAGGGTACGAATCTCCACGGGGAGATCGTTCCAAAGGGTCGGAGCTACTACCGAGAAGGCTCTCCTCCGCGTAGTTGCCAGTTGACACTGACTGGCAGATGGGACTCGGAGGAGGCCTAATCTATGTGATCTAATTGGTCGCGAGGAGGTAATTGGCAGGAGGCGGTCTCTCAAGTATCCAGACCCATTACCATGAAGGGCTTTATGGGTGGTAACTAACACCTTGAAGCGCACCCGGAGATCGACAGGTAGCCAGCGCAGCTCGCGGAGGATAGGTGTTATGTGGGTGAACCAAGGTGCACCCACAATCGCTCGCGCGGCCGCATTCTGAACTAGCTGAAGTCGCCGGATGCTCTTCAAGGGCAGCCCCATGTAGAACACGTTGCAGTATTCCAGCCTAGAGGTCACAAGGGCACGAGTGACTGTTGTGAGAGCCTCCCGGTTCAGGTAGGGTCGCAACTGGTGCACCAGGCGAACCTGGCCAAATGCCCCCCTGGTCACAGCTGACAAATGGTGGTCAAATGTCAGCTGTGGGTCCAGGAGGACTCCCAAGTTGCGAACCCTGTCTGAGGGGTGTAGTGATTGACCCCCCAGCCTGAGTGATGGAACACTTGCCAAATTAGTGGGAGGGAAACACAACAGCCACTCGGTCTTATCCGGGTTGAGCACAAGCTTGTTAGCCCTCATCCAGTCCCTAACAGCCTCAAGGCCCCGGTTCATCACGTCCACCGCTTCATTGAGTTGGCACGGGGCGGACAGATACAACTGGGTATCGTCCGCATATTGATGGTATCTTATCCCGTGCCGCCGAATGATCTCGCCCAGCGGTTTCATGTAGATGTTGAAAAGTAGGGGGGATAAGACCGAACCCTGCGGCACCCCATATGTTAGGGGCCTTGGGGTCGATCTCTGCCCTCCAACTAACACCGACTGCGACCTGTCCGAGAGGTAGGAGGAGAACCACTGCAAAACAGTGCCTCCCACCCCCACCTTCCGCAGTCGTCGCAGAAGGATACCATGGTCGATGGTATCGAAAGCCGCTGAGAGGTCAAGGAGAACCAGAATGGAGGCGTGGCCTCCATCCTTGGCTCTCCAGAGGTCATCGGTCAATGCGACCAAAGCGGTTTCTGTGCTGTAACCAGGCCTGAAGCCGGACTGGAATGGGTCGAGATAACTAGCTTCCTCCAAGGACCGCTGGAGCCGGGAGGCCACCACCTTCTCAACAACCTTCCCCACAAAGGGGAGGTTGGAGACTGGATGATAATTGTTAAGAATGGCTGGATCCAAAGATGGCTTCTTCAGGAGGGGTCTCACCACCGCCGCTTTAAGTGCGGAGGGAAAGACCCCCTCCCGAAGGGAGGCGGTGACAATCGCCTGGATCCAGCCCCGTGTCACCTCCCTGCTGTTAGCAACCAGCCAGGAGGGGCACGGGTCCAGTACACAAGTGGAGGCACTCACAGCTCTCATGGCCTTGTCCACATCCCCGGGGGCAACATCCTGATACTCAACCCACCGATGGTCTACCAGATTATCCCCCTGTGCCTCGGCTGGATCTGCAAAATCGGAGTCCAAGTCCGACCGAAACCGAGCAACTTTGTCCGCTAAGAACTGGACGTAGTCCTCAGCCCGACCCTGCAGGGGGTCCCCCGTATCTTATTGAAATAGAAAACCTCCAAGTTCCCTTCAAATGATCCCATGAAGTATTTTTAACACTCTACATCCAGTAACAACACTGCATTATGGCCCCTGCAGCGATCAAAGACCAAAATACTTGGAGGAAAAATGCTTCCAATCAATGCTTTAGAACACGCCATAGGACATACTGTACACATATGTAGGAACACTGATTAAAAACATCATGACAAGTACTTTCTCCATATATAATTCACCTGATAACAAGGTGGTTATTTTGTTAAACAAGAGGTATTTGCTAAATACACCTGCTCAAGGTATCACATTTTTCAGACTGTAAGACGCACCGGAGTCTAAGACGCACCATGATTTTGAAGAGGTAATTTTTTTAAGAATTTTTTTTGCACTCTGCAGGCTTCCCAAACCCTCTGCATGCTTTGTTTTTGGCAAAAAAAAGGCATGCAGAGCTTTGGGAGGCTTGTAGAATGCTCCTGGGAGCTGGAGGGGGGGGGGACCAAAAATGAGCAAAAAACGGTTTGTTTTTTGCAAAAACAAGCTGGTTTTTCTGCAAAAAAATAAGGGACCATGCAGAGGCTTTGGGAGGCTTGTGGAGAGGTCCTGGGGACTGGGGGGCAAAAATGGCCAATTTTCTGCTCGTTTTTGCCCTCCCCAGCCCCCAGGAGTACTTTGCAAGCTTCCCAAAGCCTCTGCATGTCAACTTTTGCAAAGGTTGGTAGGCCAAAAATGCTGTATTCAGTGTATAAGACTCACCCAGATTTTCACCCTCTTTTTGGGGGGGAAAGGTGTTTCTTATACTCCAAAAAATACAATACATTAAATTCCAGGCAAAAAGAGATAATTCAGAACATATATTCATTTAATAAGAGCAGAGAGGACAGAATAATTTAATTCTGATTTTGGGTCTCCATGAAGCTCTGGCACTCATCTGTTTTTCTGCAATCCTGGCATTTTATAAAGAGCGTCCCCTACAGTCATGTTAAAAATAAATAAAAACAACAAACCCAAGGTGTTGAGATGAGGAAATGAAAGTACTGATTGGTTTCAAATTGATCCCTGTGCGGGAACCATTTTTAGCCAATGAAACACTGCTTCTTGGTGTTAGAGAAATATTGGGAGTTAAGATTTACTCTGCTCAGCCTTATTGTTACTTAGTCTCCCATTTTCTGGAGTTGTGTGATGACATATATTTTTTTTTTTCCCTATCAAAGATTCTTTTATTACATTTTCCTTTTCCTTTATACAATCACTTAAATACTGTACAGTTAAAAAAAAAGAAAGAAACAATAAACAACCCATAACACTTCTATCCTACATACACCCTTCCTTCTACCCCTCCAACTTTCATTTCCCCCTTCCAACAATCCCCTCTTCTACTTCCCTTCCCCCTCAGCCATTCCTTTCTCCCCTTCCCACCATCTCACCCTCCTTACATTCCCTTCTCACTCCCTCTTAATTCCCCCCTCTTCTTTCCCTCTACACCTCGCTTCGGTGTATTTCTAGTATTCATTGGTCTATTTGTTTTATACTAAAACAAAAGAAAAATAAAAGAAAAAGAACGAAGAAAAGAAAAAAAAAAAGGAAAAAAAAAAGCAACAGTATCCAAGTGCATTCATTGTTCTGAAAATTGAGTCTATATTTCCACCCTCCCCACCCACCCACCCCCTGAACCCCCCTACCTGACCCCCTTCCGACTTCCCAGGTCCCATTCCCGGCATCGTTCTTTATCAAGCAAAGTCTGGAGTATATTGAAACCAAATAGATTAGAAGTTACAAAATAAAAAAAAATAAAAAAAATAAAGAACAAAAAAGAAAAGAATAATAAAAAGAAAAAAAAGGGGGGAACCCCCCCCCCCAAGAAAGAGAAGTCAATATACTCTCTAACATTAACCTCAGCTTCTCATTATTTTTAAAATCTTAAACAATATCTTTACCTGCTTCCGCATATAAATTCTATACCTCCCATCCTGCCTTTACCCGTGTCCGCATATATATTTTATCCTCATCCATTGCTCCTCTCATATTTACTCCACCCTCGTGTAGACTCTCCAGATAATCTTTCTTAACCTTGTATTCAAATAACAATTTATACAAAAACCAGCTTACATTCTGGATCAAGGTAATCTAATTGAACTTTCACTACCCTTCCATCTACCCCACACCACCCGACTCCATTCATCCCAAACCACAATCCAAAAAAACTACGATCTCCGCTCTCCTCGCCCCAAAGAATAGATCATGCGCAGTTTAAATTAAGATTCAAACAAGTCTTATATAAGTCCCATACAATATATGTCCAAATTCAGCACCACTTCTTTCAGTCTCAATATCTCTTCATCGGTATACAGCTTTGTCATTTTATACCAGACAGGAGTCCTGAAATTTTATTCAAATTAAAAATTTAAGAAGTATTTTAAAGGCATAGCTGGATCTTTATTCTTTACTCTTCTGCCCTTCCGGAAGGGGAAAGCAACACCCTCCGCCTTGTAGCCACTTGTCCCGCTACTTATCTTCTCCTTCTCCTTGTCTTTCTCCAAGTCCGGGTGAGTCAGGAGGTCCCGCCTTCAGAGTTTTGTTGTAAAAATCTCGGGCTTCGCAAACAGAATTGAGACGATATTTTTGGTTCTCAAATGTGACTGTGATACCAGATGGCACTTCCCATTTATATTGTATCTGAGAATCTCTGAGTTTTTCAGTTAAGAAAGTGTAGTCTCTCCTTGCTCTTAATATTTGAGATGGTATTTCTTTAAAAACAATCAAGTCCTGTCCATCGATTCGCAGCCTGTTATTGTAGAACTTCTGTATTATCGCATTTCTGGATTCTCTTGTGGTGAAATATATAATTATGTCCCTCGGAAGCTGTCGTTGTTTTGCTACACACGAGTTCTGGCGATAAATTTTTTGAATCTGCCAATCAAAGTTAAATCCCGGACTTCCCACCGAATGTCTGAAAGCCTCAAAAAAGGTCTGTTTCAAGTTCTCCTGTTCCTTTTCACGCAATCCTCTGACTCTTATTGCAAACGCAGTCTTATTGTAATTTATCATAACGAGTTGTTTTTGAGCATTTTCAACTTCCTGTTGTAACGTTTGAATTTTAGATGTCAAATTAGAATTAGTTTTTTCCAAAAGTTCCAATTTGTCCTCCATTTCAGAAACATAATCTGTCATAACAGTCATAACTCTGATCGTATCTTCCCTTGTTTGAGCAATCTTGGCGTCCAGTTTATCATATAAGTCCGATAAAAGTTGTTTAATTTCCTGTCTGAACTCTTTAAGGGTTTCAAAAAGAAATTCTTGCGTTAAGAGATCTCCAGTAGAGGGCGTGGGAGGCAAGGGCAGCGATTTTGTAACAATTTCTTGAGATGTATTATTAAGGAAACGCTTAGACTGCTTCGATTTGGGAGCCATTATAAAAAACGCACAAACAAACAAAGTCTCTGCTCCCCTCGGTTTTAAATGGGATACTATTTATAGACTTTTAACAGTTAATAAGGAGAAGTCTTCAGGAGAATAGAGCTGATTGAGTGTGTCATATATCAAACGCAGAAGCTATAAAATCAGCATCTTGTAACGCAGCTGGATAAGAAAGCCTTTTACAAAATTGAAGCTGGTATTTTGAATAGTAATAAGAAAAAAATTTACAACTTCAAGTTAATATTTGGTTTTAAAGCCATTTCAAAATTTATCTGCCTGCAGTTAATAAAACTCTGTTGCCTGAATATGCAGCTTTAAGTAAAGAGGCTTTTATTTTGAAGTTTAAGGCTTGGCAGAACTTTCAGTGAGTAAACATTGTAACAAGACCGTTCAGCAGATTCATCACCATTTAACTTCCAGATAAGCAAAGTTAATGAAGGAGTAGAAATGAAACTAATTAAAAAGCTTCTGCTGGCCTATTGTGAAACCAAAACATATGATAAGCAATCTCTTTTGTTTTGAATTCTTGTGAATTCTTGTGAGGATTAACAAAAAGTGTTCATTATTACCGGAGAAACCAGCCTGCTCGGCGCCATTTTAAAAGCCTCTAAGTAAATAATTTTTCGGAGGAGAAAAAGAAAAGAAGCTAAAATGTTGATAAACAATTATTGTCCACGGAAATGGATTCAGCTCGTGATAAGATTAAATCAAACAAAACTTGGAACTGAGTGGGGGAGACCTACTTTGTCCTGCACAAGGCAGTTTGAGATTCCCAGCACGGACAGCCGTTCTGCCTTGGGCTAGCCCCCCTTTCCCTGCAAGCACAAAAGCTGCAAAAATCGAAGAGCATTTGCCAGCAAAACAATTTCTTCTTTCCTTCTTGCCTGAAGGATAAGAAAACCTGATAAGACGTCAGATGGAAGATCCTCTAAACAGGTACGTAGCCAGGAATTCGGAGGCAGCTGATTTTTTTGCTGCCACCACCAGCAGGCTCCTCCCAGGAAGTCCGTGTGATGACATATTTTGACCTATGTTAATCCGCTAATTTGATGTTTATTTACTTCATGGAAATTTATCTATTTTTGCTTCAACCCCTGACAAAAAGTAATATCACATTCAGAAAAAGGCATTGTATTTCTTATCAGTGTCTCTTTTCTCCTCAAGCTGTTGGTCTGAAATTTAGCACCACTTTTCCTTGCTAGGCAACAATTATTACTGCAAGCATCATCAGATTTTGTCTAAAAGCCAAAATTATGAGCACTGTAAAATAAATGTACACAATTCAAAACCTGTGTACTAATTTCTATCACAGTTGGTGCCATAAAATCCTAGCTTACTAGTTGATGAAAACAAAATATTTTTCTATTTATTATTTCTTCAGTGGCAAACAAATCAATTATGCTCCTTTCCCCAGATTTGCCTATCAAATTAGATTTGTCTCCTTCTGGATCATTCAGAATTTGCTGACTCAGATGGTACTTGCATATGGATTATATGGTCTATCTTTTTGTTTTCTAAAACTGTGCAATGCTTTAGGTTTGATTTGGAAGAGGTGTTTCAAATGTATTGGAGTAGAAAGCAACTTTTTTCTGGGATCCATTAAAACAGTTACTTTTTCCGGGACTCATTAAAACAGTGAGATTTCTGCTGCAGCTTTGCAATATGGAAAGAAACACAGCTGCTTTAATGACTCACAGAAAAACGTTGTCCTATGCTCCCCAGAGTTCCATAGAAGCTCTTTCAGATCAAATCCAGATTACTACATAGCCCTACTACCTTCCATAAATCAATACAATTTTTCTCGTAATTCAACTTATGGGCATACAAATGTTCTCCTGTATTATCACAGATTTATTTGCTGCACCAGGTAGTCCTCAGGTTATGACACCAATTGGGACAATAAGTGCTGCAATCATAAAGCACAACATCATGTGACTGTGTTGCTTGGTGATGGCAATCCCAAGCACTCCTGGTTGCTACCATAACCACAAGAAGTGCAGGTTGTTAAGCTGGAAGAGGTGAGAAACATAGTTAAAGAGCACATAATGGGTAGGACAAGCCAAGGTAATGTCTGGGATGGTTGATGCAAGTCACAAGATGTTCTGGGAGGGTCAATGTAGACCACGAGTTGCAGGAGACCAGGGAGGGTCTAAGAAAACCAGCATGGATGGGAGCATGATGCAGGAGGGAGAAAAAACAGAAGCCACTTACTAGAGTGTGTTCTAGTGTTTTACAACTTTTTCAGCTAGCTTTTTCAGGAACCTTGGGAGGTGAACTTGTCTATCCATTTTTCAGTGCTGCCCTAACATTGAATGGCCACTGTTTGAATGGACATAAGCCAAGGACCACCTGTATTACTGCTACCTTTTCTAAAGCGATATGTATCTATATATGCTCAAAACTGCCCCTTTTTCTTCACCAAAGTATTGGAAACGTACCTGCTTTAATATAAACTCTAATGGATTCTCAGGTTTCTCATATACCAAGTTTTCCGTGATCTCCTAAATATAAAGAAAGCAGTAATTGCATTTTATTTCATAAAAAGCAAGTAATAATGATGTATCTAAAAAGAAAGAAATTGAAGGCTGCATACAGATTCTAAATCATAGGACAACCAAGTCCACCTTCAGGCATGGAAACACACTGGATGACTTTAAGTTATGTAGTTACTCTTTCAGTCCACCCTATCTCATAGGATTGTTGTTGAGATAAAATGAAGGGAGATTCCCATAGAAGCTGCCTTGTCTTCCTGGAAGAGTAGGCAAATCCTGTATAGTTGTAGTGTCATTTGTATTGATCATTTGCAATCAGTTGCCAGCTTCCCTATTGATTTTACTATTGGAAGCCAGCAGTAAAGGACACAAAGAGTGAACATGTATCACTGACCACAGAACACTATGAGGTCATAGTTGCGAACTGGCTGCCACCCACTCAAATTGTGATTATATGACTGCATAGATGCTGTGTGACAACCACAAACACAAGAACCCATTGAAGATCCCCTTCGTTCATCACCATTGCAACTATGAATAGTCTTCAACCAAGTGGTCATTCAACAAGGACTATTTCCACATCATTTTGGTTTGGTCATACCCTATCAATTGTACTGAATCCCATTCTTGGGACAACGCTTTAAGGAGGACTTTAAAAAATTGGAATAGATCGAGAGGTGTCCATGATGATGGCATTAAAAACTTAAATCCTTAGGACCGTGATGGCAAACCTGTGGCACACATGTGCCACAGGTGGCACTTGGAGGCCTCTCTGCCGGCATGCAAGCCCCAGCTGAGCTCCACCAAGCATGCACTTCTGACCAGCTGATTTTTGGATCTCTGCAAAACACTATACAAGCCATCGATATCCATCCAACAGGAAAGAGGAAATGCCTCACAGGAGCAGATAGAGGTAAATCCTAGAAAGATAGGAAATGCATCACCGAACAATGGTAGATGAATGCTAGAGAGGAATAAAGCTGCATACAAGGTCGACATAATTCCTGTAACACTGTAGGCATGCACAGGGGGGAGGTAGCCCAAAATGAGGGGGCACACAAGCTTGCGTGGGGGGCACACAGACATTGTATTATGGGTATGGGCACGCATGCATGCGCTGTTGTGTGTGCGCACGTGCGTTTTTGGCACATGAGGACAAAAAGGTTAGCTATCACTGCCTTAGGATATACTAAGGACCGGGAATGTTTTGTCTTCAAAAGTGAGAAAAGGGATGTGCATAAGATAGGACTTTCCAAACACTTGAAAAAATGTCACATAGAAGAAAGTCAAGTCAAATTTAAAAGAAGACAGATTCTGATTGAACATTAGGGGGGAAAAAAGTATAGTGATAAGAGCAGTTCAATGGTGGGACAAATTACCCAGAATGGTGGTGGGCTTTCCTTCACTGTTTGTATCCATTTAGAGATTGGATAGTCATCTATTGCAGGTATATTAATTTGAATTTCTGCACTAACCAGGGGTTGGATTCACTGGCCTAAAAGGTCCCTTCTAACGCTACGATTCTATAAAAAAGATTCAAAAGTATATTGTCTCAATTAAAAAATGGGTCACTTTTTGAAATGGGAATAATAGGATATGCACAAGATATATATATATATAAGCTCAAGTAATTACAGCATTTGGTGTGTATATATATGTGTGTGTGTGTGTGTGTGTGTGTGTGTGTGTGGATAGATAGATAGATAGATAGATAGATAGATAGATAGATAGATAGATAGATAGATAGATACCCCTGGTAAGCCCCAATTATGGGAGGAAGCTAACTGCTTCCATTATCTGTCAATCGGCTCATCACAAGAGTCCATCACGACAGAAACCCAATATTTTTACTGTTGCCTTTGTTATATTTGTGGTTTTTTTATTTGTGCTGATAAATAAATAAATGGAGACTAGTATAGATCTATTTCAAGCTATTTAGCTCTCATCAGCTAGCCATACCCTTACTGGGATTCGAACCTGTGCTGCCTAAGATGCAATACAGCACAGGTTCGAATCCCAGTAAGGGTATGGCTAGCTGATGAGAGCTAAATAGCTTGAAATAGATCTATACTAGTCTCTCTTTATTTATTTATCAGCACAAATAAAAAAACACAAATATAACAAAGGCAACAGTAAAAATATTGGGTTTCTGTCGTGATGGACTCTTGTGACGAGCCGATTGACAGATAATGGAAGCAGTTAGCTTCCTCCCATAATTGGGGCTTACCAGGGGTTGTGACACTAAATATATACCTTCTTCCCTGGCTTCAGCTGATAAGGAGGAGACCTGTGGCTTAATGGCTAAGACGTTTGCCTAAGATGCAATACAGCACAGGTTCGAATCCCAGTAAGGGTATGGCTAGCTGATGAGAGCTAAATAGCTTGAAATAGATCTATACTAGTCTCCCTTTATTTATTTATCAGCACAAACACACACACACACACACACACACACACACACACACACATATACGTATATACGTATATACGTATATATACACATTCAGACCAGTGATGGGATTCAAATTTTTTTACTACCGGTTCTGTGGGCGTTGCTTGATGGGTGTGGAGGATGTGGCTTGGTGGACATGGCAGGGGAAGGATCCTTCCTACTCCAAGTAAAGGTTACTGTAAAATCCCCATTTCCTCTCGATCAACTGGGCCTCGGGAGCAGAGAAAAATGGGGTGGGGCCAGTCAGAGGTGGTATTTACTGGTTCTCCAAACAACTCAAAATTTCCGCTACCGGTTCTTCAGAACTGGTCAGAACCTGCTGAATACCACCTTTGATTCGGACATCTATTTGAACAACTAAAAGTCCGAGTTAAATGTATCTGATGTTGCTGTTGTGGCTGAGCTATCAGACACCACTGATCAAACCAGAATCATCATAGAAACAGTATTAAAATGCACATACTCCAAGTGTAATAACAATCAAAAATCAAAACCATTAATAAAAAGTCATTAGTTTATCATGTAACACATAGTATTTATGCACACTGCTACACCTCCACTAATACCGGTATCTGTACAGCTTATATTAAAGTTTTCTTTTGTAGTAAAAGTGAAATGTCCTTTGAGTCAACTCCTGGTGACCATGTTAATATATCTGTGTAGCTTTTTTGGCAAGAATATGAAAATGGTTTATAATTTTCCAGCCCCATAATTTCCTAATGATTCTCTGTCAAAGACATAGTTCTTGACTTACAAGTGAAATAGCCTTGAAACAAGTGCTTTAGGACTTGTAAAACAGTTCTGGACATCGCAAAATGTCATCACTTGCCCCCATCTTGGCCACATTTTGGGTGGTTGGCAACTGGCTCACTTTTTATCACTGGTTGCAATATCCCTCATGTGACTGCAATTTGTGACATTTTTTGTTGGTTTCCAGGGTTTTGTTGGTCTCCAGCAAAAAAAAAAAAAAATCCCCACCCATTCGAAACAATGGGTTCATTTAATGACCTTGTTGTTTGGTTAATAACTGTGTGATTTATTTAATGACCACAGTGATCCGCTTTACAGTTGCTACAAAAATCTATAAAACAAAATTGGTCAAGTCAGAAGGATGTCTCAACGTATAGTTGCAAAGATTTCATGACGACATTTCCAGTCCCAATTGTGCTCATAGATCAAAGACTTACCCATAACTAGGTAAAATCCTTTATAATGTTTTCAAGATCAGGCAAGGTTATTAGGTGCTGACACTTTGAATGTTTACTTTAAGTTAGAGAATAATCCAGCAAGACAAACAAAAAAGGCCATTGGAATGCTGGGCCTTCTTTATAAATATCTTATGCTTGAAAATACTTGATTGTGTTTGTCTAACATTACAGATACTACCACTGAAATATTTCTGAATCAGTTTCTGAAGTGTTAGATCCAAAACAGATTTTCAAGTACAACTGGGAAAAAAAATGTTAAAGACAGTTTTAGGAAATCATTTTGCAACTTTGCTTGTTTATGCCCCACCTTTATTGTAAGTATTCCTTGACTTATGACCATAATTGGGATGAGAATTTCCATTACTAAACATCGTGGTTATGTGAATCGCTCCTGATTTTACAATCTTTTTGCTGCAGTTGTTAAGTGAATCACTATTGTCATTAAATGAAACACGTGACTGTTAGCAATTCTGGCTTCCTCCATTGATGTTGCTTGTTGGAAGCCAGCTGGGAAGGTCGCCAGTGGCAATCCAATGACCGAGATGCTGCAACCATCATAAATACATGCTGGTTGCAAAGTGCCTAAATTTTGATCATATGACCATCGAGATGCTGGTATAAGTATGAAGACCAGTCATAAGTACTACTACTCAAAATTTCCACTACAAGTTCTCCAGAACCTGTCAAAACCTGCTGGATTTCACCTCTGAAGTGGTTAATATATTGTTATTTTGAATTGAATTGAATTAAATACACAGGACAGTTAAGTAATCAGGGACAAATAAGGAATGCTATATTCTTGAAACTCGGATGAAGTAACCTTAATCTCCAGAGAAAACCTAAACTGCTGGGTCCTGAACTCAGAAATACTTGCCTACATAAGGATGGGTAAGATGATTCAACTCAACAACTGCAATATTCATATTCAAGTTAAAGAGTCGGAAAGGGCAAGAAGAGAGGAAGTCACCTGAAATATCTGTAGGATGTTATGCCTCTCTACGTATTCAAGAGAAATCTCAAAAGGATCTAAATAAACTGTTGGCATTGGCTCATTCTCAACAGGTTCCTCAGGAACTTGAGCTGGTGGAGCAGTCTGTTGTACCACTTCTTGAGGTGCTGATTCTTGAGCCCGCACAATGCTTTCCACTGATCTGATCAAAGCCCTTGGAAAATCAATTTTTTTCTGAGATGGCAAAGGTTGAAGAGTTTGGAAAGATGAAGAGGGAGACTGAGTCTCAATTTGTGGCGCTGAAGCTTTTGGGGTTGGCTCAGAAGCTTCTGGTACTTGATCTATAGATAACACTACTTCAAGTAGTTGGCTACTAGTCCTAGATGTTTCAGTTATAGGCACTGGCAATGTAGGTTCTTTTTGCACTTCAGTAATCAGAACTTTTTCAGGCTGTTCCTACAGTATATGCAAATCAGAAAAAAAAACGGTTAAGAATCAGAAATGAACATGCATTTTTCTTATATATGATTTGATCTTCAGTTACAATATAGACATGCCCTTCATATTATTCTCTTTCAGAAGAAGCAGAATTCTGAAAATACAGAAAAGGAGTAAAAGTAGTAGGAAAAAAAGTAAAGTAATAAAAAAAGAAAATATATCTACTTTACACCAATGGCATTTATAGTACTTTCCCATAACTCTTTATACTGCAATTTATTCTTAGGTAAAGGTTTCCCTCGCACATACAGTATGTGCTAGTTGTTCCCGACTCTCGGGGACGATGCTCATCTCCGTTTCAAAATCAAAGAGCCAGCGCTGTCTGAAGACTTCTCTGTGGTCATGTAACCGGCATGACTAAACACCGTAGCCGCACGGAACACTGTTATTTTCCCACCAAAGGTGGTTCCTATTTTTCTACTTGCATTTTTACATGCTTTCGAACTGCTAAGTTGGCAGAAGCTGGGACAAGAAACAAGAGCTCACTCCATTATGCAGCTTTAGGGATTTGAACCGCCAACTTGCTGACCTTCCTGATCAACAAGCCACTGAGCCACAGCATCCTTTTAATTTATCCTTACTTCCTCTTTATTCATATGCACCTTTATTCATTGTCTGTGTTAAAACTTACCATCTCTTCCTTTGTCAGCATCTTTCATTAATTCCATCCATGGAATTCCCTTTGTCTAGAACCACTAATTATTCTTTCATACATCATTCATTTTTGTATTCAATCCACATTTGTTCAATAACCATTCATTCTTGAAAAAAACATCTACACACATGGGGTGGAACTTCTGATTCTTGATCTTTTCTATTAGCCAGGGTTTTGCTAGGGTTCAGCTGAAGCTTGTTGTTCCTATGCAAAACTATGGCAAGCCATTGTTCAGGTTAATTTGTTTTTTGTAACTCCTGAATCTCTAATGTGTCATCTGCTTCCAAGGGCTGAGCTCATATATCACATAAACAACAACAAAACAATAGTAAGATATATCTAACACATAAGGATCTAGGCTGCTAATGCAACTTTAGTTTGCACAAAAGCTAGATTCTTATATGAATAAGCCAAACTCATGCCAACAGTGGCTTAGTGCAATGCATAAGCCAGTCAGTTCTCAGATCAGAAAAAATATGGATCTGTCTAAGAAACAGGAAGTGGATATCTAACTCAATTTCTGGTTATGTCTAACATATTACATTGTCTTGGTTAATCTGAGTAATTGCATCAACTTTGCCTAGCAGTTTGGCTATCTACTTTGCATTTATCTTTTATACTCCATAATTTTCTCTTTGTTTTGCCTTTGGGGGAATTTTGAGTATGCCTTTAAAAAAACAGTAGTACTATCATGCACGCTAATACTTAGTCAAATATAGTAGCTTTCCTTTTACCTTCTCTCTTATAGACTCTCTAGTAGAATATTTAATTAGTTCATGAATTAAAAGTTTAAAACCCATTCTTCCAAACATATACACATCATTCAGGGTAGATAATAACCAATATATGCAGTCCTCAACTTACAACCACAATTGGAACTGGAATCTTGATTGTTGGGCAAAGTGGTTGTTAAGTGAGGCACCCTTATGACTGCCTCACTCAACAAACATAATCCCACCTGTTTCGGCAGTTAAGCAACCAAACAGGCCGTTAAGCAGCTGGAGCGAAAGACCTGCCTCCTGAAGAAGGGCAGGCAGCTCCATGCCGGGCACAGAAGGGAACCTCTGCAGCAGGTTGCAGAAGCAAAACTTGGATCCTGAAGATCCGAGCTTCATTTCTGAAGCCTGCTGGAGTTTATATCCTCTCCATAGCAGTGGTGGGATTCAAATAATTTAACAACCGGTTCTCTGCCCTAATGATTTCTTCCTACAACCAGTTCACCAAACTTCTCAGAATGTTATCATATTTCAACAGTTCATTTTGTGTATTTATTATTATAAATGTACAATATCCAGAAACATCCCAGCAGCCCTCATCTGTCTGGATAAGCTATACAGGA
Organism: Thamnophis elegans; assembly: GCF_009769535.1. Classification (NCBI taxonomy): domain Eukaryota; kingdom Metazoa; phylum Chordata; class Lepidosauria; order Squamata; family Natricidae; genus Thamnophis; species Thamnophis elegans. Next base: position 26,905,757 of record NC_045546.1, read on the forward strand.
CTGAGCCTGGTTAGTACTTAAGTAGAAGATCACCAGGTAATACCAGATCTGTAGGTGGTCTGGGAAATCCAAGGCAAACCTGTTCTGTAGTGTTGCTAATAAATAAATGTGAACATTTTGTAACAATTTGATGTTGTTCAAGGGGATTTTATTTTATTTACTTGTACTAATTTGGTTAGGTTACATATCACGTCACCCTGGATCTCTAGGATTTAGAACTGCAATCTTATGTGCCCTTTATGTTTACTTTCAATATATATGAAAATAAACAATATGTATACAACCAATTGCGTTGTATACATGATGAACAATGACAATAAAAGCTATGTATACAACCAATTGCGTTGTATACATGATGAACAATGACAATAAAAGCTATACTACTAATACTTTGAAGTGAAGAATCCACTTCAAAGAAACATAAATTGGATTATTCCAGTTTGGGGGGGGATGGCAACAGGTACAACTTGACAAGGAAAGAATAATTATAAATGCAATGAAGGTGTAAACATTGTTGGGTTTGAATTACAGCTCTTCTAGCACTGAATACAAGTATGATATGATAAATCATAAGATTAATTGTCTCTTAATCAAATCTTCCCAGGCAGTGCCCAGGAATTGTAAGAGATTGAACTCCCAAACTTTGTTTGGGAAAAGCTGCAACAAATATTTAAAGTGTTCCCTTCAATTTCATTGCAGCCTTGCTTTTTTTTTTTTTACATTGCAATCCTGCAGTGCCTCTTGCTCCTGGGTAACAAATTTATGCTTCCACTCTAATAAAGTTTCTAGTCCATACCAACTTCTCTTACATCAGATGCCCTTTAAATTACAGCACAGCCACCCTAGGCGCTTCTTGTCTGAGACTACTAGGTGTGAAAATTTCTGGAGAGTGTCAGTTCAAACCAATGTTTCTCAATCTGGAGAGCTTTACAGGAGTAGACTTCAACTTCCAGAATTCCTCCAGCCAGCATATTATCTGGGGGCAATCTGGGAGTTGAAGTCCAACTCATCTTAAGGCTTCAGAGGCACAGCGAAGACTGCTGTGTACGAGGGATAGAAGAGGGTCCCTTCCCAAACAGGACAACTCTTTTTTGGACATTGGGTGGCTTTGGAGGTCGTTGGGGATCTGCAAGTTATTTTTGCATACATAAAGGTTGAAAAGGTTCTTAGGCTGAAGAAGAATAGGTATCCTTAGAGCAGGAGTCTTCAAACTTGGCATCTTTAAGACTTGTGGACTTCAACTCCCAGAATTCCCCAGCCAGCTTGGCTGGTCCACAAGTCTTAAAGCTGCCAAGTTTGAAGACTCCTGCCTTAGAGGCTGTTCCACGAGACTCTCTCCCCTCTCTCCCACCGTTTGACTCATCGCGGCGCCTCCTCACCTGTTTTTCCACCGACCCCGACCCCGGCACCGGCACCGGCTCTGGCTGCGGCTCTGGCTCTGGCTCTGCCATCTTGGAGCAAAGGCGCGTTTCATCTCCCACCTGTCCGGTAAGGTCTTTTGCTGCTTAGGATGTTCCGTAAAGTTGTTGTGAGTTCTATTCCACCCGGAGGGGGAGAGTCGGTGAGAAGACGTCGTAGTTGCTATGGAAACTACTCCTAAGCATGCCTTCCTGAATCTTATGGCAGGTCACGTAGGCAACAGAATATGCTCTCCTAGGAAAGAGACAGAACTTGCTTCAAGTCACCTGATTGGTAACCGGGCATTTGTCCTCGGGGTAGACATTTTTCTAGAGGGCAAAAGTGCTCTCTTGTATTGTCAGCCTGCTTTGAATATGAATGGGGATTTTCTGTTAGAAACGTGCCTTTTCCTACCAGAATGGCTCAATATAGGAACGCAATAAAATATAGTCTTGGAGATAAGTTGTGGAATGAATATTCAGCCGAAAGTTCCTTGAGTTCAATGAAACTTCTAATTTTTTAAGGGGAGAATAACGAAGGGTTTGCTCTTTGGAAGTCCTGATAAAGTAGAATATATTTACTAACACAAGGTTGTGATCTTAGGTTTTAAAAAAAACACTGGCCAAAAGGGACTCTTTCTTTCCTGGTTATTAAATACCTGTTATCTACGACCTTTCAAAAGAGTGTATCTCTGATCTTACAGGGGATTGTAGAATTAGTAAGTAAAATGATATATAATAAAACAATACAAATCTTTATTTTCCAGCTGGAATACTTAGATTTAGTAGCTAACAAAGCACAGTAGGAGAAAAGCTGTGTTATTCCAGGAGAGTAAAAAATCAGAAAGAATCTGGTATAATTTTTCTGAGCACAAATTTTATAAAAAGCTTTCCTGAACTACAGCTCGCTTTATCAGATATATAAGAATGAGTAAAGCCATGTAGCATTTAAATTGGAATGAATCAGAGAGGGAGAGTTAATGCAATTGTTATTTGGAAAAGGTTCTGCCCTACATCTAATTTTTAGTTACAGAAGGAAAACAAAATTGACTGCTTATTAGTAACATCACTATCACTAAGTATTGTATCTTATGATTCTTGATGATTGTATTCTATTTTATTTTTCTTGGCCTTTTCCAATAAAGAATTTATTCTATTCTATGTGAACTCAAAGCATGAAGGAAGAAAAAGTTCAGGCAATATAAATACCCTATTATGATAGCATTGATTGTTTTTAAAGCAGCAGGTGACAAAGGGATAAATGGATGCTCAAGATGGAATGCTTATATGGGAGCACCATGGCAAATAATTATTTCTGCTATTATTTAATAACACAGTTCTTCTAAAAAAAAAACTCACAGGAAGTCATCAGCAAGTCTACAATATTAATATTTTAATTGGGAAACAGTTGTTAGTTTTAATTTCTTGAACTAAAGTAAAAAAATAATTCAGGGTATAGCAACAGAGAAAGGTGTTCTCATTCAGTCTGTTAAGAAAATGAGTTGCCTTGCATGTTCCCGAAATAAGCCTTAAAAAAAACCTATCTGGTGATTTCAGAACTTGATGTTATGTGTTACTGAACAGATTAAAAATGCATTGGATTGTATTTTTTTTAAATCAATTGTACTCACTAATTTGTGTGGGTCAATGAATGACCCATGCATGTCCATGTGCACACATATACAAACACTCACTCAGACTAAAAGTAATATTTTGGATGTAATGAATTCTCGTGCTTCACTACTGACTTGTTTCCTTAATAATTTTCCAGTACCTCTCATCTTTATCTCATGTATAACAATACTTAGTGAATTATCTTCGCTGGCTGATTCAGTGATTGTTTTCTGTTGTGGAAAAGACCATTAGGTTAATCCCTTATGCTTTTCATCTTCAGTCTTAGCAGTGAGTTTTTGCCATATTCAAGAAGGGACATTACTTTTACCTTATTAACATCTTTTTCCATTCAAAATAATTTCTTTTCTGTCTAAAATTTGCCATGGATATTGACCACAATAATAAAAATATACTTTCGGCACTTTTTATCACATATCACAAAAGTCATACTGTTATTGATATTTTAATAAACTGAATTATTAAAATAGTGTAATCAAAACCTCTCTGTATGGTTTCTAGGGCTGTACAGTAGAGCATTTTTTGATTTGGTTTCAAAAAGATGCTTCAGAGTATAAGGAGACACAGACATCGGAGTTATTTTGGGAACATCCAAAGAGGTAGTTTAATGTGCCTAGTCCATGATGCAGCACAATGCATTTCAGCATAAATTTGATCCATCTCATAGCCATTTTTAACTCTGCTTTGTTTATGAGGCCAGTGAGTAGCATTGTGCTAATAGTGAAAAACATCCATCAATCACCTCTAATGTAAAGAGAAACTTGGGTTGGAGAAAAAGACAAGTTCACACATGGCTAGAATGGTGGGTTTAGCCATTTGTCGAAACCTGAATTGAGTTGCAATTCTTCTCCTGCTTTCCTGGAAAGACCCTACCTACTCCCATGACCACTTGCAGTACCTGATTCATGAGGTGGAAAGATAGTCAGTAAACCCATTCCATGTATGTGATTTCATAGAGTAGACAGAGAGACGAGAGAGAGGGAGAGGATTATTGGCTACCCAACTTTTAAAAAGAAAGTACAAAACAAGAAAAAAATTATGGACAACCCCAGAAATAATATGAAACCAAAGCAAATCCATCTAATAAGAGGCCAACTATTTGTTGCCCATAGTCAGGAAGAATATCTGGGTTTTTAATAGCTTCCTGAACACCATCAAGGTGACACTGTTTGGATCTCAGAAATATTCCAGAAGGAAGGACCATGACAGAGATTACTGGACATGGAGTAGGCTTTCTCTGACTAATTGCACCAGCCAGGCAGAAACAATTGGAGGTAGAGGATCCCTCAATAATAAGATCCTATGCCTTATAATAGGTGATCACCAAGACTTTGGATTTCATCAGCAAGTCAACTATAAACATCCAACCAATGGTAACCATCCAACTATCTTTCTATCCAGACCTGCTCCAGACAGTGGGCTAGAACTTTAACAACATCACTTGGGATGTGTAAGTGGGTGTCATACTGACAATACTTCATCCAAAACCAATGGATGACCTCACCCAGTAGTTTCAGGTAGAATTTTAACAGAAAAGGATTGAGTGTCAAGCACTGCAGCAATCCACAAATGAGGGGGCTGTTGGCTCAATTTCCCAAGCCTGTTAACACTGATTGAAACAAGCCACAAAGAAAGGAGGAGGACCACTGCAAAACATTGTCCCTGGTCCCAGACCTTGCAGTGGAATCTAGAAGGATACCATAATCAAGCAGCTGAAAGATCTAGCAGCATAAGGAAAGCTGAACTGTCATTTCCCTGTTTTGCCACAGTAAATCAATAAGGAGAGCCAATGCTGTCTCCATACTGTAATCCACTTTGAAACTGAAATGAGTCTAAATAATCTGTTTAGGATCCTCCGGAGCGAAAACCCAACTACTTTCACTAAAAATTTCCCAACAAGGGAAAGACTGGAAATTTTTCAGTGTTGCCAAATTCAGTGATGGCCTCTTGAGAGGGTGTACCACAGTTTGCTTCAAGGCTGTAAGATCAACCACCTCCCTCCACTAAGCAGGTATCACTTCATAGATCCAATGACAGGATTCCTCCTGGGAAGTCTTGACATAGCAGAAAGGACCCGCATTTAACAAACAGGTGACTGAGCTTGCAGTCGGGAAGAACATGTCCGTTTCCTCAGGAGACATAGGATACATATATACTCCAGATAATCCTATAGGACCATACAATATTCTCTTCTCCAAATCCTCAGATGGTATATTGGACAGGGTAACTGGCATTGGCTGAAGCAAGAGGATTGTCAATTTCAAGCAGCACATATACCCTGCACGACCTCCTGACACTCTGGAAATCTGTAGAATACCTTGGACAGTATATCAGCAGGTTGCATGGACACTGCTTGATGAAATACAAAAACTTACTTGTTTTAGACAATACAACTATTGTGGGCAAAGCCGCAACATTACACATGGGAGCTAGGAAAATAGAATGAAAATGACTTCCAAAAGTCATACTTTTCCCACTGTATGATCTGATTGTCAGCAATTATCTATTGCAGGCAATTGGGAAGTGCAGGCATGCCTACATCAGCTAAAATAAAAGCTGGGCAGATCCCTCTTCTGATCACATAATTAGTTCATCATACAAATATCAAGGCTTGTGTTTGGGGAAAACAAAAAAAAATCACTTCACGTGTGGTTCTGATGTAATTGGCCTTTAGAGTGGAAATGAGAAGAGAACTACATCATGCAGAGGTGCCCTTCAGGGATGATTAATCAAGCATCCTCAAGCCAAAAGTTAGGAGGACATTGAGATGTACCATTCAATTCCTAAAGTAGCTGTATACTTTCCTGGCGTTGCTTTGCTGTTCTTTTGATCTCTACATAATTTGGTGTCATAACATTTTAACTTTCCTGCTTTTTGATAAAAGCCAAAAAAATGGTTACAAGTGCTGTTATCTTGTTTTTCCTGTGTTAGATAATGGGAAGATCAATTCATTTTTCTGAAAATTAGGATGGACTAACTCAGTAGGGATCATGATTTTTCCAGGGCATTACAATTTGCTCTCAAAGTGAGTCACACTGTCTCTCCCGAGCCCCAATTCTTATATACAAGCATGAGTTTACAAGTTATATAAAAGCCATATTTGTTCTTCACACATTTTTTTTCTTCCTAATGTTTTCAAGCAAGTGCAGTTTCTGCTTTTTTCAGATCAACCAAGTGTTGATCCATTGGTAATGACAGAAATTGATTAACCAGCTTGTCACTCAAGACTGACTTTCTGGACTGAGTGAGTGACTGGCTCAAAATCGCCAGCCATCTTTCATGCCTAAGGCGGGACTAGAATTCATAGTCTCCTAGTTTCTAGCCTGGTGCTTTAACCACTAGACCAAACATATAAAACAAGTAGATCCAAATTTCAAATTTTGCAATGAATACATTATTCGGACTTGATTAAGGCCTTGTCCACATTGTATTTCCTATGCACTTCCTTTTCTATTCTCTCATTAAAGACGTCAGACTTAAACAGTATATATTAATTTGCCCAAGTAATTTGAATTTTGTACTTAAAAATATTTTTTGCCTTCAAAAATTAAATTGCCCTGCTAAGTAGTATACTGTAGAGATTTCACAGTAGGCATGCTCTGGTAAGAGAGCGTAAGTGTTCTTGCTTCAGTCCATGGCATTTCCAGAGTAGGTTGCAGAAAACCAGTTTTAGTCGGTGTTTAATGTTGCACTAACCCATCATGTGTTTCAGCATGAGACAACCTCTATGCTCTTAACTTCTTTCCAGAGATTGTTCTTTGATGATGGTGGATAGAAGGAAGGTCTCAAGGGACTGCAATCCTATGAATTATCTTAGTAATATAACATAATCATACAGACTCCAGCCATCTGTAAATTATTAAGTTAGGGATGGATCTGAGTAGGGTTGTTCTCACTGTGAGAGAATGTTGCTAGAAACGTAAATAGTCAGAACTCTATCTCAAACTTCTCTTTCTTTCTTTCTTCTTTCTTTCTTTCTTTCTTTCCTTCCTTCCTTCCTTTCCTTCCTTCCTTCCTTCCTTCCTTCCTTCTTTCTTTCTTTCTCTCTTTCTTTCTTTCTTTCTTTCTTTCTTTCTTTCTTTCTTTCTTTGAGGGGGAGAGGAGAGAATTAACTATGACTAGAATTCCAAAGGAACTTTGATTCTTCTGTAACAAAATATGTAAAAATGGAACAACCGAAGAATAATAAAAGAAGTAAAAAAGGCATTAAGATAGCTTACCTCAGTCAGAAGTCTTCCGGATTTAAATTTCTATAAATCTGAGCCAAAGGAACTATTGGCTGAGAATTATGGAACTTAGAATTATTCAAATTGGAAGTTACTAGTATAGGAAACAGGGAAAACAACATGTATAGGTGTGTATGAAGACAAAGGAAGTGGAACAGAAGATATAGAAACCACAGAAAAAGTTGTATTTATGTATGCGAGAAAAGGATTGCATCTTTTACCTATGAAAATCTCCAAATCGTTCATCTGTCAACAAAATCTTGTATAGCTGTAGGCTTAACATGCATTTCCAAATTAAATTCTACCTCTCAGTTTTGAAAGGCTATTATAACTAGTAAAAGGCAAGTGGGAAACAATGTTGTCACAAAGTGAGGTCATGCTTGCTGAAGCATCACAAAAGATTTGTGGTGGATGCTTACTACTTCACATAACCGGGTCATTCTGGAGTAGTTGCTGAATTATTTATTTTAAAAAGTTATACCTTGTTTTTTTTCCTGTCTTCCAAAACTGAGTTCAGGCATAAAATTATACATCATAAGGCTAGGAAGGGACTTATCATCCAGTTCAATCTCCGGTTCTAGAGCACGAGGCTCCTACTGAGGTCCTCCTTGATAGATAACCATCCAGCCTTTGAACACCTCCAATTCAGTAGAAGCCATCACCTCCTGGGGCAATTTGATCTAAGAGTAAGAACAACTCTTATTATTAGGGAAGTTACCATGAAGTCCAAATAAAATTAAATATTAATATAAAAACATACCTATATTATCATTAACGTCTTCCAACTTCCAAGATCTAAAGCTCTTTTGAATAGTTCCATTTTAACCAACTTCATAAATGCCAAGAATAGGGCACTATATGGATTGCAGTGAGCAGGATATTCCAGGGGATGGTGACCATAATGAAAAACATTAACTTCTCTTGTAGCAGGGTTGTCAAATTCATGGCATCACATAATGTATTAAGACTTTCCCCCCCTTTGCTAAACCGGGCGAGGGCAGTGTATGACACTTCCGGCACATGAGCCACGAGTTTGATAGATCTGTCTTATAGCATCTCTCTTATAGGGCAGGGAATGGGAATATGAACTTGAGAGGTTGATTCTTTTTGAAGCAGATAGTCCTGCATGTAATTGTACATAAAGTCATATGGGACTCCATTGGTCAAAACCAACACTTTGAATTATACCCAGTATAACCAAGGCAGAGCCTGCACCACCATTATTATATTGGAAAAGTAGCTCTCAGCTGCAAACAATTGGGTCCTGCATTTTGCACAAACTGCAGATGTCAAGTAGTCTACAAAGGCAGCTCCATGTTGTGCACATTACAATAATTATAATACTCTATCTGAGAGGTGATGAGGGTGTGACTCACTGTCACTAGTTAATAGTCAATCATCAGGGAAAATGCACACAACTAAAATAAGTCAACCATTTCAAATGTAAGCCATGTTGATACTTTAACATGTATGCGGTTATATCACCCACACCTACAGTTATATTTTATAGCATTAAATATACTTTGTCAGTTTTTAAGTTCAGGATAGCTATTTGTTTGTTAAATTGCTTAATCAGCAAATGAATGCACTCTTGCAACAAGGAGACAGGCAAATTACCAGTCTACGTTTTACTCTAATGTGCTTTCAATATAATTCGTACAACAGTCTAGATGCCTCCTACCAAAAGTCAAATGAGAAGAGCAAAAGGGCAATATCTGGGCTTTTGCAGCAGGGGACAAAACTTCAAGGAGTTATTGGAGAAGCACTTACCAGATCCATTTTCTCAGGCTCCTCCATACTTCTCAAAGGCTATAGGTCAATAATGGCAAATCTTTTTTGGCTCACATGCCGTAAGTGGGGAGAGAGCATGGGGGGTCGTGTGCGGGCATGCTGCACCCATAATGCAATGTGTAACCCCCCCAGTGCGCATGCACGCACTACAGGCACTTACCCCCCATTTTTTGCATGCTTTTTTCGCCCTCCCCAGGCTCCAGAGGCTTTATAGGAGCCTGGGTAGGGCAAAAACAGCCTCTCTGCCCCCCTGGAAGCCCTCCGGAGGTTTCAGGGATCTTCAGGAGGCTTCCCTGAAGCCTCCCGAGCAGTCAAAACGACCCTCCGAGCAAACTGGAAGTCACTTCCGGTTTGCTTGGAGGGTCGTTTTGAGGGCTCCGAAGGCTTCAAGGACCTTCAGGAGGCTTCCCTGAAGCCTCCGGAGTAGTCAAAACGACCCTCTGAGCAAACCGGAAAACTGTTCCCAAACTTCTGGTTTGCCCATAGGGCCTGTGCTCCGGAGGCTTCAGGGAAGCTCATGAAGCCTCCAGAGAGCCTCCGGGGGGGGGGGGGCAGGGGAGGCTCTTTTCGCTCTCCCCAGGCTCCTATAAAGCCTCTATGGCTTTAAAAAGGGTGAACTCAGCTGGCCAGCGCGCACATGTGCGCTGGCCAGTTGACAGGGCAGTGCCTCGCGTACTCTGACAAATGGCTCTGCATGCCACCTGTGGCACGCATGCCATAGGTTCGCCATCACTGCTATAGGTTGTGCATGGATCTGACCTGTTTAGGACAGAGGTTATAATATATATATTGGTCTTGTTGTATTTGGGTCTTTTCCCGTGTAAGATTGAGATTGTCTTGGCAACGTTTCGGCGAGGTCTCACTCGCCATCCTCAGGCTGGTGTTTTGGGCTTAAAGAGTGATCGGAGCTGCCATCCCTCTACAAACCTTGGGGGGGGGGGGTGGAGTGGTGGCCCCATTTCAGCAAGTGGATTGATTGGATGTGTGGCTGTATTATGATTGGTTGATTGGTGCTGATTGGTGCTTGCTGTGGGTCTGTTGTTCTTTTGTGTTATAATGGAACTCCAGAGCCATGGGCCACTACTAGGTTGTGAACTGTACAAAACTCAGCTGCTCAAAGTGGGAAAATGTGCAAGTGGTGGGTAACCTCATGCACAAGTGCCCCATTTGCGTGAGCAGTAGGTGCACGTACATGCTACTTGTACAAGTAGAGCTGTGTGTATTTGTGTTCTTGCCTGACGCTCATGTGGGACCATCCCCTTCTCCCTCGCTGGTCCGCAAAGCCAGAACGATTGGGGAACTCTGCTCTAAATGGTATTTAATTTCTGCTTCATTCTTGCCATTCTGTTAAATAAAGAAAAGCAGGGGTTGCAGACATTTTGATCTTTTCTCTTCAAAGCACCTGATTTATGAGCAAATCTTCCTTTTTTCCTTCAAAAGTTTCAAAATCTTGTTTCCTTTGACCCTTTTAATTATGAATTAGAGCTGCAGGATGATACTTTTGAATCTTGCTTAAACGGAGTTTGGGTTTGATTTTTGTAGCTTTAAATATAATGCACATTATGTGGGTTCTCTCTTAGTAATCCATTTGTTGTACCATTCTAATGCCCAGCAGAGAGCAGCAGAAGCTTACAACTCTAAATTGCTAAGAGTTGGATTGTATTAGGAATATGCTCTTATGTGGCTTTCTAGCTTGATGTTTAATGTTTCATTTATTAAAGCAATATCCAGTATATATTATGTTAAAATTAGTGTAGAAGAAAGAATCCTACTTTCATATTCTTTCCAGTTCAGCTTTCTTTGTTATATTCTTATGTATAAACCACATCTCTCAATTCTTGCTTTCCTTATCTCCATAAGGAAGACAACTGAATCCGTATTTGACCCAAAGGCTATCCTTTCTGTACAATTTGCTCCAAAGTTTTCTATCAAAAGCACAACTGAAGTGCATTGCACATTATACATTTCAACAGAGTTCTCACGTACACCAATTTTGCTGTGTGTCAATATGAGTGTGCATGTGCACACATAATTTAGTAAATGAAAACATTGGCTAAAAATAGGAATGTATCCACAGAAAGAGAATGCTTGGTAACTAAGGTTACCATCTGTTCCAGAAATAAAACATCACTATCATTTTCATATGTTAATTCTGTAAAATTGATGCCAGTTTCAAAGGACCCTGCTTTATAGTGAGGCTGAGTTTGGGCAAATCCAACATTATGATTTCTGAATAGCAATTACACATAGTCTGCTGTGCTAAAGGGGTGGAGAAGGATAAGTAACATTTATACTTCTGCTTCATTTGCTGGTTTTTTTTTCTTTCTTCTCCCAGTCAGTTCTTTGCCTTTTCTCAAGAACTGCATTGGATTTATCTTGAAGGTAAGTATCAGTTTCCTTCTTCTATATCTTTGATCTGTTTGGCTTTTGACTTATTTTCCCCCTTTGCTCTGTTCAGCAACAGAATCTAGTAGAAAATACTAGAACAGTGTTTCTCAACCTTGGCAACTTGAAGATGTCTGGACTTCAACTCCCAGAATTCCCCAGCCAGCGAATTCTGGGAGTTGAAGTCCAGACATCTTCAAGTTGCCAAGGTTGAGAAACACTGTACTAGAAATTATGTTTGCTACACGTCTTTTAAAGGAAATATTACTCTGAACAGTTCTCCTAAATTAGTCATACTGATGAGGTAATGCATAAAAGAGGCCAAATAAATTCAATTACTTGTCCAATTTGCTTTAGGTTTTGCCAAATTTAGACCAATTGTGGTAGCACCTTATATCTCCTTCCTCACATAAATGCAAAACACAAAAATGTACACTCTCTCTCCCACACACATACACACCCAGGCACACAAAGCTCCTGGCTCAATATATTTTGTTGATTAGTTTCAACTCAAACACTTTTTGAGCTATTTTATTATACCTCCACCTTTTACTTAGTTGCATAAACCAAGGTCAGGATGAGTTAAGCAAGATAAAAATGTATCATCTGGTGAACAAGAAGGCCTTTTCACTCTTGATTTTACAACCATAGTTTTCCCTATCATGTTGTATTATGGTTTGCTACACTAAGCCCTAAGCCAAGGCTGTCAAACTCGCATCCCATGAATTAGATGTATCACATGCTGGCCACGCCCATGCCTGGTTTAGTGAAGGGGAAAAAGTAATACATCATGTGATGATGCCGTGATGACGCAAGTTTTTACACCATAAGCAAATTAATTTTCTGTGTGCACACACATACTATGAAACTATGACCACAATTTGAGACTTGAATGCAGCACAATGTTTTATATGGGGATGGATAATTATTCAGAGATTCTCATGTGCAGAAAGCTATACAATAGCCTCCTTTATCTTGTGCATATATAGACTGGGAGGATTGCCAGGAAGCAAATTTTTGGAGCATATATCTCTTTATGTTATAGATATATAGAAGAAGCATGAGTTAAAAATACAATTCCTTACTTACAACCTTTTGTTTAGTGACTGTTCAAAGTTACAACAACACTGAAAAAAACAGCACTGAAAAAAGTGACCGATGGCCATTTTTCATACTTAATGATTGTTGCAGCATCGCCATGGTCACATGATCAAAATTTGGGTGCTTGGCAACTGGCTTATATTTATCATGGTTGCAGTGTCCCAGAGTCATGTGATCACATTTTGTCACCTTCTGACAAGCAAAGTCAATGGGGAAGCCAGATTCACTTAACAACCATATTACTAAGTTAACAATTTCAGTTATTCACTTAACAACTGTGGCAAGATAGTTGTGAAATGTGGCAAAACTCAACAACTGTCTTGCTTGACAACAGAAAAGTTGGGCTCAACTGCGGTTGTAAGCCAGTGGTGGGATTCAATATTTTTTATTACTGGTTCTGTGGGCATGGCTTTGTGGGTGGAGCGTGATATAGGTGTGACTTTATGGGCGTGGCAGGGGAAGGATACTGAAAAATCCCCATTCCCTCCCCACTCCTGGGCAAAGGTTATTGCAAAATCCCCATTCTCTCCCTATCCCACTAATCTGCTTTCCAGCTCTGTTCTCCTGTTCAGGGCAACAAAAGAAGATCAGCTGGGGGGCAGAGGGGGCGAGGCCAGCCTATTTGCCAGTTGTCCGAACTACTCAAAATTTCCGCTACCGGTTCTCCAGAATCTGTCATAACTGGCTGAATACCACCTCGGTTGTAAGCCAAGGACTACTTGTATTAACTTCTTTTTTGTGAGTCAACTTAAAATCCATCAAATTATAAAAGATTTATCTCCTTCACAAAAATAGTGCTTCTTAATTTTCCATCATAATCTCATGGTTGGCTGAAAAATCTAACAATATATGTGAAAATTGGTTATCATTATCAGATGTTTCTTTCCAAACAGACATTTTGAGTAAACATAGAATATCTGATTGAGGAATAGGAACTCAGTGGAGACCATACATATATAGAGGATATATATTGATGGATTTTAAATTGAGTCACAAATAATACAAGAAGTTAATACAAGTAGTCCTTGGTCTCAGCCTCAGCCTTTGGCCCTTCTGCTTAAAGAGTGATTGTCAATAGTCAGCTGGAAAAGCCTCCTGACTCTGAATCACAAAGGATTCCTGCGTAAACTTTCTCAGCTCTGTTATTGAATTATCTAATTCTTGTCATGTATTTGAATTAGCTTTCCTCCATCTATGGTGCAAAATATATATATAAAAGAAACTTACAGTTGGAGGATCATTTATGGATTGCCAGAAAAAAGCAGCACATCCCTCTTAAAAGGAGGACAAAAAAGGACTACTGGTTTTTTTAAAAAAATATTTGTAAAAATCCTCATTTTAATCTCCATTTTATAATTGTTTGCTGCCTTAAGTGTTCTCAGTACACATTTCTGCCTTTATGTACTTAATAGATGTAAATTTAAAGTAGCACAGTCTTAAACAGTTATTTTAAGTGTCTGTGCATGCTGTGTTTCTATTCATACGGCTATTTAGATGTGTCCTATTTGCTTATATATTAAATTATATTGTATTTTATCTTACAACTATTGTATTTTACCTTACTCTTATTTTAAATTGTTTGTATAAGATTTTATTGGCAATATGTGTTTGAACCTTGTGCTTTGATATGGCCTATGGGCTAATCGATAAAACTACCGTATCATATTTGCCAGCCAACATTAGGATCCAATTCTATGTTAAGGCTAATTAAATTTATTCCTGCTTTTACATACAGTCTGGTGTATTGTGGAACCATTATGATTAGGGAAATGCTTCTGACTCAGAGAGGTAAGAGAGGAATGAACATCTCATCTCATAATAATTACTTAGACTTCCAGGGAAAGCCATATTTGCAACTACTTTATCAAGAAATGCCAAAAAAAGTCTTCCTGCATTTTTTTGCTCCGTTTGAAGGAAAATGTGTTCTTAAAATGTGGCTCAATTCTGCTAAAATCAATATTAATACCAGCATATCCTGATTAATCAACAGTACTAGATATTGTGTTTTTCCTTTATTTCTATTGCCCGCATGAGACATAACATGTCTGGTTTTATCATTAGTGCTTAGATGTGGGCATTATGGCAGGGGTGTCAAACTCCAGGCCTGGGGGCCGGATCCGGCCTGCAAGGTGCTTAGATCTGGCCTGCAGGGCCACCCTAGAAACAGCAAAGGACTGGCCCACGGTGCCTCTGCCAGTGAAACTGGAGCTCGGGAGCGTCATGTGCGGTCTTTCCAGACTCCATTTTCAGCTGCGATGATCTCCTGCTGCCCTCTGCCAGAGAAAAAGGAGCTCAGGAGGGCTACATGCAGTCTTTCTAGACTCCATTTTCACTGCGATGGTCTCCTGCTGCCAGTGAAAAAGGAGCTGGGGGGGGGGGATATGTGTGGTCCTCCCAGTCTCCATTTTCAGTTGTGATGGCCTCCTGACACCCTCTGCTAGTGAAAATGGAGCTCAGGAGGTATGCGCCCCCCCGGCTCTGTTTTCACTGGCATAGGATGGCAGGAGGCTGTCACATCTGAAAATGGAGCTCTGAAGCCCATTTTTTTCTGGCAGAACACTTGTTCCACCACAGATGCCCCCGACACAAGTGATGCCAAGCTGGCCACACCCACCCTGGCCACACACACACACCCCAAGGTCAAACACCACCCTGATGCAGCCCTCAATAAAATTGAGTTTGACACCCTGTTCTATGGGATTAGAATTCTACCAAGAATTGAACTCAGAGACCTTTGCACTTTAGATTATCTACTGTATATTAGCTTTAGGAGCTATGCAGGATTTAGTACCCGTGGATTACAGGATGAGATATCTAGAATAAAGATATGTTCAATCCACCATTTCTTTAGGTTCTCAAAGCAGAGAGGTACAGACATTGCATTATGTCATGTCCTCACATATGTGGTTTACGTCTACTTCCTTGAGGAGGGCTATCTCTCTCCTTTTACACAGCTCAAATCCTGTATTGTATTTTCAGGTACATTGACACCCCCACTCCCAAGAGACTTGACATGACCAGTTTCATCCTTAAATAAAGAATTTTTCCCCTCCAACAGTAAAGTGAACCCCACCACAGGAAGGTGTGACCTCATGCAACCTACGAATCTCCCTTTTCTGAGAATTTAAAAAAAATCTTATCACTTCTAATAGGGCTTGTCTTTCTTCCTACTGCAGAGATATGTGTATTCAGAGTAAAGTATCAAATGAATGCTCAGAAAGAGAGCAAGAGAGGAGCTGAAGCTGAAATCGCCATGATTGTTTGGTAGAGGTTTGACTTGGCTTTCAACCCAAGAACTCCCCCTTCCCTTCCTGCTGATGCCATCTTTTGAAGGCCCCTGCCAGCACGAGCCAGATTACACAGACTACCAAGCCCACCAGTCCAAATTAAAGCCTCACAGGGGTTCTCCCTGGATAGAATCTGTCTTCCTTTCAAGGCTGGAAGCTACACCTCCTTTCTGAGCTGTTGCTTTTCTCTTCCACAGAAAAGGTGCAATTAGCTGCTGTATATCACCCGGCTTGAATGCTTTGCCTTGTTTAACACAGGCTTTAATTAAAGACCCCACGACGTTAGAAAGCCACAGTAATCATTCATCTGAAAACATTTACACAGAGTCCCCTGTTTCCCTTCTTCAATAAATTATCAACTTTGCATCTCCATAATTTATCGAAACGACTAAAAATACATTGTCTCATCCCACATGACCTCACTTCTCGCTCTGGCTTTTGTGTCTCCAAAATGTGGATCAGTTTGTTTTCTTAATGAAAACATTTCCCGCTGACCAAGAAAAGAGAGGAAGAAAAAAATAATGTAGGAAGCCTTTGATAATCCACTTGATGAAGATGGTGGCTTTTGTCCCTCTTCCGTCTAAAGATGATGTCAGCTATCGCATTTGATGGTTTGAGTGAAATACATAAGAATTAGTTGGATTTCTTTTGGGGGGGAAATATAATGCAAAACAACATAGTCTTTATAAGATGAGCCTGAGCTTTGTCAATGAACCATGCATTATCTCTCAGTCCCTAGAATCTTGTCTTTCTTTTTTCAGAACTAATTCGACTACTGGCTTATGTTCTCGGTTGTACGCATTGTTGCAAATGGTAATATTTATTTTTGGCTTTGACTGTGTGAACTCAGTCGTTATGGTGGTTTGCTTAGATAATGTACAAGTTACATTACCATGTGGAACTGCCTCCTCCTGAGGGTATTTGCCTATTCCACCAGAACAGATAGGGTGGGTGCATTCCAGATCCCCTCCCTTAAATGTTGTAATCCAGCAGATGCTCTAGGACTTTGGTGACTAACCTACCACACGCATGCCAGAGGTGGTAGGCAGAGCCCTTTCTGCTGGCACGTGCACCGTCGCCCCAGGTCAGATCTCCGTGGCATTTCTTTCGTGAGCTTTTGTTTCCCTGCAAACGATGGAACAGAAGCTCATGAAAGAAAAAGATCTTACCTCTTGCCGCACTGATGATATTGGAATATCCCGCCTCCTGCTGGCCAGCTGGTCTTTAGGTCTCTGCTGTGTGTGTGTGCATGTCTATGCATGCACGCATTTGCACGCTTGTGCACCTTTCAGTTTGGACATGTGCACACGCACAGTTTGGGCACTTGGTGGATAAAGTGGTCACCATCACTGCTCTAGGACAGGTAATGCTAGTTGGGAAATTCTGGGAATTGAAGTTCACAAGTCTTAAAAGTTGCCAAGTTTGGAGGTTTCTGCTCTAAGAAGTGAACCTCCTTGGTAGCAGCCCTATCCCATGGAACATACTTCTGTCTCCCCACAAGATTCTAGGATCTATGTTTTGGAAACTTATTTCTATTGTTCCTTTAGATTTTTATTGCTGTTGATGTGGGCTACCCAGAGTTATCAGTTGTAATAAGTGTCATAAATATATAAATAATCAAACTAGGGATTTGTAGTATTCTTTGCTTGATATGGACTGGATATCTTTTTAAAGATATTTGGAAATATACTTTGTTTTTGCAAAAGTACAATATAAACTTTGATTTTAATTATGTGCCATCTAGTCATGTTTGGCTCCTAGCAAATGCATAGATAGATTTTCTGCATGACAATCTAATTCCTCGCTTTTTCTTTCAACTCTCCTAATGCTGAACTCATTGTCACTATATATGTATATTTGAATCCATCCACTTTGCTGCTGACTGTCCTTTTTCCTTCCACTTTTCCCAGCATCAGAACCTTTTCCAGAGAGTTGGGTCTTCGTATAATTTTTTCAAAGATAATTTGAGCCTGGTCATTTGTATCTCAGATGAGAACTCTGGGTTGATTTGTTTCATGACTCTTTGGTTTACTTTCTTTGCTGGTTGTTCTACCTCAAGGTTGTCAAACTTGTGGCATCACATTGCTGTTACATGACATTTTGCGATGTTTTTTCCCTTTACGGAGCTGGGGAGGGTGTGGCATGTGTGTGACGCATCTGGCCTATGGGTCACCAGTTTGACACCCCTGTCTACTTGTTGTCATTAATTTGGTCTTCTTTATTCAAATAGTCATTGCTTAGTAATTACTATTAGGACCTGCAACTGTTGTTAAGTGACATGGTTGGTAAACAAAACATTATATCACCACAACATATTTACATCACTTCCAATTCCGATTCATTGAGTTCCTGTGGGTTGCTAAGTGAGACATCATGTGATTGCTACTTATGATTTTACTGCTGGCCCCTGCATTGATTCTGTTTATAGGAAGTTGGTTGCAAATTGCCTGAATGTTGATGATGTAACTACAGGAACACTATAGCTGTTGTAAATGTGAAGACTTACTTTTTCTTTGCCATTGTAACTTTGCATGGTTGCTAAACAGGGGAATCATTAAGCAAAGTCTACCTTTTTTTCACTGTGCACTTTGACTTTTAGTATTAGGACTTGCAAATCCTTTGCATTTTCAGCTACCAGGGTAGTATTATAAGCATAGCACCAGTTATTGATTTTTCTGCCTCTAATTTTAAATCCACACTCATTTTCTTCCAATCAAGCTTCCTTTATTATATGCTCAGTATAGAGATTTAAACCTTAATTAGTACAGTAAAAATATGATAGTCTCTAAAATTATTGCAAAACAAATGATTTAAATGAATAGGTTGACTACCATTAAAAATGTGCAGAAAGTGGACATTTATAGCTCAAAGTTATTTTTTTCCGTTTCCACTGTTATTGAACATATGATAATAGATGTATATTTACAAATCGCAACTCCCAACTGAGATTCTTAATTAACTTTTTAGCCTTTCTATCCTTCAAATGTTTAACTGCATTATTTACCCATTTTATTATGTATTATTCCAATATTTAAAAAAAAACCTTCCAGAACTTATCTTGTAAATTTGCTTTCTAATAGAAGTGTTAACGTCTGTTAGTGCTTGTCATCATTCTAATGATCTTCCTTTCTTATATGGAGTTATTTCCAACATAGCAGTACTGGAATATGATGTCCCCATTCCAGAAATAATCAGAGTGGGTATAAATAAATCTAATATGCATTATAAACAAACTTTGGGACATTTGAATTGCATCCTATAATTGCTTCCAAGTGTCATGTATCAGAACAAAGCTTGTGGTCGGATCTAATTCTTTGATCTCTTTTTCATCTCAATCAACCAATGGTGGGTACCGGGGCGTATCGGTGCCGGCCGGGAGCACCAGGTACTGTTCCGGTATGGTGCTCCAGAGGGCCTGCCCATCCATGCTCCTTACCAGTATTTGAAGTTTTCGTGGCTTCCACACATGCACACGGAGCATACGGAGCCTGTGCGATGCTCTACCGAGCAGCTGGAGCGTTGCAGAGGCATCGTGGAGCATTGCAGGCGGTAAGTACACATGCGTGTGCCCTGCACGTGTTCATGTGGTGGGTGCCTGGCCCCATTGCACCATACCGGTTGCAATGGGATCCAGAATCCACCAGTGCAATCAACCCAATATTATGGGTTATGGTCACTCCAGTTGCCCATTTCTACCTGCACTGGCAATTACTTGTCAATATCTTATACATTCACTATGTCATTCCTTCTTTGCTTAGAGCTATTTTTCAGATTCTTAAATATATTTCTTCTTAAACAAATAGTGTTTTTAAAAGACTTCACAGAATATATTGGTGTGCAGTACTCAAAATTGTTTCTCTTTTTTTGGCCCTTTAATAACACCAGCTTGGCAAGTGATAGAGGGAAATTGTAAATGTTAGGATATTGCTTCTCAGTACCCTCAATATTTGTTCAAGAAGTAATTACTTTGTGGAAAGTTTTGTACTTTTTTGCCATTTTCATTAACCTGGAATACCTAAGAAATCTGGAAGAGTCCACAAATAGTTCTATCTTAGAAAAGAAATGTGCCATTGATTTAATTTAATTATTTCTATCTGAGGATAGCCATGATGGATTGGATAAATGTCGATGTCTTCTTATTTCAGAGGTGATGTTAGTATTCTGTAGCATTTACATTTGTCACTTGGAAAGGATCAGATGTCTGGTTTTCAAAATGTTTGTCCATTGCCCACATCACAGTACACTTACACTTTTGTAGTATTGACATATGCTAGATGTAACATATATAGATATAGGATTAAACAAAGGGAAAGCTTATATTTTTATTAGGAAAATGGTTTAAAGAGAGGAACGTGAAACAGAATTAGAGGAAATGGATTCAGCCTCCCTAGCCTGGAAAGGACATAACTGGGGTTGGGGTTAGGATAACTGGCATACAACACTAAGTTGAGGAAACACCCTCCTAGTCATGGCCACCATCTGTTCTTTGAGCAGGAGCTGTAAATCCAGGAGGACCACCAGATTATGCGCCAGGTTCTATCTGAGGTAGTACAACCCGATCCAAGACCAAAGATGATAAACTCCTGCATAGAGAGAGACTCACCCAGAGTACTCAGTCTTACCAGGGTTTAGTTAAAGTGTCCCATCCAGACTCCTACAGCCTCCAGGCATCATGAAAGAACACCCACAGCATCACTCACTTCACTTGGGTCAAAAGGTATATAACTTGTTAATAAATTAATAAAATTATTATTATTGTTATATTCAGATGGCATCGGATTGGGTGGGAATGGTTAAAAAAGAAGCAATAGTAAACAAGTTTTACAAGGAAGAACCAGCAAGTGGGAATACCAAAATGGAAAAATGCTAATGAGATGGAAAGTAAAGGGGTAAGTAGTAAGTTGTCTCTTGAAAGTTTCTTAATACAGCTTATTCATACTGTACTTCAAACACTCCCTTACCACTTTCTAAGCCAGATTGTGATGTCTGTGGTCCAAGTGTAGATAAATGTCAAGCCCAATTGTACCACATCAGCTTGTTAATTGTGTTCATTCAGCTTAATCTATCCTTTTGAAAAAAGAGAAAAATCTTAATGAGTCTCTGAATTATTAACTTAAACCCATTATTGGCTAGCTTGAAGATAAAAGGTAAATTCTTCTTTTTGCTCTCCCTATCTATTTAGGTGTTTTTTTTAATTGAGTAAATATTGTCATGGATGACAGCCTCTTTGGAAGCAGCAAAATTGCTTTTTTTAACTCAGTTCAATAATTCCACTTACCCAGAACTGGCTTTGTTGGATGTGAAAAAGATACAGTGGCATAGTCAGAATATCTAAGACATGCCAATACCTTATTCCTGCAGTACAAGGTTGAAATTGCTGAATTTATTACCAGAAAATATAGTAATGCCTACCAAATTGTGTGGTTGTCAGAAATGTATGGTAAGCCTTTAATGGGCAATAAAAAAGATAAAAGTTCCCTTAAGTTCACCTTAACCTCTGATGAATATGTGGACATATCCATACAGTTTTCTTGGCAACAGTATATAAGTGGTTACCATTGTTTTCTATTTCAACTTAGCTTTCAGGCCTGGGATCCCCTATTAATGCAGGACATAATTTATGCAATAATTTAATATTCATTTTAACTGCCATTTACTTGTGGCTTTTGGCAAGTCCTTCCATCTTGATGCAGGTTATCCTCTTGTCTAACCTACCACCAATTCCAGATTTGTGTTCAAGGGAGCTTGCTCTTCATATAATGTATTTTGTTGCTAGGTCTTCTGTAAAACCGGCTTGAATATCTGGCATCTCAATTTCCATGTAGGACTATGATCTGCTTGGATGGAGCCAACAGTTACTTTGGTGGCATGTAAAATTATTGATACTACTGGTATGCAATAATTTGCATACTCCTTTCTTTGGTATTGGTAAATAGATTTCCAATCTATTGGTCACTGTATCGTTCTCTACATTTGCTGCATAGTTTGCTTTACTAACAAGTTATTGATTCTTCCTTTGTTACTTGCATGCTTCTGGGGATATTTCATTAATTCCTATAGCCTTCTAACTTAGCAGTTACCAGAGTGGTGGTCTAGCTTCATCATCTGATATTAGAAGTAAATAGGGAAATTTTCAAAGGTATTTTGGATATTGGCATCTCTATTCTATGGATTTTCGGTTTACAGCTTCGATCTTTGTTATATATTTTTTAAATCCTTTGTCCATTAACTTCTATTAAGCAACCACTTTCTAAGACTTTCCTTATTTTTCTATGTGGAGAAATACACACACAGACAAATGTGGTCATAATAAGACGTGCTGTGTCTTCTAACAATTTTCTGAAATTCTTTGTTCCTTTCTGAGATCTTTGTCATTCTTGGATGTGGCTTTTCTTTTCTTCTGGACAATTTCCACTATTTCTCCTGACACCTAGTTTGCTTTCTTCTGCTCCTTGGTCTTTTGGAGTTTCTTTTCACATTTAACCTTAGCAGTTTCTTTGATCTCATCTAGTTCCCTTTTAATGAGGTTCAGGGCTTCAAAACCATTTACTTGATAAAATAGAAGTTCTTCCTCAGAGTCTTAAATGATGTTTTTGCTGCTCTCCCTAAAGTGTTCATCTATTTCTGACAACTTCCTGCATTGTTGTTGCCTAATACAGGTGCTTTATTGCCTTATCTGGTAGCTGGGGTTACCTCAACACCTTGGGTGACCCTTCTGGGAATACACACTCTTGGTGTACACTTCCAGCATTGTTTTCTCACCCTTTCCAGGAACACTGCCACTAACATAATGCAGTATAGCAGGACTTCAGAGGGTACAGAAAATGTATAAAACAGCAAAATAAAATATTCCAAAATATCCAGGGAAATGACATCTTTAATGGAGCAACTTTTAGTTAAAATGATTTACTGGCTAAGAACAGTAAAGGAGAAATAAAAAATGGCACAAGCAGTTAAATATGGGACTGAAATAGGAATATAAAGGACAGCATTTCATAAAGTAAATAGATTTGAATTATGGGACTATTGTGCAAATATTGCATTGGATGTTGGTTGTTGAATGTGATAAAGAACAATATATGAGGGAAGTAAACAATAAATAAAACTAAATGGATGCTTGGTGCTTGGTGAATGCTTAGTGAATAGTTAAACATGGGACCAGTAAGACAAGGATATATAAAGCATTTATGTATACGTGCATAAGGAATGACTATGATGACATTAGAACTGTCAGTTATAAACATGAACATATGTACAGTATATTTATATATTCAAATAATGCTACTTTGCTTGCTGAGAACCCAAATGATGTGTAGCAACTGTATGATGCAAAAAGGAGTACAGATCTGATAATTAGAATATCAAGTTGTGTTTCACAAGGAAAATGAATCAAATAATTACATGGTACCATACAGAGTGAAAAATTAGAGCAAGTACATGAATTTTTGTATCTTCGTAGAATATTTAAAAATAGGAACAGAGACATTTTAAAATGTGAAAATGCTGAAACATCTATAGGCTGTTGCAAGAAATAAATTTTTGCCCAAAGAAGCAAAAATACCTATATGTAAAAATGTTCTCCTGATTCTACTTATAACAGTTGTCACAGGTTGTCCATTTGAACACACCAATGTGGTTTCTGAGAAAACCATTTCTCAATATTTACTTTATCATTACTGTTATGTATCTTTTTCTTCAATAATTAATATCTCAAGGTTTGTTCAGTACATTTGGTCATCTGATAAAATTAATTTATTATTATGACAATAATACACTCATCAGATATTTGTTGATAAATTAACCAATAATTAGCCCATACAAAGTTAGCCCATACAAAGTCTTTTTCTTTCAGGTTATATATTGTCAGTGTTCAAAATTA
Source organism: Thamnophis elegans (assembly GCF_009769535.1). NCBI lineage: Eukaryota > Metazoa > Chordata > Lepidosauria > Squamata > Natricidae > Thamnophis > Thamnophis elegans. Next base: position 26,929,455 of record NC_045546.1, read on the forward strand.
AAATGTTCAAAATTTTTCAGTGTTTCAAAATAAAAAAATGAGCTAATTAACAATAATTCTTGCATTTTAATATTTTAAAATTTAAAACATTTACCATTTAAAATTCTGATATTTTTAATAGCACAACATAAAAATTAGCAATAATTTAGTTGATGACTAAAACAATGACAACAATTATAAATAACATGATTTCTAGATGTTCTACAGAACTGTCACAATAAATCCTGCTAAAACATGTGTCTGGAAATAGAATTGAATTTCAAATTATATCAGTAAACTTTTGAGTCGCCTAAGATGAATTTCTATTTTACCAAAAAAATAACAATATAAAAATTTCCAGTTTTGTCATTTTGAGTCCTTTAAATGATATGAAATCTTCCTGCAATGTACTAGTGTATTCCATATTGAATCTTGGTAAATGGATTTAATTGACAATTAAAGCTGGATTCTTCCCTCTATTGAGAGATATTTTTTTTTCCTTTTTGTGACAAGGAATGTGCAAAAATAATCTAAGGTTAAATTGGCATTTACTGCTTGGTATTAATGGGGTGTTTGCTATCATCATTATTATGAAGTAGCATCTTCTCATTATTGACAATTCAGTTAATTGAACTGCACCTTAAAGGACAAATAGACACATGTCCAAGTCTCATCAAATATTGTTATAATTCATATAATAAGTCCCCCAAATAAATCTTCTAAAGTCTAGACAGATAATCACTGGTAAGTTGCTTGCTCAATGCCCTTTTAGCCCAAGCCCATAGTCAGGTAAACAGATGAAATACCAATTGAAGAAAGAATAGAAATAGTGCTAGCTTTTTTTCTTCCAACAGAATGAAGTCCACAGCTATAGCTAAGGCAGTCCGATAAATGGGCTGTAAGGCCTGTTTTAATTTTTCCAAGTCAAAATCACAGTGTGTCAAATACTAATAATTTTGAAAGCCCTAGATTCCTTGAGCTTTATTTTATTATAGTCAGAAAAAACATACTCTCGTGACTATACAGTCTGCTTTTTATTAGCAAAGATTCACTAATTCTAATTGATAGGTGGAAATCAGGGGTGGGTTGCTGCCGGTTTGCTTCATGTGCGCGCATGCACAGTTGAGTATAAATTGTTCTGCGCATGCGCAGAACATGAAGAAATTAGTAAAAAACATGCTGGCAACAGCATTGCTGCCGGGGAACTTGTTCAGGGGCGTGACCAGCCTGGGTCGCTGCCAGTTCAGATGATCAAGGCCAAAATACCACTACCGGTTCGCCCCAACTGGTGCGAACCAGTAGTAACCCACCTCTGGTGAAAATATGGGGCACTGTGGCCAGGTTTCAAAGCTGGAAACATTTTCAGAGGTAACACATTGCAATCTTGGGTGAATGCACAGAAAGCATTCACCTTATGAAATTTGAAATTCCAAGTACTGCAAGATTGCTGAAATTAAACCTATGAAAATGATTGACATATTTTTCTTTTCATATCAGTTTATACATATTGGTATGAGGAAAGCAGCTGGATGAGCTATCCGAATGTTCGTTAGCTACCTTAAAGTACGCTATATGTAACAGACTTTACCATCATGATCCTAAGTTGTAATAGTTATAAATTGAGTCGCCTACATGACTGACCAAATTTTGTGACTTTTTTTGGTGGCTTTTATAACAACAGTCATAAAGTAGTTGCCACAGTCATTAAGCAAACACTATGGTTGTTATGTGAACAAATGGTTTACTATGGGCTGATTTTGTTGAAAATCAGAGGTAAATGCCTATCATCATGATGGCGAACCTATGGCATGCGTGCCACAGGTGGCACGTGAACCATATTTGCTGACACATGAGCTGTCAGCTCCAGCGTACATGCGTGCATTGGCCAGCTGATTTTTGGCCTTCCAGAGGGCAGGGGGAGGCCATTTCCGAACTTCCGGTTGGCCCGTTGGGCCTGTTTTCTGCCCTCCCCAGGTTCCGGAGGCTTTCCTGAGGCCCTCCGGAAGCTAGAAACAGATTGTTTCCGAACTTCTGACTGGCCTCTTGGACCCATTTTTTGCCCTCCCCAAGCTTCAGGAAAGCCTCCGGAGCCTGAAGAGGGCAAAAACTCTCCCCCCCACATGTGTGGGGCATGGAGTCACAGGTGAAGGTGGGTGGGGCGCATTGAATTGTGGGTATGGGCATGAACACACAATTTTGGCACGCCTTTACAAAAAGGTTCGCCATCACTGGCCCATCATGTGAGAGTGGAATGCTGTAAATGGGGGCAGGTTGCTGAGTACTCAACATGTGGTCATGTGATTATTTTGAGTGCAGCAGTCAAACTTCAGAACTGGTAAGTACCCACAGAAGGTCCGTCAGACCTTTAACAATCGCTAAGCAATTGGTTGCAAGTTAAGGACTACCTATACTTATTTTAAAATGACATTTACTTTGGGACTTCTAATTAGATGATAACAGGTTTGAGTATTATAGGTGCTCTTAAGATCTATATTTTTGTGGAGTAGGAAGTTTCTAAATATAGGAAAATATTCCCAAGTTTAAAAAGTTGTATTTTTGTTTTGTCTATGGAGATTCTCAATCATCCAGGTCATGGTTGTCCCAAAGGTGCTTTTTCAAGAGGCAAATGGGCTTTCTGGTTTTTCTTTGAAGACATTTCGCTTCTTATCCAAGAAACTTCTTCAACTCCTTTTTGTTTTGTTTTATTGACAGTTATCTCTCTCCCAGGTATCAAAATAGTATTGTGTTTATATGAGGGAATGAGTAATTGCTTTAGTCTAGAAGTATGGAAAACTTACTCTGCTCCAATTTACTATAGAGATGCATCTATCTAATTGTGTATTATTGTTTATACCTGAATATAGTTCTATTTACATTAGATTTTGTTCTTAAATTACCGTATTTATCGGCGTATAACACGCAGTTTTAAAACTAAAATTGCAAGCTTAAACCCTGCCTGCGTGTTATACGCCGATACTGCGTGTTATACGCCGATAAATACGGGTCCAACGCCGGGTCCACTGTTCCCTCTAAGGTGGCAAGAAACCCCCGCGCAGAGGTTTCTTTCAAAGCAAACGTGGGGAAGTCCTTTGCAGGCAGCTAGAACTGGCTGCCTGCAAAGGACCTTCCCAAACTTGTTTCAGCGGCAGCTCTCAGCCTGGCGGCAGCGTCACACAGACTGTGGAAGGAGGGGGAGGAGGAGGGAACCAAAGAGAGCTTTTACCGAGTCTGCGCCCCACAGCCAGGACCGTCCTGGCGCCTCCAGCCGCGTTTCTTCCTGCAAAGCCCTTCGGGCAACCCGAGAGTTCCGCTTGACGCCAGAAGGGCTTTGCAGGAAGAAACGCCGCGTTTTCTGGGAATTCTGGGAGTTGAAGTCCAGACATCTTCAAGTTGACAAGGTTGAGAAACACTGCACTAGATTGCCGCAACTACAACTCTCAGAATTCCCAGTCAGTCTCGAAAATAGAACCAACTTCATAACACGTTATTCTATATTGTTAATTGTGATCCAAAGTCTTAGGTTTAGTGACGGTTCAGAAAAGGTGTTTCATTGGCTTGCCTAGAAGAGACCCCGCTGGCCGCTGAAACAATTGTGGCAGAGATTTCGCCATTGAGAAGACTTAAGTTGAAAGCCGGGCGAATTCATTGAAAAAGGCCGAAGCGGGAAAAGCGGCGCTTCCAAAAGGCGAGGGGAGAAAACCTTGTTCTCTAGGCAACTAGGAAGACTCGGGTCAAAACTCGCGAGAATTACCCAACCACTCGATCTCCAGTATAGTACTCTCTGGTCTGAGAATAATCAGAACGGGTGGGCGGGGAGTCACAGACGGAACTACATTTCCCAGCGGCCTCTTGAAAAAATAGCCTCCCGCTTTTTCCGAGCGCATTCGCGTTCCCTACGGCGCGGCGGTTGAACCTGGGCCGCTCTGGGAAAGCGGTCGCGATGGCTGGCTGCAATGTTAATGCGGCTTCTCCCCCAATCGAGTTGACTCCGCTTATCCGGAAACTTCGTAAGTGGTTGGTTTGTCTGCACCGATAGCCCGTGTGCCTACTCAGAGGCTGGGGTTTTTTTGTTTTTTGTTTTGCTTTTGGATTCCTAAAAGTTGATAATGGCTTTGCTTTGGGGATGAAAAAAAGTAACCCCAAACCACTGCTTAACTGCACAAAACATCCCAAACCAGGATTCTCAGGATGTACAAACCCCAGTGTGAATCTGTTTATTGCACGCAGAAAAGTAGCATATTCCGCCCCTATTTCTCTACTTTTGGTTTTGAGTTTGGTAGATTCTCAATACGACCCCTTTTCAAAGTCGCATCTATTTTTATACGTATTGATTGATTGGTGACTGTGTCATCCCATCAGTGTCAACTCTTAACGATCACGCATAATAAATAAATGTTCTTCACAATCTATACAAAGGGAATACCAAAAAGAGGAAAAATTGATAAAGAGGGTAGGTATGTTAACATTGTTGCAGCAGAACTGCACAAAACTGGCTAGAATGTAGTAAAAGGAGATGGAGTGGAAAACTAAAAAGGAATATTGACACCGTCAGGAAATGGAAAGAATGCAAGTGACAAAAACAGTAATAGAAGCTTTTAACAATAAAGATTATTATTCCTGATATTAAAAGAAGAAGAAAAATGCTTAGAAGAATAGATTATATGAGATCATGATTGAAAGATAATGAACAGTCACATGCCTTGTCCTCCCTAAGAAAGTATCCTAAATTTTCAGTGTGCTGTTTTAACAAAATCAATTCACTGGCTAATTTTGAATATGTGTGTGGTATCACATGTACAAGAATATAGATATGAGGAGGCACAGTCTCTAATAATCCAACATAGATACAGAAGCTCATTGGGTAATTTTGGACCAATCACTCTCTCTCAGCCCTAGACTAGGAAGTTAAAAACATCTGCCTGTCACCTGCACTGTGCTAAATTATGGTCTGTAATGTACAGGGAAGAAATTGTTTACTCCGCCGCAGATTGTTTGGAATTTATAAAATGTGTGTGTGTGTGTGTGTGTGTGTGTGTGTGTGTGTGTGTGTATATATATATATATATATATATATATATATATATATATATGTAAAAAATAACTCTTTTTTTGCAATATTTCCCCCCTTTTTAAAAAAATAAACAGGTCACGAGCTGTGTGAAATTAGAGAAAGAGCGCTTAAGAATATTTTATCTAAATTAAACCATAATTTGATTACGTATGACGATTTGGTTCAAGAAAAGCTACTATTTATCAGTCTTTTAGAATGGTTCAACTTTCCTGTAGTACCAATGAAGTCATTTATTTTTAATGAAAAAAATTTTTACTCAAATTTTTGTGTTAAAATGGGGGATGCGTGTTATACGCCGGTGCGTGTTATACGCCGATAAATACGGTATATTTGTTCTATATTACGCATAATTGTTACACAGTTTATATTCTCTGTAGTTTTCTTCTCTTTTAACAATAGAAAATAGTTTTAAATGTTGAACACATGATTTGAGTTTTTCGTTATTTAGAAAAAGACCAGCAAATGACAGTTGTATTCTTCAACCACAGAATTCCTTAGCAGAAAGAATTGAAATGTGGGTCTCTATAAGTACCACAAATACTAGATGGTCTTCTATCCTGAAATTCATTCATTAATTGTGTATATTTGCATGAAACAGTTTTCAAATGTAAACTAGGTTAGGTGCCCAGAATAGTGTAGAGGTTTTATTAATGTATTTCCCAATCTGCTTCTTGGAGTATCTCTTATGAGCCAATCAGAACAGTCTGAAAGCTGGCAATGGATTGTCCATCTTGAGGAATGTTAGTTGTCATGAGGCTGTCCATTTAGAAGTGGTTCCGTTTCATGCCAGTTAGTCGCTAATGACTAATCCCACACATACAGCAAAGCATATTGCAGATTTGACATTCTATTCAGGTGGATCTGGTTATACAAGAATGTAAATCTTTTTTCCATAACCAAATTATTCTCTGACTACCTTTAGGATGATTAGATCGCCAAACTGTGGTTAGATGAGCAAGCCACTCAGTTTTGTTTTTAGAAAGGAAATATCAGAGGCAGAAATGCTATTGACAGTTTGGAGGGTGTATAAAATATAAGAAAGAAAGAAAAAGTTAATAAAAGGGTAACAAACCCCTCCCCCCAATCAGCCATCTATTTCTCCCATGAATTGTTACTATTTCCAATATTGCTTATTCCCTGTACAGAAAAGCTCTCTTTCACAGAGATTAAAGAATCTCAATTCACAATAAAAAAGCACAATTTAGACAGGAACTGCTGCTGAAACAACTAGTAGGGATGACCCTGTATGGGAAAATAAAAGTTTGATCTTCATAGCATGCTGGGACACATTATTATCATGTTAAGGCCAATTTAGAGTTGCCCACAGCTGCCTGTAGCTCTTGATGCATACCTATGCTGTGATGGGATTGATTGCAGATGGTTGCAGATGTGGACACCTCCCAAATCCCAGCTACGTGTTGTGCAGAGGTGCACATCCTCTGTGCTGATTGGTTGATCTGTCTTTCTGTTCTGTGCTTTGCTGTTTGAATGGCCCCTAGCCAGAACGTTACATTTGCAGAAATATAAATGGAATGCCTATGCAATTGTCCCTGAACAACAGACGCATATGTCCCCCTGATGTGCAGTGTCGGATAAGTCTGCTCAACCCTTTCTGCTGTGCTAATAGTCACTGTATTGTGGCTATGAGTGATTTAAAGCTGTCTCCGTGTGGGGGTTGCATTCGGAAGATTAGCTGATGCTATAGCTTTGAGGATGGCAACCAATTTGTCATTTATAGCAACATGTTTTGCTCTCTTGCTAAATGCAGAGTTGATTTCATCCATAGAACAGCAATAATTACTTTCACAAAATTAAAAAAAGAAATGAAGAACAATATTGCATAATTCTCCTGCCAAGAGAACAACAATGGAAAGACACAGGATAGGATGATAGCCATATTCTTTGGTGCTTAAAGAAGCGTTGTGTTTTCTGATGCAGGCCGTGCCCAAACAGATCCAATTCAGGCATCAAGAGTGTACAGCATTTTCACACTGGGTGATTATTTTAAAGGTATCCGTTATAGATCTAATAGGTGTTAATGTGAATGTAAAGATGTTGCTAGGAAACTTGTGGGGAGCTAAATGAAGAGATGCTGCTAATAAAGGCACTGACAGAACAGAGATAAAATGTTTTCAGCTTTTCTGTAAAATTACATATGCAGCATTTAAACATTGATTTAGTTATTTAAACACATCCCCCTTATTTAGTATGAAGTATGTTCCTGCGGTTAGCCGTTCGGCCTGTTGTCCCCATCGTAATAATTAAGATTGGGATTAGGGTTGCTTCAAATATGATATATATCAAGGTTAGGTTGGAGGCTGTAAATCAGTGAGTCAGAGTTGAGCAGATGAATGGGAACTGGGGAGACCCAAGTTCAAATTCCTGTTCAAATATCTGTTCATTGGGTGAGTTCATTTGTTAACTTGTAACCCAACCTACTTTATGACACTGTTTTCTATGAGACAAAAATAAGACAACCCCATTTATATAGCAATAGCACTTAGACTTACAGTATAAACCACTTCACAGTGCTTTACAGCCCCCTCTAAGCGGTTTACACAGTCAGTATATTGTCCCCAACAATCTGGGTCCTCATTTTACTCACCTCAGAAGGATGGAAGGCTGAGTCAACCTTAAACCTGGTGAAATTCGATCAACCTAACTGCTGGCAGCCAATGATCAGCAGACAGCATGCAGTCAGAGGTGGTATTCAGCCAGTTCTGACAGGCTTTGGAGAACCGGTAGTGGAAATTTTCAGTAATATGGAGAAGCGACAAATAGGCTAACCCCGTCCCCGCTGCCTCCCAGCTGATCTTCTTTTTTTGCCCTGAACAGGACAACGGAGCTGGAAAGCAGGTTAGTGGGGTGAGGAGGGAATGGGGATTTTGCAGTATCCTTCCCCTGCCACACCCACAAAGCCATCCCCACCAAGCCACATCCACAGAAACGATAGTAACATTTTTTGAATCCTACCACTGCCTGCAGTACTGCATTCTAACCACTGTACCACTGCAGCTCATATTTTAGCTCTCTTGGATTTCTACATTTGATATGCATTATTAATGTAATTGTTGAATATGTTGTGAGGGAAAAGACGCAGGAGCCATGGAATCAGAGAGTAAGATGTTTATTGCGAGATGACAAGCGATTCAAAACGTCCCTGCAACTGTCAGGGTATTTATACTCAAGCCCAAAGCAACTGTCAAATGACCAGCCAATCAGAGAGCTGGTAACAGGGAACATTTGCATATATAACACTCCTTCCCCCCCAGTTATTTGCATACTCAACACTCCTCTAACATTGGCATATATAACACTCTCCTTCCCCCCCAGTTATTTGCTTTGTGTGCAAAGAAAGTCCAAGCCTGTCGGTAACTTTGGTTTTTTTGGAGGCAGGTTGGTGTCCTCGTGCTTCAGCTTCCCGTCCAGCGCCAGGCCTCGCTTCTCCCGGTTGTTGGTCAGCAGTGGAGTCAGCGTGTAAACCTTGCAGAAGGTGGAGCTGGGAGGCAGGCAGCTTTGTAAGGCAGGTGGCCTTGGGAGGTAGGCAGCTTTGTAAGGCAGGTGGCCTTGGGAGGTAGGCAGCTTTGTAATGCAGGTGGAGCAGCGGGCTGCAGACAGTTTGTATTATGCAGATAGAAAGCCATGAGGAGACGGATGGCAGCAGCGGCTGCAGACAGGCAGGCAGTTCCAGCCGAGGTTGGCCTTCGCGGTCTTTGGCTCGTCCTTGGAGTTGGCGTGGCTCGTCCTTCAAGTTGGCGTAGATGGCTCGTCCTTGGAGTTGGCGTGGCTCGTCCTTCAAGTTGGCGTAGATGGAAGGCTTCACGGTGGCTACTGCTGCTGCTGAGTGCATGCTGGCCATTGGTTCTCTGTTGTGGCTTTTGTGTCTGATTTTCGTGGGGCCGCGACTGGCTTATTCTTCGTTGTTGTTTTCCAGGCTCTGCGGGAATCGCATATCCCATCCTCGTCGCCAGTGTTGAATATGTTGTGAGGGAAAAGACGCAGGAGCCATGGAATCAGAGAGTAAGATGTTTATTGCGAGATGACAAGCGATTCAAAACGTCCCTGCAACTGTCAGGGTATTTATACTCGAGCCCAAAGCAACTGTCAAATGACCAGCCAATCAGAGAGCTGGTAACAGGGAACATTTGCATATATAACAGTAATAATGTAATAATGTAATGTAATGACAATAACAATAACACCATACATGCAATAAGAAGTCTAACAACAATATAGCACTTATGATTGAGCTTTGTAGCCCACAATGGGATAGTATTCCTTCACTTCACGAAGTAGAAAGAGTCAGAGTCCTATTATCAATTGAAATTCAGTTAGTAAGAAATGAAGGCATTGTGATACAGTGACCAGACTCTTGGATAAGCCTTGGAAACAGCCAGAATCAGATAACTGCAAAATCTGACTGTTGTCTCATTCAGCATATCCTAAGTTTATATGAGGATCATAATGAGGGTGGGTGGAACATGCCTCCCATTTTAGAAGATGAACAGATAGTTCAAAATTGCCTTTCACAGTTATCATATTCAAGGAGATTTTCAAACTCACTGCTAAGTCAATATTAAAAGGCAGGTAAATTATATGACTGCTACAGAGGGATCCATTAGGCCAGTGTTTCTCAACCTTGGCAACTTGAAGATGTCTGGACTTCAACTCCCAGAATTCCCCAGCCAGCATTCGCTGGCTGGGGAATTCTGGGAGTTGAAGTCCAGACATCTTCAAGTTGCCAAGGTTGAGAAACACTGCATTAGGCAGCTTCTCAAACCTGGAATTAATGCAATCCTTACAACCGGGAGAGCATTGCTTGATGTGCCCCCCCCCCCCCTTACACACACTGTTGGACTGTTGGATGCTCCTTCTATGGTATAAATATGTACTGTGCACCAGGAGCTGTCAAATTTGAATGAACTATAAATTAGGCATCCTGGGTGATAAAATTCTCTGTTTGGAAGCATAGAGGTGTTGGTGCTAAGATCTTGGCTTAATTCCCACTTGAGTAATTATATTCTGCTTCCTTTTGCAGTTTCAACAGGATAGCATATTTTTCACTGCCTGCCATAATGTCAGAAACTGTTTAAAGAAAAAAACAGCTAGGGAAATTCTATGACAACAAAATAACTGAAGAAATGATGAGAAGCTAAAAGAATTTTTTAAAAGAAGCTTACTTAGAAACCATTGAAATGTGGTGGTTAGGTTGCTATGTTTCAGCTGGGCAGCATTTCCATATAATTGAAATCTGCATCATCAGCTATACTTCAGCTTAACTTAGCTCATAGACACAGTCATCTGTTCATAACCATTTTGATTGTGATGCCACAATGGAAGCTCTGTCCTTTCCTACTTGTAATGACTTGCACACTTTGCTCTCATTACTGAAGGTGACTATACTCACAGAATTCTTGTTAGGACTAAATTGGCAGTAGGGTTAGCCTCATATATTTTCTTTACAGAAGAACAACAATTAATAATTACATTTCAGATTTATATTTTAGCACTCTTAAAAGCTCCATTATAGAAACAAGTGTATATGTGTGTTTGTGTATGTTCATGCAATTCTATAGCGGATATAAAAACATGTTGAAATGTAACTGTTCCATCTTAAAATACATTTAAAGACAGGTAACTTATGATTTGTGAATATGAATTGCTAATATTGCATAAATTCTATGATATGCTTGAGTTGTTAGGAGTTATTTATTTTCTTAGCATGAACTATCTCCTTTGAAGGCTGTTTGTAGATGCAAGGCATTTTCCATTGGTCTGGATCTGGTCTGAGTAGGAACATTTAAAATACAGCATTTGAATCTAGATTGAGCTGTACTGCATGCACTGTTTATGATGAATGTGTACTTATACCCTCTGACGTATCACATTCAGAGCTGAGCTATGCCATTATTGTCACATTGTCTAAAGAATTTTTATAGTTCAAAATTAAATACAAGAATTCAGTACATTCACAGCAAGGCACAATTTGGCTTTTGATCATATGTAGATATTTACTCCCTTATTAGTTTAATTTTTACCTTCTCTTTTACCAGAGTTCAAGGTAGTGAGTTTAGCTCTCCAACTTTTCCCACTTCACAACAACAATCTTAAACTGATACTGCCTGTCCTAAATTTATCCATTGTCCTTCTGGGGCTGGAGATTGATTTGAACTTGGTTCTTCTTGATTGTAGTTCAGCAAATTCTCATGTCTTGTGCTCCATATTGTCCAGTGGTGGGTTGCAGGAGGTACGCCCCAGTACGGGCGTACTGGATCCTTCCCAGAGCACCGAGTACCATTCAGGTATGGTGCTCCAGAGGGCCCACCCACCACCCGTGCTCCTTACCTGTGCTTTATGCTTTTGGTGCTTCTGCGCACGCGCATAGCATGTATGGTGCCTGTGTGATGCTCTGTGGAGCAGCTGGAGTGTCACGGAGGTTTGCAGAAGCGTTATTTCATGCTAGGAAGCATGCGTGCACCCTGCACATGTGTGCACGCGCTGCACGCATGCATGTGGGTAACTCCAGGGCAGTTCCAACCCTACTGGTTGGAATGGAATCCGGAACCCATCACTGATATTGTCTGTCTGACTGATTATTTCTCCTTTCCCTATTCATTTCAAATATTCTACAAATAGACAAATAAAAAGAAAAACTAACACAGTTCAAAGCTTCAGGTTAAAAAACCCTATTCTGTAGCTTCATAAAATCAAATAGCTGGTTTCCCTGAATCTAACCCTAACCTCCGAAAAGATAACTCAGGAACCAATTAGTCATTAAAGAATTCTTTGTTTGTTTGTTTTAATACATTTTTGTAAACTAAAAGTAATTTGACCATGGTGGCAGTCTGAGCAGAGAAAAAAAGAGAGAAAACCACTTCTTTAACTTTAAATTTAAGTCAGTATCATCTTCTTTGTCTCCTACACATAAGAAGGAAAATTATGGAGATATCTATGTCTATGGAGATTCTCGGTCATCCAGGTCATGGTTATCCCAAAGGTAGTTTTTCAAAAGGCAACTCGACTCTCTTTGATTTGCTTGAAGACGTTTTGCTTCTCATCCAGGAAGTGAAACCTTTTCAAAAGCAAAACAAAGGAAGTCCAACTGCCTTTTGAAAACCCACCTTTGATACAGAGATCATCTTTAACACCTTGGGTGTATGTGTGTGTCAATTTTGAACTGAGTTAAAAGGTAAAGTTTTAAGGGGGATTTCTCTCCGTCTCCCTCCCCCTCCCTGTGCTACCTAGTCCAAGCAATAATTGCATTTTTGTGCTTTTTAACCTTTTCCTCCCTCCAGGTAAAAAACTCAGAGAACCAAATGCCAATTCTAACTTTGGTTTCCAGTTTCAACTTGGAAAGCAGATTGTTAAATTTTGAAAAAATAGTTATTTACATTGGTAGTTTCATTTTCTAAGCATTGTACTACGGTTCGCAATAACTTGTGTGTCTATATTCAAGTGTAACTGAGGAAAGTGGCAAAGATCTAGAAGCAAATTATTCCTTTATAATTTGCTAGTAGTGTTTTTACAGTTATAAATTCTGCTTTGGACTTTGGAATGTTAAGCAAATACTTACAGGAGAGTTAGAGGCAGAATATGTGTAAATATATGAATATATTAGTACAATTTATTGCGGTTGCAGACAAGATGCTTGAGAAAGTCCAGATTATGATTTTCAATTAGCATTAATATCATTCGATCTTTCTTCTTGGGAATTTATTTTATGAAAGTTAATAAAATTTCTACTTTTAGAAATGGTCCCCTAAATTGTTAGAAAGTATTTTTGATTATAAAAATAAGGGAGGAAGTACTGATGGAGAAGCTCATTAAATCTGAATAGAATAATTTGAATAAAGCTTGCATTGTAACTTTATTTTTCTGTATCACTGGAGTGGCAGCATTTCCCTAAATGTTGGCAGGTTTCCATAGGAGAAACATCTGTGGTTCTCTAGTTTCTATACCAGTTACTAAATCAGAGTTGCTTCAGATTAGACCAATCTATTCTGGTCTGTGTCAGTTTTGGATATTTCTCTATTTTCTTTTGTTTCCATGTTTTCTATACCATTCTACTGTTTTAAAAGTCAAATATGCTATTACGTACATTAACATATATTTTCCACAAAAATATATGCGGTACATATTTTGTTGTAATATATAACCTTATTTGCACTTCAATAACTAAAAATAAGACAAATCACTATATTTGGAGAAATGTGAAATTCAATAGGTCTGCAGTTTAATAAGGGAGGTATAAATTAGATAGGTTTGCTTTTAAATCAAACAGATAAGTAACTCAACCAGACATGTGACTGTACCGGTTCGATCCTCAGTGGCGCCATCTTTATTTTCTGTTCTGCACATGCGCAGAACAATCTTCATTGAAAAAAATGTATTTTTTCTTCTTTTTAATGTTGTGTGCATGCACAGACCTTTTAAAGTGCAAATGTGCACACAAGCAAAGCAACTCGGGCACACAAAATTTTTCGGGCACCGAACCGGTAGTAATGCCAGCAGGAACCTACCTCTGGACTACAGATATCTGGAAATGTTATAAAATATGTGAGAGCTCTGCTTTGAATTTCCAAAACTGAGAGAATTTATCCATGAAAGAAATTGCCCATCAAAGAAATACATGTAGCCCAAGGACAGATATTGCAAATATCCTGATTTTTTTTTCTGCTGCTTGTTTGCAGAAAATCAGTTTCCCATATGGACTTTTGAGATGCTTTCAGAGTATGAGCTACTTGTTAATATAGTGACCAAAAACAAACATGAGTTGACATTAGTTGCATGAATTCCATTAATATGGAATTAAAGAAAGAAGATGACCACAGGAGATAAAGAGAATTTAGTCTTTTCTCCTTTTTCGCTTTGGTCATAGGTAAAAGCCAAGGTTACATTTTTGGTCAATAGGATTAGTCCCACAAAACCTCACGGAGAAGAACTTCCTTGAACAAATTATCTTTATTTGGATTATTTTCCTCCTTTTTACTCTTAATAAGATAGGAATGATATCAATTTCTTGCTATTTAGATTTATAGTTTTTCAAATAATGCATATAATTATTATTTTAATCTTACTAGGAATTATTTTAGGTTCTTTTAAGTTAGGATTTAAGAGAAGTTATATTTTATAGATGTAAAGTTCATTTTTATTCATACTTGTTAATTCTATAGTTTTGAGTCTTTACAGGTTTAATATAAATGTTACAAAGTGTTATAGATCTTAGATTCATTCATGTATAGTTTTATAGATCTTAGCCTTATGTCATTTTTATGCCAGATTATTAAATTATAATGCTATGTTATATTATTAACTGCTTCTAATATTGTAGTCTGCTTCCACTGTAATAGAAACACCCAATACACCTTATTTAACCTAACCTTACCTAATCTCACCTCACTTCACTTCACCTCATGTCACCTCATTTTACCTCACTTATTATATTGGTCAAGGAGAGAAGGGTGAGGAGAAAGTGATCATAAATAAAACTTGGGAACTAGGAAATTTGATTTTGCTGGGGTTTTAAAGCCAGGAAGGAGAATTAGAGCTGAAATGCAAAAGCAATGGAAAAAGGGAAACATATCAAATCCAGCTAGAATTTCAACCCAAACATTAGGTTTTATATACTTTGTCAAATCTTAGAGGACCAATGGCATGCCTGAAGCATAAAATCAGTGTAAAATAGCCTTTCTCAGCTGGGACACCATAGAGCCCTAGGGTTCTGGAAATGGTTACTAGAGGTATTCAAATGATCATGATTAAAATTTTGATTTTTGAACAAGGCATTCTATGCAATGCTGCTACTCACAATAGTGGGAATTTTTATGTACCATAATCCATCTGTTGGCCTAACACTTTGCTGTAGTTGTAAATGTTGTAAACCATGGATTATATAAATTAAAAGTGAACTGCATTGTGATTTTTTAATTTTAATAGAGGGATTATTTCAAACATTTTATCTAGGCTAGGATAAAATGGTCAACAAAGGCTGGTCTAGAATTGGAGAAAATATTAAAGCCCTGAAAGATTCCCTGCTTTGCAATTTTGTTAGGGCAAGGACAGAGGTGGATTTCTGCTATTCAGCCCAGATTGGGCAAACTGGTAGTGGTGGCGGTGGGCGGCTCCACCACCCACCCGGATGCTTCTGTGCATGTGCAAAAGCGTCACGCGCATGAGCAAACCGGTAGTAAACAAATTGGAAACCTACCAATGGGCAAGGAGCATATGTAAAAACATGGGTTCATTGTGCCTTAAGTGCTCTAAGATAAGGCAGTCTAAAATGTCTTAAATAAAAATATAAAAATCTCTGGCGAAAATTCAATCAAGGTACATATTTTGAATTATATATGATGCTCTGATGGAACACCCTAGAACAGGCATTTTATATTCTAATTGAGGATCATGCATGAGTGAAAAGAATATGGTGTGATACTCCCAAAATGAAAGAATTAAGGCGGGGGCGGGGGGAGAGATTGTCCTCATGATTCCATAAAAAGAATGTTGTTTGAGTTGATCAAAAGTTTTCCTCAGGAACAGAAGCCTAATTGGTGTGGTTTTTTTTAAATGAAATATATTGGGCAAGATCCTGATAATAAAATTACTATGTTCACACTGTCTTTTCCTATTGCCATATAAAACGTATTGGCATGAACCCTCCCATCAACAATTGTCTTGTAAGCAGCAACATTGGATTCCCTGTATCAAGGAGAAGTAGGCAGCGTAAGTTCAAGAATGGATTCTTCTAGTGCCAGTTTCTTTTTAGAAAGAACAATTTGCTGGTTCTCAGAGGGCAGCTGGCAATAAAATGCAAAGCAATCTTTCAAAAATATCGAGAAAAGAGAAGCTGGAATCATGTGAATTAAGAACAGACAATGGGAACACCAACTAAGAGTAGAATGTTGTTACGGATCTAAATATTTTTGTATTGTATTTAAAAAAACCATTGCCCCCCTTTCAACCCTGCAATAAAATAGGCATGATACAAGAGAAAGAAGAATGCAGGAACTGGAGACAAGGAAATCCATTCAGAAATCAATTCTTATATTTACTGAATTCATTTTTGAGTAGTTCAGTTGAAAAAGAATTAGTTCATTTAAAACACAATGAGAATTAACATGATACCAATTTTATCAAGAGTTGATTTTTACATCAAAGTATAAAAATATATATGTGCTGAGCCATAAAAAGCTTTCCTGGGAAAATCCTAATTCCTAAAATCTTTTATTATAACCAATAGAACTTGATTTCTAAGCTATTATTCCTTTATACATTTCGTACGCAGAGAATATTTGGTACACAGAGAGAGAATAATGTGTTCCGAGAGTAAAATATTTTTCAGTAGTAAAATATGAAAAAACACTTTATTCAATTTTCTGTCATATTACAACCACACTCACTGATAATGCTGTTAAAATGTGCAAAAACGTGTGGATTGTGTTCTAGAGTGAATTTAGTTTAGAGTAGGCAGTTCTTTTAATAGCAGTGTGTCCAGTTGAGAATGCTAGATCAACCTAATTAAGTTGTACTTTTAAAATACTACAGGGAAGAGTTAGCTTAATAGTCTGAAACATACTAAGAAATAGAAATTATCAAGTTGGACAATGACACTATATAATATGATAATGCTGTTTGCAGTAATTATGGAGTAATTTATTGTGGTAATATTTCTGAACAGAACTACTCTAGAAAAACTATTGCTATTCTACATAATCTGCATTTAAAATTTCCTCAATCATGGCAGTCAGCACTACACCCTCCACTGGTATCAGGATGGTTTATGCTTTTCTAATTAAAATACGTCTAATGGCTGAAATCTCATAATTTTGCTAAATTTTGTGAGATTGTAGAGATTTCACCAAAGATTTAATGACATATCTCAGTAAAATACCAGCACTTGAGATCACTTAAACAATGTAAAATCTTACAAGTGTTCTGTAAGTTTTATATTTCAATCATGAAATTTTAAAGGAGAATGAACTCTATTGAGAGTTATCTTTTTGTTGTTCTTGTTGTCAACACAACTTTCTATAAGGTACTTGAGTCTACTAACATTAATGAAAATAAAGCAAAAAGTTTTAAACTTTAATAAAAAATAAACTTTCCAAATAGTCATCTAAAAATAAAATAACAACAACAGAGCTGGAAGGGACCTTGGCGGTCTTCTAGTCCCACCCCTACTCAAATATATGAACCAGAAATGAAAGCAACTTAAAAACTTTCTCTCCTGCTGAACTTAATGTCAGAATAGGTTTATATTGAACTAGGTGATGGCTAATCTTTTTTGGATCACATGCCAAAAGCAGGGGGAGTGTAGGGGGGGCATATGTGGGCATGCCCATAATGCTATGAATGTGCAACCCCAGTGCGAATGCTCGCATGACCAGCGCTCCCCATCGCTTTTGGTGTGCTTTTTTTCACCCTCCCCAGGCTCCAGAGGCTTTCTAGGAGCCTGGGGAGGGAGAAAACAGCCTCCTCCACCTCTCTGGAAGGCCCACTGGAGGCTTCAGGAGCTTCCCTGAAGCCTCCAGAGAGCAAAAAATGGCCCTATGGGCAACCCGGAAGTTCGGGAACTGTGACTTTCGGTTTGCTCATAGGGGTGTTTTTTTTGCCCTCAGGAGCCTTCAGGGAAGCCTGAAGTAGAGGCTTCAAGGAAGCTTCCAGAGGGTGAAAAGCAACCTTTAAAAAAGGCCAAAGTCAGCTGTCAAGCATGCACATGCGCGCTGGAGCTATCAGGGCAACACCATGCGTGGTCTAACAAATGGCTCCGTGTGCCACCTGTGGCACGCTTGCCATAGGTTCGCCATCACTGCTAGGTGGTTCCTCACCTAGGCGCCAAGTCATTTAAAACATTGAAGTTAAATTTTACATTGTAAGATGTGTATTAAAAAGGAGGAGGAGCAATGGAAACACCATCAGAAATCAGTAAAGTAATGTGTTGTCAGTATTGTACATAAGCTAGCAAGTATAGTTTGCATCACTTAAGGATCCAGATTCCTGGGATCCAGGGTAGGCTTTGTCAATGGACTTGATATTCATGCCATGACATCATTTCATATGTTGAGGACTTCGATGTGAAAAGTCTACCAATCCTAAAGCCTTTCGTCTTCAGCTATCGTCACATCTTGCTTCATTAAATATATATATAAGTTCTCCTTGGCCCCGCCTTGCTATTATTGCAAATTAAATGGGCCAATTCTGGTTCTTTTTATGCAAAAGGTGGAAAAAGTTCTCTATGCTCTCCAGCATTTGCATTTTAATAAGCGTAACTCGTGTCCTTCTTTTTTCCACAGTCTTGCAGTTTGCTGTTCATTTATATAAGCTAAAATTCAATCAGCGGAGTTTTCACTATATCATCATGCTTGGAGAAGCTTTACTTGAGATTTTTATGGCTTCCATTCAGCTATTAAAAACACAGGAACCCTGCCAGAAAAATAATGTCTACCAGTGCAGTTGTATAATTGCTTACTCAAACAGAAGTCCTATTAGGTTCAGCAGAATTTACTCCCAGGCCATCCAGGAGTCTTACGCCTTTCACACAGGGATGCTCAGTTTCTTTTGGCTAAAGGCATCACTTGGCCTTGAGTGGCATGCCAGGAGCCATGTTCCCAAAGGTGCAACCCAAATGAAAAGTAAATTCCATTTCTTCTCATTTCCATTTTAACTTAATACTGGCAGATAAAGTATTAAAAACTGAAAGTAATTAATACAAATTTAAAAAATTCTTTTTCTGTCCCACTAAAAATGAGGCCCTTTGTCCTTTGACCTTGTGCCTCTGCTTGACAGTCGCATAGCAGATTGACTTTCCACCATATACATTAGGCCAGTGATGGCGAACCTTTTCGGCACTGAGTGCCCAAGCTGGAATGCGTGTGCATGTGCGTGCAGGCATGTGCATGTGTGCATGTGCGCATGCTGGAGTGCTGGAAACCTGAAGACCAGCTGGCCGGTGCACACATGCCTGTTTTTGGCCATTTTTCGGGCTGTTTTCTGGGTTGTTTTTCAGCCATTTTTGGTCTGAAAAATGGATTGGAAATGGCCCAGAATTGGTCTATTTCTTGGCCATTTTTCGGTCATTTTCAGGCTGTTTTCTGGCACTCTGGCACCTGTGATCACCAGCTGGTTAGAAACCAGAAGAGCAGCTGGCGACAATGTGCGTGTCCACTGAGGGTTCTGCCTGCCATCTCTGGCAAGCCTGCTATAGGTTCCCCATCACAGCTTTAGGCTGTATTGCTAAACGTTGGAAGCCATGATAAGAGTATAATCCTATAGTTGCACTGCATCTTTTTGTACATTTTTAGTATAAACCATTTCAGAAGCACACATAGACTGAAACAAATAAAATAATGTTTCCCCCACTTTTATTTTATGTAATATCAATGTTTGTCTTCTCTCAGTGAGAAATTGTAATACTTGAGAGAAAAAGGTTCCCCTGGGTTATGAAAAATATACATGTGGAAAGGACAACTGCTATCATGTTGAATAAAGAAATGAGCAGAGAGAGGGGGTTATATTCTTTCAGACAGAAGCCATGTGGCTATTAATGCCAAGAAACAAAAATAGACCAGTAGGTGTCTGAAATAACCTTAGGATTAATGCTTCTTGTTTGTTTTGATTTACATGATAGATTACAATAATCTGAGACTGGCAAAGTGACCTACTGAGATTAGACTCAATAGCAACCTCAGAAACAGTTTCTCACATTTTACTGCTAAATACAAACTATCCCAAGAAGCCTAATGGAATATTTGGTCTCCGGAAGAAACAAACATTAAAGGAATATTCTTATGAATCTTTGGAATGTAGATAGAATTTAAGGACATCTGGGAAACAAATGATGAGAAGACAGTTTTGCTTGGAGCCAATGACTACAATGGAATGAAGAGCTAGTGAATGGACTGACTCTAATTCCACTCCAGACAAGACGTGGAATTGAATCGCCCACAAGAAGTGCCCCAGATGCTGCTTCTCACGAGGAGAGTGAAAAATAGTGGTCTTCTGCAAGTTTATAGTGCTGAGAGATGAGAGATCATCATCTTTACCCAAATCTCGGTTTGGTGCTGTTAAAAAGGACACAGGACTCACGTACGTCCTCTGTTAATAATCTTTGGAAATTGCTTGTTAACTGCTTTTTGGATATTAATGGCAAGTTTTATTACACTGGGTGAGTTTCCTTCAGTCTTTAGCAAATGAACATTTACACAGTTTAAGGACTTAATTTCTTTTCTTTTAAACAAACAGCAGAAAGATGATTAGACAGTTGATTTTGGAAAGTTTAAAATGAATTGTTGATAGAGAGTAAGAGATCTAGCCCATGGCCACTCTTCTGTGGTGTGCCACAGGACTCGCTACATTCTCCACTCCAGTGGTGGGTTCTTATTGGTTTGGACTGGTTCGGCCGAACCGGTAATGGTTTGGCAGCCTGGGTCGCTGGAACCGGCAGTGACCCAGGCCTGCCATGTCCCCGAACTGGTTCTTCTGCTGGCGCCTACGGTGGTGCCATCTTGTTTTTGGCTTCTGCGCATGCACAGAACAATTTTTATTGTACTACAAATGTGCACGCGGCACGCCCACAAGCGAACTGGCAGTAGCGGCTGCCGGAACCCACCCCTGTTCCACTCCCATTTAACATCTACATCAGTGGTTCTCAACCTGTGGGTCGTGACCCCTTTGGGGGGGTCAAATGACTCTTTCACAGGGGTCACCTAAGACCATCGGAAAACACATTTTCGAAAAAATACAGAAAACATAAAATAATTTTATGGTTGGGGATCAACACAACATGAGGAACTGTATTAAAGGGTCGCAGCATTAGGAAGGTTGAGACCCACTGATCTACATGAACCTGTTGGATGAGATCATCTGTCACCATGATTTGAGGTATTATCAATACTCAGCTTTATATTTCCACCCCTGGTGACAGACATGTTGCTGTCACTTCCCTCTCACAGTGTCTGGAGGCTGCAAAGGCCTGGATAACAGGCCCAAGCTGAACCCTGGCAAGACCAGATGGAGCTTCAAGATCTGGGACTTTGACATATTTAGCTCTGGATGGGATGGCACTATCCCAGAGAGATTTGATTCTCAACTTGGGGGTTCTTCTGGACTCACAACTCCAGTAGGTGGCAGTTGCGGCTAGGAGAACTTTTGCACTTATTTGGGTTGTGTACCAGTTGCAGCTTTTTCAGGACCAAGAGTCCCTGCACTCATCATTCAAGCTCTAATCATCTCATGCTTGGATTATTGCAATGGACTATAGATGGAGCTACCTTTGAAGATTATTTGGAAGCTTTTACTGGTGCAGATATTGGACGTTCCTTTTTTCCTTTCTTTGGGGTTTCTAGAGTCAGCCATGTTAAACTGTATTCCGAGACCTGCACTGGCTGCCAATTTGCTTCTGGGTGCAAATTAATGTTTTGGTTATTACCTTTAAAGCCCTTTAAAGGTTACTTGAGGAAGTGCCTCATCCTTATGGGACAGGCCTTCCCCACCAGTGCTTGCAGAGGAGGCAGGCTGTAGATCCTGTCAGTCAAGGAATTCTAGCTGGTGGGGTCCAGGAGAAGAACCTTCTCTGTTGTGGCCCAACCCTTTGGGACATCTTGCACCTGAGGTGAGACTGCCTCCCACCTCTTGAGATTTGGCAAGAGCCTAAAGATCTGGCTTTGCCAGTTGGCTTGGGGCCCTAATGGTGGAGTATTACATCGGAGGTGATTGATCAACTAATAGCATAGTTTCTCCCCATATATTCTGCTCCCTTCCTCACCAAGTTATAACTTGTATTTTATTGCAATTTTAATTTGATTTTACACACACACATAAACACACACACACAGAGATGGAAAACAAATTTAATAAATAAATACAATAATGATAGTAATTGGCATGAGTTCCTCAAGGTATCATCAGATTCAGCTAGTTCCCCAAAGCATCATCACGATTTGAAACTATAGCTAAGCCTATGTACAATCCACATGACTCTGCAATAGTTCTAATAGATATCTCTACTATCTTTTGCACTTTGCTGTATTGACTGCAGTTTGATGGATGATGTTTTGCTCTGCTTGAGATAGCAACACACTGGGGACCCAATGCAATGGTACAGAAAATAATTCCTACACTCAGAAAAGGCAATTACAAAATGGGCTGAAGTGGTAAGTGGTAAGCAGAGCCAGTCACAAAACACCCAGAAATAAAACTATGGCGCTTTCCCCCAATAAATACTGTAAACAGAAGTTCCCTGATAGTTTATTTCCTTATTTATTAGATTTACAGACCATTGGATTTGTAAGATGCCTGGCAGCTAATCAATAATAAATCATATATTACAAATAATTTAAAGCATCAATTGTAAAAATATAAAAAACATATTGGAATAACAAAAATCAAACACAAAGATGGCGAGAAGACATTAATTTCCAAATGGTCTCTGTCTTCAGATTAGAAAAAAATCTAGAGGGGGATAATTTCACTACTGGATGCTATTCCACAGAATTACACCCATAATTTAAAGGAGGAAAAAATGGGTGGACCCAGTCCCATCTTATGAAACAGCGGTTTCACCAGTACTTTCTCTTGAGAGAAGGTGAGTCAAATGAGACAAATGCGGTTGATGGAGATGTTCCTGCGGGGATCTAGTCACCCAAGCCATAAGGAGCTTTATGCTATACTTGATCTTAGCCAAAAGGCTGAGAAATGATAAAGAGTTTTATAGATTAAAACCAGCTTTGAACTGCGCCCAAAAATCTCTTCCATTTTACAATGGGGAATGCTTTCTGTCCCACTGCATGACTTAATGCTAGTAATAAAACACTTATGAGAAGCCATTTAGCAAAGTCATAAAATTAAATGTCTTATGAACACAAGACAAGAGCTGTAGTGTGAGCCAAAAAACCCAAATCAAGTTAATCAACCCAAAGGATTATGTGGCCAAATACATACTTCAGTTCAAGGAATGAAAACTCAAGAGATTAGGTTTATAGCAAGATTGGGGAATTAACAACAAGGTTGAGAAGTTAGTTCTCTGCAGCCTTGTCAAATTGAGTGGGAACTCCTTATGTTTTATTGTATGCTGCAAGCAACGCTGGTGGAAAATGTGATTTTGAAGAATGGCATGCAGGAATGATTATAGCTCTACCATGGCAGCACAATTGAAGTGATCTATGAGCTTGTGGGGTGTCTCTCATTCTACAAAGTCATTCTTAACACGTTAAACCAAAAGCAAACCATAATACAAGTTAGTGTGTTATGTGAATTGGACTAGTATAGTCAACGTTGAATAACTACATAAGAAAAATCTGGCTGAGCTGCTGCCTCTCATATTTTTTATATGGGTTTTGCTCTGATGATTGGAAATTCAGAGATTATAGTCATAACACATCTGGAGGGTGGCAAGTAGAGGAAAGCTAAGAGGAGGCATATTTCTATGTTTTCTAAGCTTTCCTCTTAGACTAAATAATAATTGAATTTAACGAAGTGGAGCCAATCACCGAGAGTGAAAACATTGTAGTATTGTAGTAAGTTTTTTTGGATCTGAAATCTCAGAAAAGGTTTTTAATAAATATGCCCCATCATTTATTATTTTTAAACCTATATTGAAATTGGCACCCCAATCTATTTTTTCCCCTTGTATGAAGGTTGGATGAAAATTAATGCATTTTATAAGTTGCCAACAGATGGCAATATTGATGCGTCTGAAGCTCTGATGTGTTCTTTGGCATCTCGTTTTTTACTTCAGCTGGCAGGAAGTTGCGGTGAGAAAAGATCCCGTTGCTATTGTTGGTGAAATGGAAACCTGTGCTTTAAGCAATATGCCATGATTGATTTTTTGCTGTGGTTGAATTTTTGCTTCAATTAAAGCTTCTCCAATTGAAATTCACTGTTAAATGCAATTTGTTTATAGCGACAGATGGGTTGATGTGAAACCTACACATTGCAGGATATATCTATCTGTATCTATATCTATATCTATATCTATATCTATATCTATCTATCTATCTATCTATCTATCTATCTATCTATCTATCTATCTATATCTATATATCTATATATCTATATATCTATATATCTATATCTATATCATCTATATATCTATATAACTATATATCTATATAACTATATATCTATATCTATATCTATATCTATATCTATATCTATATCTATATCTATATCTATATATATTTGAGTTACAACCCCCGGTATGCCCAAATATGGGAGGAAGATCACTACTTCCATTCTCTGTCCTTCGGCTCGTCACAAGAGACCATCCAGACAGAAACCCAATATTTTTACTTTTGCCTTTGTTACAGCTAACTGTTTAGTTTCCTCCCATAATTGGGGCATACCAGGGGTTGTGACTTTAAATATATACCTTTCTCCCTGGCTCAGCTGATAACGGATCAGAGCCTGTGGCTTAATGGCTAAGACGTCTGCCTAGTATGTAATGTAGCCCAGGTTCGAATCCCAGTAAGGGTATGGCTAGCTGATGAGAGCTAAATAGCTTGAAATAGATCTATACTAGTCTCCCTTTATTTATTTATCAGCACAAATAAAACACACACACACACACACACACACACACACACATAATCTATATTTATTTTTATTTTTATTTTTATTTATATACACACACACACATATGTTCTGACCCCCTCCTCCGTCCAGTAACGAATACCGAGACAAGCTTAACTGGAATGTCCTTTAATAGCAAGACACCAAAACCTCGGTGGTTGAAAGCCAAGCAAAACAAACAGATAAGGACCTTGGCAGCAACTCAGACAAACTCAAGCAGCAATAAACACAGATAAGGCTTGGCAGCAATCCAGCCTGCCAAGCTCCCAGTACTGTCCTCCGACATTCAATCCTGTGTTGACTTCTGCAAAGAGGACCGTGTGCACAAGTAGCTTTTTATAGTCTGGAGAGGAGCCTAATGACCACTAGCTGAATACAATCACCTCCTGTAATTGCGTAATTGTTCCTGATGCCTAGTAGTTCTTCGATGGTGTGCATCCAGGAACAACTCACTACTGGCCTCCGGCTCACTCTCCCTTGTCTCCTCCCCACTGGTCCAAGGTTCAGGTGCCTCCTGGTGGCCAACCAGCCTCTCTGCGCCCTGCTCGAAGTCGGAACCCTGTCCAGGGTCCTCCACATCCTCCAGAGCTGATTCAGAGGGCCCCTCGCTGTTGGAGTCTGGTGGCAGCTCCAACGGCACCTGCTGGGCCACAACACACACACATATATAAATAAATAAGGGAAAAGCTAACTTATAAAATCAAGAACAAAAGGGATGACCTAGGAGAGGAACCAATGAATTAATGAATTTATTAAGAACAATGGCAAATCACTCTAAGAGAAACTGCTGTCAAGCTTGACATTTCACAAAAATGGGTGGATCATATTTGTTGATGCTTTTCAAAATCAGCATATCTTTGTGAAAGATGGGTTCCTCAACTGTTGTGTGCTATGGGAATTAAGGCGAGAAATTTCTTCTCAGCATTGTGACAGCTTACAAAACTCAAGACTCATCTTTATGACCCAGAAACAAATAATTCATGGAATATCAACACGAAACCTCACTTGTGGAAAAATAATTGAAACCTAAACTTCAGCAGGAAACTCACGAGTACAGGTTTTTGAGACACAGATTGTATTATTCACATGGGTTTCCTTGAAAGTCGGTGCTATTATCAACTCAGGGTACTACATGCAACATCCAAAACTTAGAAACAGCAATTAAGAAGTGTTTAGAAACACAGGAAAAAAATGTTGTCACATGGCTATGGTAGACCTCAACTCAGTCAACAAGAAGTCACTGCAAAGTTGGACCTTACCATCTTACTTTCTCTGCCGTTCAGTCCAGACGTTGGACCAGGCAACTTTTACCTTATACAGCTTCCATTATATATAACTGCTGTATGCAAATAGGGAGCAAACTTCAAGTTCACTTTGCACTGATGTCTGTAAGCAAACTGTCAAGGTCAGAGAGCACCAGGGATGTAACAATTTAACTCTGAGCTACAGATATTCTCTTTTATTGGAACTCCTACCTTTTCTCTGTTTGAAACAATATCTCTGTGGGCCTTTGGCTGAAGATGTAGAAAGGATTGTCAGGACTTGCCTAAAGGGACACAATTTTGTGATAACCTTTTCCTGTTTCATTTATTAAAATATCCTTATTTAAACCAAAGTCGCAGAGGTTGGCGAGACTATTTTTATCCAATTCTTGTATATCTGGATACCTGTTTGCACACTGAATGCCTATTTGTATCCATCTTGCAAAGTTTGAGATAGGAAGAATATAAGAGTGAGAGTACTGGAATATCAGCACAAAACCAAGTCATTTGTGGCACTAGAGTTGTGTTCATTTCTTCCTCTATGGTAGCAAAGTTTCTTCAAGCATGACTTTGCGGCACCTCCCTCCACAGACACATTGTGCTTCATTCTTGTTCCATTCCTTTGCCAAGTCCTTGTGCTTTCAGTCTAAGTCTGAGCATCCTTCACATTCAGCCCATCTGTAGTGTGACTTGAGTATGCTAACATAAAGAGAAGAGTGCATTTCTTATGCCAAGCTAGTTCCACCTGCTGGCTCTCAAATGATTGAATCCTGCCATGAGCAAGATATTTCTAGCAGGACTGTCATTATTGCTTGCAGTATCAAAGAGTGCACACATAAATCCACTGCTTTATGCTTTAGCTTTTACTTTATGACTTTTGCAACTGTAGGGGGAAGGGATAGAGCAGGGTGATTACATTCCACCTAGTAGTATTATCTAAGATGCTGTACAACAAAAAAGGGTTTAACATTCTGAACATTTCCATGTAATTTCATAGAAATTTAATATAAATCTGTTCTTATTCTGACCAAGGACAAACAACAAACTCATCTGTCCTCTGGGAAACAGGATAAATTTGCTTCCACAGCCTGAAGACCTAAAGTATTGCTCTTATTCTGCTTAGTCCATGCAAACAAAAGAAAAACAATTGATCTTCAAGTCCAAACAATAGAAAGTTCATAGCTTTAAATATTGATGTTATATGTAAGGGCCAACAAAGCCTCTGACATTGATTTTTCAGCTATCCTGTGGCCAAAAGGAGAGAAATGTTTCTAAGAAGTGTTTAACTAACTTCAGCCATAATCTATGAAGAGTCAAGGCTTTCAGAAATTGGAAAGAGAGAAATGGAAGGTGAATGATTTTTGTTACTACCATATCGTAAATAAAAAATGTTAAACTTACTAAGCCTACTACCATAGTTTCGAGGCTGCTTAGGTCATCCCCAATTGCTATAATAATTAAAAAAATGATCTGTTAAATGTCACAATTAAAATTGCAACCAATTTGACCTGAAAATTCCATTATCTTCTTGTTCTGTGATGGAATTTCCAGCTACAGTGGGAGAAGATTGTGGAGCAATAGAGATCTTACCTCCCACAGAATCTCTGAAATCATTATCTGACCATTCCCAAGAAAATGCAGTCAGTTTGGGGAGTTTCTTGTAAATAGGCATGCAGCAATAAAGACATAAACGGTGGCACAGTGGTTAGTGTGCAGTACTGCAAGCTACTTCTGCTGAGTGCAAGCTGACTGCAATTTGGCAGTTTAAATATGACCAGGCTCATAGTTGAGCCAGCCTTCCATCTTTCCAAGGTGGGTAAAATGAGGACCCAAATTGTAGGGGGCAATATGCTGACTATGTAAACCGCTTAGAGAGGGCTGAAAAGCGGTATAGAAGTCTAAGTGCTATTGCTCTTGGTCATCTCATGATGTCATTCTGGTTCCTTATGCCTGACATGTCTCCTCTTGCATTTCTGGATAATTACCTCTTCAAATTCCTTCTGTTTCTTTTGGAGCACTATCTACTCAGGCCAGGGCCATTTAAAGATTTCCACGTTTAAACACTAAAATTATATAGTGACCGTCAAAATCTAAAATCCCTTGTTCAACTATAAAATTAGAAGATGTTGTCACTAAAATTGCCACATGTTTGACAGGTTTTGAATTTTTACTTATGGAAATCTGTTCAATCCATTTTCATGTCAAAACCTTTTTCTTATTTGGAAAAAAATGCAAAAAAATCCAAACCCATTGCATTTCATTGACTTAAATTCAAATAGAATATTCTTTCTCATAATAATCTATCATACAGAACTGATTAATATTTTAAAGCAATCTCAAGTATGGTTTTATTGAAGTAGGAACCACATTACATCTCATGTCTAAATTACAAATATCCATAAAGTCCAAGAACTTGAATTTGTCTATAGCCTCTAAATAGTAATCCAGTGGAAGAAAAATATTTAAAAGATAAAAGTATTATAGTTAAAATATTATCTTCAAAACAGTTGGAAAACTAAATATTGACATAAAAATATATATGAAAATAATGAAAATAAAATTCAAGACAAAATAAAATGAACAACTGGATGTTAACCATAGTACTGTAATATTGACAGGAACATGTCAATAACTGAGACAGTCACTTTCACTTTTTCTATTCCCGAGACTGCAAATGGGAAAGAAAAAGGTGGAAGTGCTGTAGAGAGCCAGAAAGATGATCTAGAAGCAAATATTCAAATAACATTAACATATGTGAAGCTAAAGCACTTGTAACAAAGGTAGTATTAAGAAGAAATTTAGGCTGGTTCCTCCCTTACCACCAGCGTGTAAGGGGATGGGGGAGACACATAATCAGGTTTGCAAGATTCTGCTATTATGGCCTAATAGAACTAAAGTACAGTTCTAGTCTTCACTTGGAGTTGATTTCAGCTCTGATCTACCGCATGTGGCTGATTGACATAAATGAAAATAAATTCTGTGCACTGGATAAACCTGTGAACCTCCAAACCTATAGATCATTTCTGAGTGGACTGGTGTGGAACATTCTATGCTTGAAGAAGTGGCTGTCAATTGTTTAAGATAATTAATAGCCTTTTCAGGTTCATTAAATTTCCTCACACTGGTTTCCAAGGTAAGCCAAATATTGCAGGATAAAGAAAGTCTTTTTCCCCCTGGTTGCCTGGCTATCAGATGAACCTGGTGGAATGTTCTGCATTTCTGTACAACTCTGATGCGTAGATCTGGAAACGACGTTAGTTTCTTTCCTTTATATTTCAAATTTGTTGCCATTTTAGCTGCTTGAGATTTTGTCTCAGTCAGCTCTCTGGAGAAATTCAATGATAGTAGGATCAATCGTTTGTAAGGAACCAAGTCTAGATGATGCATAATGAGAGCCGAGGTGGCGCAGTGGTTAAATGCAGCACTGCAGGCTACTTCAGCTGACTGCAGTTCTGCAGTTCGGCTGTTCAAATCTCACCGGCTCAGGGTTGACTCAGCCTTCCATCCTTCTGAGGTGGGTAAAATGAGGACCCGGATTGTTGTTGGGGGCAATATGCTGACTCTGTAAACCGCTTAGAGAGGGCTGAAAGCCCTATGAAGTGGTATATAAGTCTAACTGCTATAATGGGCTCTCTCTATAGGTTCACCACAATCTATCTGAAACAGGTCTAGGAGAGGGTTTTTTCTTGATTTCTTTTAAATATACTTATGTTGTTGATCAGATAATTCAAGCAAATATTCTTCTTCTACTTTCTTGACCTTGGATATGTTCCAAGGTTTCCTGGCAGGACACCAGCATTTTACTATCTGTCATGTCACGAGCTGTTAAAGCATCAGTAATTCCTTCGATCTTAGCTTGTTGTTCTTTTAGCTGCTTCTTGATCTCATCATATCTCCTCTCTATCTTTTCTATCTTATCTCCAAAATCTAGAAAAGGCTATTCAGTGAATTCAACAGAACAAGAA
This sequence comes from Thamnophis elegans, assembly GCF_009769535.1. Lineage (NCBI taxonomy): Eukaryota > Metazoa > Chordata > Lepidosauria > Squamata > Natricidae > Thamnophis > Thamnophis elegans. The sequence continues at coordinate 26,959,295 of NC_045546.1, forward strand.
ACTCAGTATTGTTTATTTCATGAGGCATGAATGACATCGCTTGGAATTTCTTGGTAAGCCTAGTTTTTCTATAACTTCCACTTGATTTAGAGTGTCAGCCAATTCTCTCCATATGCCAAGATGGAGAAGATAGCTTCTGGCTTGAAGCCTTATTCCCTATATCTGTTATAGTTTCTTCAGAAGCTGAGAGTAGGAAAGAACTATATGATGGATACGTTTAATTACTTTAGCAGCTCTCTTCAGAGTCAATCAATCAATAATCAATTAGAATAGAGTTGGAGGGGACCTTCAAGGTCTTCTAGTCCAATACCGTGCTTAAGCAGGAGACCCTACACCATTTCAGAGAAGTGACTATCCAGTCTCTTCTTAAAAATCTTCAGTAATGAAGCACCCACAATTTCTGATGGCAAACTGTCCCACTGGCTAATGGTCCTCACTGTTGGGAAGTTTCTCCTTAATTCCAGGTTGCTTCTCTCCTTGATTAGGAGATGATTTTCCTAATCAATGAATTCCATCCATTGTTTCTTGTCCTGCCCTCTGGTGCTTTGAAAAATAAGTTGATTCCCTCCTCTTTGTGGCAACTTCTCAAATACTGGAATATCATATTCCCACTATTTTTTCTCAAGACTAGTCAAACCCAAATCCTGCAATCGTTCGTGATATGTTTTTGTCTCCAGGCCTTTATTTATTTGTTTTGCTTCTTTGCACTTATTCCAAAGTCTCAACATCTTTTTGGCAATGTGGTGACCAAAATTGGATGCAGTATTCCAGGTGTAGCCTTACTAACGCTTTATAAAGCATTATTTATAAATAATACTTCTGCAGAGATGGTGTGGGAAATAAAGTTTTTACATGGCATTATCTTGATGGAAGTCCAGTGGATCATACCATCAAATAAAATGTGATTGGAAATCTGGAAATTTTACTCTTTAAAAGAGAAGAAGAGGAAACTTTTGGGCTTGGCACCTGATAATATATTGGTGTAAGAATATATTGTTTCAAAGCAGATGTTCCTGATTTTGAAAACAGCCTTCTATTAGTATGAATTCATGTAGGAAAGAGAAAAAATCATCTTCAGGACCTTTGTGAAGTATTGGATATGATGTGTTTGTGTTTATGTGCACATGACTACTCCTCTACCCATCATTACCACAACAAGGATAATATAACTCTTTTGTAACATCTTCATAGAGCTTTCTTCTTTTCATTCCTCTTCAGTCCAGTTACCACGAACCACGAACCTCATATCCATCTTTTTAATACTGTTTTTAATACTGTTATTATTTCCTTTTACCTGATTTTTCTTTTTAAATGTTTTTATTAAAACTTTTAGCCAGAAAGATAAAAGCTAACAAAAAACTAATAAAAAGTAAAGAAGAAAAAAGAAAGAGATAAAAAGCAGAAAGTGCAAGAAAAGGGAAGAAAAAACAGAAAAGAAAAAAGTTATCAAGTAGCCTCCAATATTCTTTACAGCAGTTGTAAGTACAAACCTATTTTAATCCCTCTCTCAAAAAAAAATAACAAGAAAAGAAAAATGATGAAAAATTGAAAAGAAAGAAAAAACGTACAGCCCAGGGGCTCCCACCATTCTTCATAGCAGTTATAATATTATTATATTTTCATCCCTCTATGTAAAGTTATTCTTCTTTCTGCAATCTATCCTGTCTATAACCATCAAAACCATAAAGCATGTTCATTTTTTTAAATTTTTTTTTTAGCAAAGAGTCTGTAAGATGCTTCCAACCACCAGTAAATACGGAAAATGTTTTTTCTGTAATCAAAGAAGTCAATTTTCTTATTTCAGTAAAATTTGCCAGCTTTATCAACCATTCCTCCATAGTAGACAATGTTGATTTTTTTCCATCTCTATGCATATAATAATCTACCATAAGAGATATCATATATTGAAAAAAATCTCCATAGCTTTTTTCCCTGTTTATCCATTAATCCTAAAAAAAAGAAGCTTGGCTTCAGTTGATTTTTAATTTTTAAATTTTCTGTATCAATATGAATCCAATTTTTCGTGCTTTTTAAAGGTCTACTGACATGATAAAATATTCCTTCACGTTGTTTACATTTCCAACATAGATTTGAAGTGCCTTTATACCTTCTAGATAATTTCTCTGGTGTTATGTACCAATGCTACATCATTTTATAAAAAATCTCTTTCAAATCATAACACAATATAAATTTCAACCCTTTTAATAACATATTTTCCTGTTGATCCATTTATACATTATAAACAAAATACTTAGTCCACTCTTATCCCAATTTCCTCAATGTTTTTCTTTTTTGTCCTGATGCCATTTCTCTGGAGTAAGTAAGGAAAATTATGTGCATGTTGTCACATTTCGGAGTGTAGTTTTTGAGAGAGCATGGAAATGGAGTGGGTTAATTTATAGGCATTTCATTTTCAATACTACATATATATGTATGTATGTATGTATGTATGTATGTATGTATGTATGTATGTATGTATGTATATATATATATATATATATATATATATATATATATATATATATATATATATATATTTTGCAACATATTTGCATTAACGTATGCTGGTATTTCCCATGAATGCAATGATTTGAGGAAATGTTGGTTTCATCTGGAATTGGTAATCGTACTTTGACAAGATGGAGATATTAGGTATGTCTGTTTTCATCTGCAGGTCTTCCTTTTGTGTGGGATTGATTTTAAATTAAACAAATCTGAATTTAAATTCAAGGGTAAATTTAGCAAGTGTATTAGAAGTAAATAAAAACTAGATATATATCTTATGTGCTTGCTAAATGTGGAATAGGTACACGGTCTTACTACGCATTAAGCTTCAATATTTTGTATCACTTCTATTAAAAACATGAACAAGAGATTTACCTAACTTTCTGATTTGATTTTATCAGCTATATTTTTTATATGTGTAGGGGCTCATAATTTCAATTTCAGTGACAAATTGTCATCAGGCCTAACAGGAAACTGAGCCCAAAAAGAATATGACACAGTTAGTTACTATTGTCTCTTTGTCTTGAGTTGTAAATGTATTTCAGTAATCAATACACAGAATAAAAGATTAATTGTTTCAGCAACAAGGGAATTCCTTGTCTGAAAAGAACATGTGGTTTAGATGCTAAGATAATTTCTGGTTGAGTGTTTTGTGAGACTTGGAAGGCTGAATATAATATTTTTATTGCTGTTATGCTTAGCTACTGTATTAAACTCAATATTTAAACATTTTCAGTCTCTACCCTTGCTGCCTGATGAAATCTCTTAGTCACATTTCTACAAGATTACATTATTTTAAATATTTCAATAGAAATGTACTAAATGTAGAAATCTTTTGCAAAATAAAGTGCCAGTTCCTAATGTTTTTATATATCTAAACCTACATCTGTCTGCTTCAGGAATGACTTAGTACAGAACAAGCTGGGAGTTAAATTTATCTTCTAGAAAATAAGTTATCTTTTGAATGACTACATGTACCATATGTGGGTATACTCACTACATGCTCCCAAATTTTAAATTAAAGTTTAAAAGAAAATAAAAAAAAAATCAACTCAGGATAACTTCTGCTATTCAAAACTGGTTTTAGTGATATTAGTAAAATTGAGTGCATGTATTTATTGGTGATGTGATCTTTGTTATCTGTTCTATGCTACTTGGATTTTCATGCCATTGCAGCAAGTTGACCATATTTATATATTTATTTGTTATATATTGTTGGGGCAATATGCTATGTAAACTGCTTAGAGAGGGTTGTAAAGCACTGTGAAGCATTATATACAGCTATGTGTTATTGCTACCTAATGCAATTATTATCTATGTAAATATTTCTAGTACATTTATATAACTATCATTTCTTTTAATCTGCTTTATTTTGTATGAAAGAGTCCTGTTTTTCATTTGTCCATACATCTGTAGGCAATCTATTGGTAGCATTTTAGCAAGTGCAGTTAGGTCTTCAATCCATTCATACATTTGACCATACATTTATCTTTCCAATGCTGCAAGATCAGTCTTTTATCTATAATAAGGGCACTGAGAATCTATTAATGTTATCCGATTGCTCAAATTCCAAGTACTAGGTATGTAGTTCAAGAGAATATTATCCTCTGAAAATTTCAGCTTTTGTTGTAGCGTCATAGTTCTTTCTCTCCAAACTTAGTAAGTGTAGGACATTATAAAAGCATGTGTTTTAATTAAGCATTGTCTTTATACAACACAATTTTCTTTTCTATGCAGTCCCAGTGCTTTATCATTGCCCATTCTTATTGGAGAAGATGGGAAATACTGCTGCTTTTATGTACCATTAAAAGGTGACCTATAGAAAGCAATTTAGCCAACTCTCAATAATAATAAAAATACCCCATAGCTTTACTATAGGATGGCCAAGGCTAGGCTTCTCAAGTCTGCTGGCCTCTAGATTGGTTGGGACTACAGCTCCCAGAATGCCGGGCAGATTAATCAGGAGAGATGTTCAGCATTCCAATCTCTTGTTCAATGTACCTCAACCTTGAAGATATAACAAGATGTTATATATCCTCTTATTACATACACACGTTGACTTTATGTACTAAAATGGGAATGGTAGGCATGCCACCATGAACATTTGAAGGTGGAATATGAATCTCATATGGGTATGTAATTTATATTATTTGTTGTACATTGGCTGGATACTTTACAGCCTCTGTAAAGGAACATAAAATTGTATTTTTGGTAGCTCTAACAACTGACTTGCAGAAGTATGTGGGAATGGGTTAAGAAAGGATGTCCCAAAATGTTGCATACTTCTGCAATCCTTCAATAATTCTTGTCCAAAGCCAATCCAGATATATAGCAAAACTGAGTCTGGAAAAGAGGAAGCTTATCCAGATGAAATAGGATCCAAATATTTGAAGTGTTGAATTCTTTCCAATAAGAGCCCTATACAGATCCCCTTAGAATATCCCAATCTGGATATTATTAGGTTATGCAACATTTTAAATTTAATCTCAAAAAAGGGTTCAGAGCATTCAGGGACACAAACATAGCCCTTGTTTCAACTCCTTAAAGCAGCTGCATCTTTTCTCAGGGCCACACCAATGCTGTGGAGGGAAACTGAAATCCTGGGAAAGATGCAGCTGCTATGAGGTGCTGGAGATGTAAGTTACATTTCACTCGGGCTGAATTCCAAAGGGCTGCAGAATTTTATCTACTACGTCAAATACATTTTTGGCAAATCTTTCTTCTCAAGGAAAGTGATGCTACTAAAATATCCATAGAATCATTGCAGCAGTGTTCATGTCAAGTGACAAATAACCTAGACATTTTGATTAGTAAGATATTTAAGTATGGGTTGGGAAGAGGCATTATGACGTGAATCCATACAGCAACTGGCTTAAAAACGGCAGTCAAAGAGAACTCATCAACAGTTCCTTATCAATTTAGAGTAGCAGGTCAAATGTGGCCTGGAAATCTTCCACTCACAATTTAGATGGGAAGGAGAGATGTATATCATATTTGCAGATGACTCAAAGCTGCAATAGTTTTGAAGACAAAAAAAAACCTTCTAAATTTTCCTAATGGCTTCAATCAATCAATCAATTCAATTTACTGTGGTTGTAAACCAGTACACATGGGAGATAAGTTAGAGAAGTGGGCTGAAAATATCAGAATGAGATTTAATCAGGAAAAAAAGAACCTTCAGATGCATTGCTGTAGGATGTGGGGATATGGGAAAAGGATGTCTGCATTGCAGTTTAATCTAAGATGAAGTAGTTTGATGGCTATTACAAAGGCAATGACATTTTAGGCTGTATTAATATCATTTTCAAATCATAGTAAGTAATACTTTATCATATCATGTACTAGTCAGGCACCACTTTGATTACTGTGTCCAGTTTTAGACATCAGACTTTAAGAAAATTTCAGAGATTTTATAACAAAGACAAGAAAGGTTAATAAGGATGATCAGGGGACTAGATACAACTTCCTTTGAATCCAGAAAACACAATTGTGACAGCAGATTATAGCACTTTTCAAATATCTGAAGGAGAGTCACATAGAAGAAGTTAAGATATGTTCTCTGCAATTGAATAATAATCTTTGATAGTGGAACCAATTGCTGAGAGACAGTAAAACAGCACTGCACATAGCCAGGTGTCCTATGCGTCTGTTATTTGGGGATGGTTACATAGGTGTTCCATTTATATTTCTACAAATGTAACCCTCCTGCTAGGGGGCATTCAAACACCAAAAGAAGTTGGACAACCAATCAGCATTCCGGATGCGGACGTCCACACAACACTGCTGGGATTTGGGAAATGTCTGTGTCAGTCTGTCTGCAGCAGCCATTTCAGAGGTGGGTTCCTACCAGTTCGCACCTATTCGGTAGAACCGGTTTGTCAAATCTTCTGAACCGGTTAGAAGAGGTTCCACCAGTGGACCCGGAAAGCAGGCCACACCTACAGAAGAGGTTCCAAACTTTTTTGAAACCCACCACTGGTCCTTGGATATGATTATTCTACACTATCCGGTCACATGGGTGGCAAGCCACTCCCATCTGGTCACATGGGCAGCAAGCCACTCCCACAAAGGACACCACACCCACAGAGTAGGTTCAAACAATTTTTGAAACCCACCACTGAGCCATTTGCAACCTACACGTAACCATCAATTCTTTCACAATGTAGGTATGAGGCACAGCTAACAGGCGGTTGTGGACAACTCTAAATCAGCCTTTAGACATGTTCAGCTGGAGGTCTGACAAGCATCTGTAGTGAAACCATGTTCAAATAAGCTACAATTTGCTGGATTTATATATTCTAAAAAAAGAACAAATAATGCTTCACCTTTTCTTATGAGATTACACAGCCTCAGCTCTCACTTGTACTGTTATCACAATAAACAGTGTCAAATGTTTGTGAGAAATTCTGGTTGATGGGATCCATATCATACAGAGCACTTTCATGGGGGAAAAAAATCTGATGTCAAAATTTACTCTTAACACATCTGATAGAATTTACATGACAAAAATTGAAGGGATAAAGCCATTGTACCCATGACGACTTTAAAAGCTGTGTTTACATGCATAAGCCATGCTGTATTTTTTTTTATAGTATGTTTGGTTAACATGCGAACCATCCACTAGTTTTGCTCACACTTGGTTCATACATAACTGAAGCCAGAAGTATGGTTTATAAGTAAATAAAATAAAAGAACTAGTTTGGTATAATGGCTAAGGTGCTGTTAGAAGAAATGTCCTCCTGGGTTCAGCTCCAAGTGGGGAAAAAGACACTGAAAACATGGAGGCTGCTTGGAAAGATGGTTTAATGGTGGACAGGACCATATGGCTTGAGGTCCTGGGGGAAAAGGTGATCACATGCTTCCAGATGTTGGCTAAAGAAGAGGGAGCAAGATGCTGAAAGTTCCTGGCTTTATACTCTCCATTTGGCCTCACCTCTGTTTCCTGTTCCTGTGTAAGAAATGTATTCTGATTGGTTGTCAGACTCCCATGGGGCCATGCAGGGGCAACTCTCTAGGCCAGGGGTAGTCAACCTTTTTATACCTACCACCCACTTTTATATCTCTGTTAGTAGTAAAATTTTCTAACTACCCACCGGTTCCACAGTAATGGTGATTTATAAAGTAGGGAAGTAACTTTACTTTATAAAATTTATAAAACAGAGTTACAGCAAACACTTACCGCCCACCATGAGAGCTGGAATGCCCACTAGTGGGCGGTAGGGACCAGGTTGACTACCACTGCTCTAGGCTGTGTTTTGAGTCTAAGTTGGTTTGAGTTCCCAGATGCCACATGATGAGTTTCTGTAGCAAGCTAATCCTATCATTGTTCTGCAGAGTAAACTAGCTCAGGGCCCCTAATGGCCCATTGAGAAAGGTGAGGCTATTAAGAGTGAGTCTGTTTCCTGCCTAAAAACATGTTTCTCCATTTCTTATCCAGGGAAATATATTCTGTCTTTTCAATATTTCCTAGGATATTTCATTCTTTTAGGAGAGGGGTGGGTGCTAACTTCCTACAGTGCTGACCTAGAAAACAGAAGGCTGAGTTTGGACCAGTCTCTCTCAGCCCAATCCACCTCAGAGGGTTGTTGTGGGAAAAAGAGTAATGGCATTTTTAGTTATTAAGGCTGAGCAGGTACAGATTTGAAGGCAAATGTTATCTAGTGCACACATGAGCATGCACACAGCCCTGGTTGGCAATTCCATAAATGAAATGTATTTTTTGTTGGAATTTTATTGTAGCTCTGAAGAATATGCTGAGAAAAGATGGAGCTACTTAAGGAGCTGCAGGGAAATTGTGAGTGAGTGTCTTGGCATATTCCCCCCTCCTCCCTTCACATTATGTCTTGCCTAGTTGTAGTTTCAGGTTGCATCGCTACACTAGACACCCTATTCAATCACAAGACTTTAAATAGTAGCTGTAAGCAAGCAGAATGCAAGTATGCATGACTTGCACTTCCTTTTCTCTTTTGCATTTCTGACCACACCTGGAACAAGGATTTATGGATTTCCTTTCACCGTACTAACTCCACAAGAAGGTACATCTCCATGAATCTCTCCGAAGGGTAAAATGTGTGCAAGAATGATGGCCTCCAACGTTACATTAAAGAAGAAACCTAGCATCGTAATCTGAGGTCTTTCCATCTCCCACCTTTTCTCCATATAGTATCCAAAGCAATCTTCATCGCTTCGGCCAAGACTTCGCCACTACTTGGAACCCGCGGCACGCCCCTAGCGGGCCGGTGCGCGATGTCACCAAGGAGAATGCGGGTCCACCTTTCAAGCCTGCGCGTGATGTCAGAAGTTCATCGTAGCCAAGGATCCTGGGTTGTAATCCCGGGTCACTCTTCCAGGAGGGCTTTATGCAAACCAAGGAGGACTGTTGCAACTTCGGCGGTTTCTTTTAACTCGGATGACCTGAGGAGAAAGACAGGAGCGGGGAACAGCCCTCTCCTCTCTTCTTTTTGCGTATAGTTGATCGGGCCGCCAGTGAGTAGCGTTGGGGCGGCAGTGGCAACAGCAGAAGCGGGAAGAAGAGATGCCGGTTTGGGCAGGGAACGCGCGTGAACTTTGAATGCCAAAAGGTGCAGGGAATTAAGTAGCCCGCCGTTTCGGAGGCGCGTGGGAAAAGCCCGTTGTCTCCCGCTGCGTCAAGAGGGAAAGCGGCGCAATCCCCCCCCCCGGTTATTGAACCCCACCCCGGGGTAGCCCGAGCCAGACTGGCGGGGACGGGGACGAGCGCGCGTGCTGTGGCCAAAGGAAGGCGGCGGCTCTTCTTCCTCCCCGATTGCAGTAGCAGCTCGGGGAGCCGCCAGGCTGCGCTCTCGAGCCGGCTCGCAGTCTGGCTTGCGGCCCCGGGCTGCCGGGCTCCGGAGCGCCAGAGCCTCCCGGGGAGCAAGCAGTGCGAGCGGTTGGTCCCGGGACAGCAGCAGCTGCTGCAGCGGGAGGAGCCGGAGCGGCTCGCTGCTGCAGCGGGAGCCGCCCCGGCTCGGAGCTCTTGCCTGTCCGAGTTGCGGAGATAACACCTGGCGCCCCTCAAGCAGGGGTGGCTTCGGTAGGACTTCGGCGGCCAGAACGACGCGCCGCCGCGGCTGCCCACACGACTCCTCTCCGCGCCCGGCATGACTTGCAAGGGTTCATCGAGCTGGGCACTTTGGGTGGCCCCGTTGGCTACGCTGCTGTCTCTGCAAGGTAAGGGAAACCTGAGGAAGCGGGGGGGGGGGAAGACCAGGGGGTTCTGGGCGGGCGCCGGAAAAGTGGCAGAAACCTGGGAGGCACAAGACGCACATCTTTGTCTTCGGCAGTTTTGTTCCCTGCGCTGGATTCGAACTCTCAACTTTAGCGCCAAGGAGCGCGCTAGGCTGCTGCTCTGGGGTCGGCTGAACAGCAGTTAACCGCAGCATAGAATATGACACTTCTCCGAATAGTTTTCTTCTTTTGCTGACTGAGAAGTTGCTGTAAAGTTGAAGGAGGAGGGTCCGGGTGGGTTGTTTCGTCTTACCCAAATATCACTAGACGCCAGCCGCCTTCATTATTTCGCAGAATAACCAGATCTTATGTTTTAACACTCTATTCCCAAGGGGAAAAAAAGAGCAACGTGCACCAGAGAGTTATGGTACAACCAGTTTCTCTCTGCACAGGAGGAGGAAAATAAGTGAATCTACTATGTGACCTTTTAAGGAACAATCTATCCAAAAGTGATGTTAGAGAACTAGAAATGCTTTACTGTATTTGGCTCTCTATTCCCCCCCCCTCTAAATGCAGGAGTATAAAAGTTGATAGAGATAGTATTTCTAGCAGGTGTGGATAGCATTTATTATTTTTCATTTTTAGAACTTGAATATAATTTTTTAAACCCACAATACAAGATATTTGTATTTAAGTTTATAAAACACTCATTTTCATATCCCAAGATTCTTTTTCTCAGTTAAACAACATCTATTCTTAAACATGCCATTATTATGTTTTGTTAATCCTACATCTCAGTTCCATTGCCCTAGCTTAAAGTAATAAAGTTTGTAAAACTTTCTACTCCGGCCTTGTAGAGTTTCTCTTGAAAGTGTGCAAGATGTACGATGCTGGAGAACTTTTTCAGAAAAACAATTGCTAGTTATTTAGTAAAACTAGCAGTCAAATCTTCTGTGTTGCAGAAGTAAGTCTGGTAAAGACGATGAGAAATTATAATATTCCCACATTCCTAAAATTGAAGCCAGATTTTATTTCATAACTTACCTTTTCGTACAGCTTTTGTGCTCATTGTTTCCATTTGGCTATGACCAAATCTTGTGGACATATTTGAAAAATATATTTAATGGAATAAATTATTTCTGCATACTCCTTGCTCATTTTTTTAAAAAATTATAGATTTTAGTACAGGCATCTAGTGGCCCAAATGCATTCTGGAAATATTGTTTTTCTGTTGTGTCCTTATGATATTTTCATCTCAGTTTTTCTCCATGAATGAGATCGTTTTATATAGTATCTTTCCCTTAGTTTCTGACACTGTTCAAGGGCATCTTCAATGTGTATAAAATACATTAAGCTTTGTTACTTTTAACCTTGGAGGGAAGTCACATGACTGGTGGTGACTGGGAACAGAAGCAGTAGAGTTGGGATAGGAATCAGCAGCTCAAGAATGGGTGGTCAGCTGAGGGAAAGCTTATAATCAGTTAATTCAGTATTGACTGTTCTATTATTATTCAAAGACAATGGATTTGAAGTCACTGAGATAAAAAATGTATTGCTTTATTTTAGTATTCTCATATGTCCATAGGACATACAGTACAGCTACATGGAATGCCTTTGTAGAAGAGTAAAAACTAAACTCCAAGGACTTTTGCCACCCATTAATTTAAACTACTGAGATTTGAGTGTAAGTAATGTGTTTAGGATGAAAGCTCAGTTTACAAAAACTTGGAAATGCCTGGAAGCCACATCAAATGTCTAAATGAAGATAATTATGTCTATTAATTGCTTATGGTTCATCTTGATAATTCTTAAAGGTCACAGTGAATGTTTAGAGAAAATACATCTTTTATTCTCTCTTTTTGTCATGTGATTTAGTTATCCTAGCATGTGGTGTATTCATGGTGGTGTTGACATTAGCGACGCTTGAGGCTGGAAAGAATGAGGGCCCTGCAATTAGGATCCAGATGCAGGACTCTGCCAGCTGTGAGGCAATTTGTTTTGTACATTTGCCAGTGCACCTTCTTCTGTGCCTGTAACATTCTCTCTGTTTTTGCTAGGATTTTCTTAAGTGCTTTGAAAAATTACAGATCAATCTTGTAGCCAGTATTCCTAGTCTGTATACCAAGAATGTCCACATTTTTCCTTCTCATTGGCAAGTCACTGCTTCTTGAAGCATCCTTTGCTCCCTCAGTCAAGCAGGTATCATTTAGTTCAAGATTTGTTTTCAATTAGTGTGTAGCTCAAAGAGAGTTGATGTAGGACATCCATATCAGTTCTATAGGCCGTAAAAAATTAGCTTTGGATAACCAGTCCAAAGTATGTAAAGTATGTTATTTGAAACAGATTTGTCTTTGGAGCAGGAGGCTTGCCCATAGCAGTGCTGGCTTGAATGCAGAGTTTAGTTTGCATTAAACCAGAGCATCCAGGCCTGACGATTAACACAAAAGTAAGCCAGGTTAGAATTGCTGCAGCTGTATGGGTAGTCCTTGACTTACGAACACAGTTGGGCCCAAAATCTATGTTGTTAAGTGAGACACCTATTACGTGATTTTTTTCCTCCCATTTTATGGCCTTTCTTGCCAAGTTAAATCAATTACTGTATTTGTTAAGTTAGTATAACTTAAATTAGTAAGTGAATCTGGCTTCCACATTGACTTTGATTGAGAGAAGGTCACAAAAAATGATTACATGACTGGGACATTGCAACTGTCACAAATATGAGTCAGTTGCGAAGCGTCTGAATTTTGATCATGTGACTGGGGATGTTGCAGTGATCATAAATGTGAAAACAGTCCTAAGTCGCTTTTTTCATTGTAACTTATTTCTTTGTAACTTTGAACAGTCACTAAATGAATTGTTGTAAAATAAGGACTACCTGTACTGAGGAATTCTGTTTTAATGGAAACCAAGAATATTGTGCCAGAATTTTTGTGTGATAGGAAGAATATGTGAGCCATATCACTCCATAAAACATATCACAGCATTAACCATTTCAGCCAGGGAATGATTATTTGTGTTACACTGTTGTAGGGCTAGGATTTTTTAATAACAGGAATATTATGTAAGTATTAGAAATATGTAAATATGATCCTCTCTTCCACCAGAAATATTTTTTCAGATTTTCTTACGACTGTTGAGCTTTTCAATGGAAATAAAAGAAGTGTGCTTTGACTATTTAAGTATTGGCATGTGTCTGTCAAAAAGGGAGGTTTGTAACGACATGCGCCAAGTTATGCCCACATTCCATGATACTCACAAACATAATGTAACATAAACTTTTGCTAATATTGTACTGTAAAGGGATGTGTAACTAAAATGGCAAAAATTGTATGCAAGACATTGGAATGCTGGAATAGCAAGAGCAATGATTGTTCAATGAAGCAAATGAGGCCTTCATAGTACTGGATTTTGGATCTCAACATTGAGATTACAGAAAATGGTGTTCAATTTACCATTTATAATAAGACTATACTTAAAGTGAAAAGTACTGTAAATATGGGAATGATGAGACTAGAGTGAAGTTGAATTATTCATTAAAGAAAACCTATCCTGGACCTTGACCCATGACAGTCATGGAAAAAAGTTTACCTCATATAGTTATAACTGCTACTCAGTTTGACAAAATGACAAGATAATTAGGACATTGTAAGATAGATGAACTGTGGATGGAATTTTAGGCTGTATTCATGTAAGTGTAAGCAGCTCCACTTTATTCTGCTTTGGTCATACCATTCCTCGAGTAATATGTTTTGGGCATCGTATTGGATCAGGTTCTGAGAAGAAAATTTAGAATTACTAGAGGTCTAGAAGAGAGATTGAAGGAGTAGTGCCGGGATGGTGAACCTATGGTACATGTGCCAGAGGTGGCACACGGAGCCCTCTCTAACCCTACCCAGCTCAGCTCCACTGCCTCCCACTCGCCAGCTGATTTTTGGGTCTCTGCCTCCTATGCATGCGTGGGAGTGGGTGGTCGTGTGCATGCATGGGGGGCGAGGGTCACACGGGGTGGTGCCGTTCCCCCATTTTTGTTCCCAGGAAGCTTCAGGGAGGCCTAGGCCCAAAACGCGTGGGGAGGGGCGCACGCATGTGGGGGAGTGGGAGGAGAGCAGGGGGGGGGTTGCTTGTGCACGTATTGGATTATGGGTATGCGCACCTTTAGCTCTGAAAATATTGAAGAGGGATAGGTCATTCTTTAAATGTCTAAAAATGTGTCCCATAAAAGAAAATTAAGATCCATTTTTTCTCATTCCAAAGTGTAGGAATAATGGTGTAAATTACAGGAAGACAGATTCTGATTGAATATTAGTGGGGAAAGAAACCCTTCCTCAACAGAGAAATTCAAAAGTGATTCAGAGAGGTGATTGTTCCTCTGTATTTATGTGTTCAAGTGAAGGCTTTAGAGCTTTTTATTTGAGATGTTTTAATTTGGGTTCTGCAATGAGCAGAGGTTTTGACTCGGTGGCCTAAACTGTTCCTTCTGTGAGCATGATACGCTGCCTATTTGTTGTATGAAAACGAGGAATGGATCATGCTGAGCCTTGAGCAGTGTGAAACATAATTTTCTTCCTTCTTGTAGAATGAAAAGTACAGCAAGCTGCTTCTTCCCCATGTTACAACATGTACAGACTGCTATGATTTAGAGCTCCTTTGCTGTAGAATAGGAACTGAATGACAAGAGAAGCATTAGTAAAAGCAGGTATCCACATGTGGGGATAAGTGAGGGGAAGACACTTTGTGTTATGACACATTATCTGTTTATTTCATTTCTGTATCTGACACAAGTATATAATCTGCAGTTTTTACATCATGATCTCACGATGTGCATAGTGTCATGTTGATATCATTGTGGCTTTTAATACATGCTTAAGTTTGTGAGTATATTGGGCCACATTATATGTTAGAATTTAGAAAGTGGATTAGTGATATTTGCCTTTACTTTAAGAAATATGTTCACTTAGTTCAGATGACCATTCATTCATAAACAAGGCTGAATGGCTAAAACTTTTAAAATAGCAATGCATACAAATAATAAATCCAGAGGTGGGAACAAAAATAAAGCACAGATACATGTACACATGGCACAAAGGTAAAAATAGTTTAATATACATATTAACATATTCATGATTCACACATCATTTTGGTCCAATGCTGAAGGGAAGAACTGGGTCTTCAGGATAATTCTAAAAGCCAGTATTTCCAAAATTCAGCCATCCTACTGCCATGGGAGAGGCTCTGAAACAGAGAAGGAACACTTTCTAGATCCTGCTAGATGGCACATTTTAACATATGGGATCTGGAACCAATCTTTATTAGGAGGGCAGGAGAAATTGGTGCTGGGAACCTTCAAATATCTTAGTCATGTGCTTCACATGAAGAGTTTTATTGAATATATCTAATAGCTTATATTCACCCAGATGTCTAGTTGAAAATCAGTTTAGCTTGTACAGAAGTGGTTTTATCTAGGGCCGTGATTGTGAACCTATGGCAGAGCCCTCTCTGCGGCCACACGAGCTGTCACCCCAGCTCAGTTCTAACATGCATGCCTGCGCGCCTCCCGTCAGCCAGCTGGTTTTCAGGTCTCTGCCGCCCATGTGTGGAGGGCGGGGTGCATATGAGAGACATGCGCACATGCACACGAATCACGGACATGCGTGCGGGTGGTGGTGGTGCAGTGCGTGCCCTCTGTGGCCTGTTTTTGCTCCCAGGAGGCTGTAAGGAGGCATACTAGGCCCAAAATGGGGCACAGAGGGTCATATGTGCACATGCATGGGGGCAGGGGAGCATGGGGGGGTCATGCACACATGCACATGGGGTGGGTTGTGGGTGGGTTGGGTGCGCATTGCATTATGGGTGCAGGTGCATGAGCGCTTTTGGCACGTGGCAACAAAAAGGTTAGCTATAACTGGCCTAGGGCAAGGGTCCATAGCCCCCAGTCTGTGGACCAGCACAGGTCCACCAAATGCCAGAAACTGGGCTGTGCTAACAACGGAAACCTTCATCAGCAGGATTCAGGCAGCACGCGAAACCACACTCCCTCTGATCCACAGAAAAACATTTCTCCACAGAACCGGTCCCTGGTGCCCAAAAGGTTGGGGGCCGAGTTTGGTTATCTCTTGATTTCCATAGTATATGTCTGATTGTTTTAATCTTGCAGGGTTGTCATGTTCCAGGTTCCTTCAATTAAACAATGTCATGTTTTGGGACCCCAGAATGTACCTGTAGCAGAACCTGCTCTCTGAAGTGAGGTTTTTCCTGAGATCTGGATAGCCCTATGCTGCTGCCGTTTAGAAGAGCTGTAAAGATGTGGCTCTTGACCCAGGCCATAGGCGGGGAGAATGACCCCTTCGTTCATTTCTATGGGGCCTCTATTCTTGCAATTTTTAATCTTTTATCTTCACCTCCTTTTTAACTTTTTTAATTATGATTTATTTATTTTGATGGTTTAATCTCACCATTGTTTTTGGCATTTAATGGTATTAACAAATAAACCCCAAGGCATGCATGTAAGTTACTAGCACTGCTGTATTTTGAACCAGCTGTAGCTTCTAAATTTTAATTTAATATACTTTAAATTAAATTTAACTATTTTTCATCAAGCAGTTACATGCCACCACCAAATTATTAGTGACAATATATTGTGGCTTATAACAACAAAACCATCATAATATCAAAATCAAGTTAAAACTATAACAACATTAGACAGTATAGTAGTATATTTATTATCACAGCCAGTTTGGTAAAGTTAAGACATCAGGCTAGAAATAGGGAAAGTGAGTTCTAGTCTTGCCTTAGACCAGGGGTGTCAAACTCACGTCGTCACGGTGGCGTCATGTGCAATAGCAATAGTTAGACTTATATACCGCTTCATAGGGCTTTCAGCCCTCTCTAAGTGGTTTACAGAGTCAGCATATTGCCCCTAACAACAATCCGGGTCCTCATTTTACCCACCTCGGAAGGATGGAAGGCTGAGTCAACCTTGAGCCTGGTGGGATTTGAACAGCCGAACTGCTGAACTGCAGTCAGCTGAAGTAGCCTGCAGTGCTGCATTTAACCACTGCGCCACCTTGGCTCAGTGACGTATAGGGACTTTCCCCCCCTTTCCTAAACGGCATGGGCATGGCCAGCGCATGCTGCATCTGGTCTGTGGGCCGGGAGTTTGTCAGCCCTGTCTTAGACACAAACCCAGTAGGGTCACCTCCGGCTACTCACTTTCGCTTAGCCCTAGGAAACTGTCAGTGGCAAACCACTTTTGAAATCTTGCCACAGAGAAACCACAGGACCTTTCTTGGCAGTCACCGAGAATTAGCAATATCTCAAAGACACAGCAAACATACAAAATATACTTATGAATAGCATTCAGTTGTATATTGTTCATAATTATTTCCAAAAGACCTTTCTGACTTTATTACCTTATGGAAAGCCACATTGAAGGAACAACCCTGCTTCTGAAATGTGTTTCAGGGCAGAAGTACTGTATTTTGTGATTGTAGGCCTTACTTTAGAAAATTGGGGAAACCATCAATAGCTTATGTGAGGTGGTAACTTGTCTTAATTCTTGGTGGTGGTGGATTTCAATGGTAGTTGAAGTACCTGAATGGCCAGCAATGTAGGGCTTATAAGTCAAAACTAGCCCTTTAGGTTCCATCCAGAAACAAATAAGTAACCAGTGCAGGGATGTATATAGTGTTAGTTAATATACAACCACTGGACTTAGAATTGATTAGTATATACTGTGTTTTCCCAAAAATAAGACAGGGTCTTATTTTCTTTTGACACCCAAAATAAGCACTTGTCCTTATTTTTGGAGAGGTCTTATTATTTTTGAAGTGCAGGAGGCTGCAAGCATGGTCAGCTCATGGCTGCTGCTGTTTTGCAATATTTTCAGGGAGAGCTTATTTTTTGGGGAGGGGTTATTTTAGCGCATGTGCTCAAAAGCCTGATTGGGCTTATTATTCGGGGAGGTCTTATCTTATTTTCGGGAAACAAGGTAATTATGTGATGGTTCTCAGTTACTGTAGGCAGGTCTTTGAATTCCATGAAGGACCGTGCCTGAGCATCAACCAGAGCTAAGCAAAGGACTTATGGGCCATAGCTTCCACCTGTTTATCAACAGCTGTGAATTGAGCAGGACCAAAATATAGACTTGCACCTTCAAGGGCATTAATACCCATTCAAGAAGTTACCAAAACCCACAATGAATGAACAGGAACTAGAATTGAATTACAGTCTATTTCATCTCATCTAATCTTAGGTTATAGGGGACCATATGTTGAAAGCATCTCTCTAGGTACATGGGGGTGTAGTGGAGTAGCAGCAGCAGATACTACTGATTACCATTAGCACATTAAAAGTACCAGAACTTGGACTGTTGGATGACCTCTTCCAGTGGTTTCATATAAATCTACATATGATTAAAACTCTTGTTCCTGTAACCTTTAACTGAGCAAAATGGTGCTTATAGGACAACAGTTTTTGAGCCAAGTTATCTCAAATGGAATAACTTGCAGAAAGTATCCAAAATCTGGACCCATGATTCCTGTGAAATTGAAATTTGGCAAATTTTATAAAGCATTTTATGATACAAACATTATAATAAAGCAGTTTATGCCACAATGCAAAATGTATTTATGTAAAACATTTATATAGCAGCCCACTTTGTAGAAAGTCTGATTGGCTCGCAATCAAAAGTTAAAATACATAGAAACCATATAAAAACTATTAAAACCAAATATATAAAAATCAAAAACTGGCACCAAGTCAAGCTTCTGATGTGCAGTCAGCTCATCTTATCCCAGCACTTGGGGAAAAGGCCAGTATTTGGGGGGAAATCTTTATGGAATGATAGAAAGGTAGAGGCCTGCCAAATTTCAGAGGGAAAGGTGTTCCATAAGGACAGTGGTGCCATAGAAAAGGCATTTTTCTAGCAATCATAAAACATTTACTGTATTTACTTTCAATCATGGTGTACAATTCAACATGGGCTATTTTTCAAGGCAGATTCATCTCTGAATGTATCCCAACTTTTCCATAGAGGCTAGCACATTAGAAGTTCTGTTATTGTTGAAGGCATTGTGAAATACGATAAATATATTTGAAAGAATGATCCATCAGGACATGAGTTATCTAGTATGCTACTAAAACTCTTGTGTTTGTAAACTTGAAAAGGGAAAAATTATGTAATCTTTAGGCAAAACATTTTCAACTAAGTTGCCTCAAATGGGCTAAATTACAGAATGCTTCAAAATCTGGGGCCCATGTGGAATTGAAGTTTGGCAAATTGTGTAAAATATTTTATGACAAAAATTACCATAAAGCAAATTATCATAAAACATTTCCTATGGTCAGCTCGTATGTTTGATTGTGCTGTACAGTTCAACATGATGGGCTGCTTTCAAGGCAGATGCATCTCTGAATATCTCCATGATTTTTTCAAATATATTAGAAGCTCTGCCATTGTTGAAGGCGTTGAGAACTCTGGTAGGGCAATATCTCTGAAATGATGACTTAAGTGATCATGGGTTGTCTAGTGTTAAAAGAGAGAGAAGACTAACTTTATGGAACTCCTGAAGAAAGTGACTATAGGCTGACCTCCAAACTGTTCTTGGTTGGGATTACCTACTGAAGTAGAAATGGAACATTGTGCCCCAGTCTCCAGTTCCTGAGGTAATCCAGGATGATACCTTGGTGTCAAGAGTTGAAGAGATATTTAAATGAGCCAAGAGGTATGTGTTCTGCAGCTGAATCCCTACCATGTACTTAGCAACCTAAGGGGGGAAGATCTAAGTAATATGTATGAAATACCTACGGCTCTAGAGAATCTCTCTTAAGGAGCGGTGTATTGTAGCCTTCTTCAAATGCTTTTTTCCACGTTTCTTGCCATCTGGACTGAGTGGTTGTTTATAAAATAAGATGGTAATGTACCTGCTTTTTAATTCTTACCACAGCCTCTCACATTGTGAGATACCAGGGATATGAGATATTTACCTGTCCCATTTTCTCAAGTCCCCAGACAAAAAAGAATCCCAGATAACCAGACAGATAATACTGCACTATAAACTCTATTCAGGACTGAGCAAGACTGGGGCAATTTTCTTGGCAAAATGGTAAACAAAACAATTATAGCTGCCAAACACCAGATCTTCCTGGACATCCCTTCCTAAGAGGGGATTTATTACCCTAAGCAAGGCAGCTGGTTGACAGTCTGCCAATGCAATAAGGGAGGATATATAATGATACTTTGCTTCTCTTATCATGCTGATGTAGGTTTGAACTTGAGCTTTTACCATGCTTGATAAATTCACCTTTGGACTTTCCCCTGCTATACCAAGCTTGTTTTTAGAGATTTGTGTTCTGGAACGTCTCAGAAAATCAACATGTGCTTTAATATCAGGAACAGAAAGCACTTATTCAGAGAGCAAGGTCACTGAAACATCCTGACAAATGTTTGGGATATTCATCAAGGATTGTTCAGAAGTCCAGTGGATTCCTCAGATTCCTGGGGCAAATTGTATTAATGGGTCCTTACTCTTCAGAGGTCCCAGGTGGCAGTTAAGCTTAATTGTACCAAGGAGTAAATCTGACCACAGCATTGGACAAGATGTAATACCATCCATGTTAGAGTCACAGGTCAATCACTCTGAGACAGACATGATCTCTGTATGATTGCCTGTATGAGTTAGACCAGAGATTATTTGGGAGTCATGAAGTTTAAAGCTTTGCCAAACAGGGCAAGATAAGTAAGCTGAGGAGACACAACATCAGAATTTGAGAAGATCCCAGCATTATTCCAGAGATCAGATCAACAAGCTTGGAAAGCGAGTCAACTGAACAGTATGATGGCCAGAGTACAGTACCTGCAATACTGATGTGTGTGTGTGTGTGTGTGTGTGTGTGTGTGTGTGTGTAGTATTTGTGCTGATAAATACACAAATTTTACTGTTGCACAAATGTAACACAAATGTAACACAAATGTAACAAAGGCAACAGTAAAATATTGGGCTTTCTGTCTGGATGGTCTCTTGTGACGAGCCGATGGACAGAGAATGGAAGCAGTTAGCTTCCTCCCATAATTGGGGCATACCAGGGATTGTGACGTATGTATGTATGTATGTATGTATGTATGTATGTATGTATGTATGTATGTATGTATGAATGTTGTATTTTTGCTGATAAATAAAGGGAGACTAGTATAGATCTATTTCAAGCTATTTAGCTCTCATCAGCTAGCCATACCCTTACTGGGATTCGAGCCTGTGCTATATTACATCGTAGGCAGACGTCTTAGCCATTAAGCCACAGGAGGAGAGCCAAATATTCTGCTTTAAATGGACATTGCAGCAGGTAGCAGGACCTAGATGATATTGGTTGATCTTAAAAATGCTGAACAGGATCAGATCTGGTTAAAACTTAAGTTAGGAGACCACCATGAAAGTTCAGCGCTATAGCCTAAGCTGAAAATTTAAGACATATATTTCTGAGAAAGAGAGTGATAAAATAATTGTCATTTTTGTTCCCTTCCAAAAATATATGGAAATATCCATGTCATCACTGATAACTCTAGGAAAACATTATCATTATTTTAAAAGCGGGAGGGGAATAATCTGTTTTATCAAAGCTTTCTTGACCATTATTCTTTACAGCGCAGCAGAACAGATGCATATTTCCTTTCGTCTATATAAGTCATTTGGTGCCTATGTTAGTGGAAAAATAATTGCATAATCTCGGGTTTTCTTTCTCTAAGATTTTCTAATTATAAACCATTACATTCAGAATGACATTGTGCTATGTTTACCTGATCCAGCTTTCTCTACTACCTATATTTGCTGTTTTTTTAAAGTAGCAATAATTGGGACAAATGGACATAGTTGGAATAGAATATAGGAATCCACTCAGCTTTTAACAAATATATACTACTACAAATGTGTAATATTATATGCCTTTTTTGGTATTTTCCTTTTCCAGAGATGCATATATTGAAAGCAGAGCAAACACGAATATACTTTATAAACTTTCTTTATAATTATTTTAGTTTCTCCATTTTGAAACTAAGTGAAAAGAATGCTAACTCTAGGTAACTCAGGCATTGCCTTAAAAGAAGGATGACAATGGATAGGATTTTGTATGCTATCTTGAGTAATAACTACTGCTTATTTTGCAAAAATATGTGACCAGGCACACGTTAAAACTATATTAAAACTAATCTATTGCCAATTGATCATCAGCATCTACTCAGTCAACATCTGGTTCGTAATGTTGGTACTTATAGAGCTAGGATTTAAAATAATAGAACCCCCCCCCCTTTTTTTATTTCCCCTCAGAATCAGATATGGAATTCTCTGCTTAACTTTGAAATCGATTGTCATAGGTTAGCTGATCGAGTCTGTTGCCCTTGTGAGGTAATTTACTGTAACACTCCTTCAATTAGTGGCAAGAAACTTAATTGCATTGTGTCCTTATTCCTTTAGTTGTATAAAGTAAGAAACTTCAAAACATTATGACTTGGGATGCCGTTTCCAAGGTCTCTTGAAGGAGAGCTAAAATAGTTTGCATCCATATTGCACAGCAGAAAGTAGAGGCACTCAGCAGTTCCGGTTTGCGCTGGAATGAATAGATGGCATATTCTTGGCTCCTTGGACCAAGTCTTAGTCACTAGAGAACATTATATATTTTATGGCAAAATATACAGTATTCCCCATGGTACCCCTTAGGGGATATTTAGCTACTCCTTTTCTGGTGACTCATCTATTTGGTAGGATGCTTCTATTATACTTTAAAAAATACAGTATGCAAGAGTGCTTGTAAACAGTTTCTTTCAAGGAGAATTGCATACACAACATATTTGGAGTTGTTCAGAGCAATATGCTAGCTTTCCTTTGTTTTTAAGGTCTATTCAATCTTCTGAATAGTAGTTCTGCTTTAATTTTCTGCTGGCATTATTACATGAAAGCAATTTATATGGTTACTTGATTTCGAGTTTTCAAAGAACTCAGAATGTTTACTTGGATATAAGCCGGTAAGTAAGAATTCTACCTCAGGAATGAAGCTTGGCATAGGTCAGGAATGTGTTGAGCCATGACAGGTTGTTACAAATGACTGTCATACTTGCCATTCAGAACCAAAACTTCATGCTCTTTTCATTTTAAGCTCTCTGGTAAAAAGTATTTCTCTCTAAAATATAGCCATCACATCTACTATTGCATGCTGTACAGCTTGTTCCTTTGTCAGAATTCTCCTATTTAGAATTGTTTTAAGGAGAAAACATTACTTATGCTAGGGTACCAGATTCTGGAGGGCTAAGCACTATTGGCTCGTCAGTTTTCCTGTGCACTGCTTGAAGAGTCCAAGCAATGGGTTAATTCAGTCTGGTTGCCCTGGGACTGAGGAAACTTTTTCCTTGGCCATGCTTCCTGGTGTAGCTACTCCCCACAATTTTTCCTCAGTCTGCCCGTTCAGGATTGTTTTCTGTGAGTTCCAGCTGAATTAATCCTTTTGGCTTGGACTCTCCTATATAAATAACTTTTTGCTTCAATTCTTATTTTCCTTCCTACTTTTTTTAAAATTCCCTCAAGAGGGAGCTCATGAACCAGGAAGTCCTCCATCTTTTGGAGATAAACACAATAGAGCAGGTTCCCCTCGACCAGGAAGGAAAGGGATTTTACTCCATCCTTTTCCTGGTACCCAAGAACTGGGGGTGGGTGGGTGGGTGGGGTGGAGGGCCATCTTGGATCGCAAGAATCTCAACAGGCACATCACCTATCAGAGGTTCAAGATGCTATCCCTCCAGTCTATCCTGGCGGGGATCCGCCAGGGAGACTTACTCACATCTATTGACCTAAAGGAGCCTTATCTCCACATCCACCCTCAACACAGAAAGTTTCTGCGTTTCTTTTATGCTGGCTGACACTATCAATACAGGGCCCTCCCATTCGGCCTGTCATCGGCGCCCAGGACCTTCACAAAGGTCCTGGCGGTAGTTGCAGCTCAGCTCAGGCCCATATGGCTCCAATGCTACCTGGACGACATCCTCATCCAGTCGTCGTCCAGGCAGCAAGCCTTGCAGCACCTCCGCATCACAATGAGGGCTGTCAGGGGTCACGGGTTCTCCCTAAACCTGGAGAAAAGTCACCTCACTCCAACCACTCACCTGGGGGTGGTGATGGATACCTTGTCGTGCAGGGTTTTCCTCTCCCAAGACAGGTTAGATGGCCTAGTGTCCATGACCCACAAGGTGTTGCAGGCAAAGCAGGTACCGGTGGTCCTCCTGTCACAGCTGTTGGGAAAAATGATCTCATGCATCTCGATCGTTCCCTGGCCCGACTCCATTCCAGGGCACTGCAGTGGCTTCTCCTGTCCCACCAGAGAGCCAGCAGGAGCAACTCACCCATGATGGTACGCGTCCTTCCGAAGGTGAAAAGGTCCCTCTGGTGGTGGAAGTCATCAGCTCTTCTCAAAGGTCATCTGGTCAAAGAGCCCACCAGGTTGGTCATCACGACAGATGCCAGTCTCGCCGGTTGGGGAGCACACATGGGACATCTCGTGGTTCAAGGCAAGTGGTCCCCAGCAGAGGCAGCCTGCAGCATCAACTTCTTGGAGCTGCGGGCTGCGAGACTGGCCCTCCGACATTTCCACCAGTCCAACCGACATCACCACGTGCTCCTGATGACAGACAATGTGGCCACCAAGGTGCACATCAACTGCCAGGGTGGCACCAGGTCCAAAAAACTTATGGCGGAAGCGGACACCCTGGGCCGCTGGGCAGAACGACATCTAGCGTCCATTCGTTCCGACTACATCTCGGGAGTGGACAACACCCAGGCGGACTGGCTGAGCAGGATCACCATAGACCCCGCGGAGTGGCGATTGGATCCGGCTCTGTTCTGCCAGCTGTCTCACAGGTTCGGCACCCTAGTAGTCGACCTCTTTGCCACCAGGGACAACACGCACCTCCAGTGGTTCTTCTCCTGCTTTCGTTCTCCAGGGTCAGAGGGGATGGATGCTCTCCGTTGCAGCTGGCCCCAGGGCCTACTATATGCTTTTCTTCCTCTCCCTCTCCTTCCACAAGTATTCAACAAAGTCATCGCAGAAAGGGCAGAGGTGGTCCTTGTGGCCCCTCACTGGCCCCAGAGGTAGTGGTTCGCCGATCTTGTCAGCCTGTCAGTGTCCCCTCCATGGAGGATCCCTCCAGATCAGGTCTCCCTCAGCCAAGGGGGCATCATCCATCCAGAACCCCGGTGACTCCAGCTGGCCATCTGGCACTTGAGGGGGACCTCCTGAGGGACGAGGGCTTGTTGGAGGAGGTGCTACGTACCATTCAGGCTGCTAGACGGCCTTCAACGACCAGAATCTATGACTCTTCCTGGGCTACCTTTGCCAAGTGGTATGACGACTTGCAACTTGACCCGGTCACTGCTCCCGTGTCCCGTGTTTTGGATTTCCTACAAGGGGGACTCGAGAAGGACCTTGCCCCGAACACACTCCGTCGACAGGTGGTGGCCTTGTCCACTGTTTCGTTCGGTGATCCCAATCTGCCCCTCAACAGGATTCCCAGGGTGCGCTCTTTTCTCAATGGCGCTTCCAACTTACGTCCTCCTACAGTCCACCATTATCCCACGTGGCAGCTGTCAGTGGTTTTACAGGCTCTCACTTCTCCACCTTTTGAGCCTATTCGTACCTCATCTCTTCGCCATCTTATCTTGAAAACGGCTTTCCTCATTGCCATAACATCCGTGAGACACATTTCGGAGCTGGCAGCCCTGTCCATCTGACAGGACCTGTGTGTTATCCACCCTGACAGGGTTGTCTTGCGCCTAGATCCGACTTTCATCCCGAACGTTAATACTTGGTTCCAAGTATTAACTTGGCGTAGGAAATCATCCTGCCTAACTTTTGTCCACATACCTCTCATCCTAAGGAGCACACCTGGCACAAGTTGGACATCAAGTGGGCCCTGCGGATCAACATCAGTCGCACTGCGGACTTCCGCAAGTCAGAGGCTCTCTTCATTTCATTCCAGCCTGGCTCCTTGGGCAAAAAGGTGACATCTTCCACAGTAGGCAGATGGCTAAGGGCGTGCATCGCTGCTGCCTACGAGAACCAGTCCAGAGCGGTGCCTCGACACTTTACTGCCCACTCTACGAGGAGCATGGCCACTTTGGTGGCCTGGGCCACACAGGCCTCAATTGACGACATCTGCAGGGCGGTCACTTGGTCTTTGCCATCGCCCTTTGTCAAGAACTATAAGTTGGACGTGTATGCCTCGGCTGAGGCCTCCTTTGGCAGGAGGGTGCTCCAGGCGGTTGTGCCCACGACTGAATCCCGGGACTATCCTTCTGCCCGCCCAGATGGACCATAACTTGGGTTTGTCCTGTTGCTTGGACTCTCCAAGTGGTGCACAGGAAAAAGACCATTGGCTTACCTGGAGGGTCCTTTTCTGTGCATCGTGGGAGAGTCCAACCCGCCCTGACTGATCCGTCCAGGGATTCGTGACCGTCGTGTCAACTTGACCTGACTATTTCTCTGACACTTCACGCTTCCAACCTTCACGGTTCTAGACCTCAAAATTCTGGGGAGTAGCTACATCAGGAGGCGTGGCCAAGGAAAAAGTTTCCTCAGTCCCAGGGCAACCAGACTGAATTAACACATTGCTTGGACTCTCCCGCGGTGCACTGAGTCCCTCCTGGAGAAGGGCGGCATACAAATAAACCAAATACAATACAATACAATACACAGAAAAGGACCCTTCAGGTAAGCCAATGGTATTTTTGTTTCAGTGATTACTTTTGTTTGGTTTGACCTCACAGGGTTTATTTTTCATGACGAATACTTGGAATTAAAAAAGCATATAGCATAAAATCACATATGACATTAGATGTGTTTATATATCTTGCAGCAACCTTTCTGAGTGTATCTGTAAGTTTGTGGGAAGCTATGTAAAAGTAGAAGGCAATTCTGTGGTGTTGTTATTGTTGTAGTATGACCAATTATAATGAAATTAATATGATTCATTACATTCTGAAGATGTAAATATGCAGTGATATGCAGTAATAGACCTTGATTGAATGTCAGCCAGATGATGGGACTTTTATATGATAAAGTTGATTCTGACCATGGTAGGTTTTGGCACTCAGATCTATCATCAACTACAGTTGTTAATGTGATTGTGGTCTCAATTCAAAATATTACATAGACTTTGAAGTTTTATATGATTAGTATCTAGGGTATTTGAATACATTTATATTCCAGTAGAGATGAATATTTTCTGTCATCTTGAGTATTAAACCGGGTTTTATGTGGCATGTCAAGGATCTTGCCTTAAAATGGGGCAAGGGCACTCTTCCCTTCAGTATTTCATTTCAAATTTATTGTAAAAAATACTTTATGAACAAATTTCAACTTTTCAGCTTTTACACACAAATAAGATCTATTTCCTCTACAATAAAAGGAGGGCATAATGAAGGAAACACTATTTTTCAGTGATATTGCTTGCGGTCTAGATAAAGTGGCAGTGAAAAGGCTGGCAAATGAATTTAATAAAGTGTTGGAAGGAGAGTTTGAAGGTGTATATTAAGCCCCTGCTTTTCAGAGGCTTAACAAAATTATTATTCTATATCTTTTTGTATCTAAATTTGTATTGTGTTGTTTATTTTATACATGGTCTAGAGCCTTTGGAGCAAGGCAGTTTATACATTTTTAAAACATGTACTTTACCCTGTTTCCCTGAAAATAAGTTCTTCCTGGATAATAAGCCCAATCCGACTTTTGAGCACATGCACTAAAATAAAACCACCCCCAAAAATAAACCCTCCCCAAATGTTTTTCAACGCAGCAGCAACCATGAGGTAACCACGCTCGCCACCTCATGCACCTCAAAAATATAATAAGACCTCCCTGAAAATAAGGCCAAGTGCTTATTTCGGGTGTGTGTGTGTGTGTGTCAAAAAAAAAGACCCTGTCTCATTTTCAGGGAAACGGTACATATATACATTTTGCTCCTTAAAATAAAAAAGGGAAAAGTCTTATATTTTTGTGGTTATAAGTACAAAACTTAATTCTATCTCTTCCCCTCAAACCCTACAAATTAAGTGAAAATGTTGATCTGACATGCTGGGTGGATAGCTAAGATCACAAAAATGTGCTGCATATGTGTTTAAAGATGTTCTTTAGAGACTATTTACCGAATTGCCACTAAAAAAAATTAAAATTGGCAGGTGCTTAGAAAGAGGCCTCCTCTGTGGTAGTCCCAATCTAGTGGAATTTTTTGCTTAAAGAGCCAGGCATGCATGTTTCTTTCCACTGCTCCTTTCTTGAATTCAGGAAGCTTGAATGAATGTTTTAGATATTTGATGCATTCTCAGAAATGAAGAGCATGCCTGAGGCTAGCATTTTGCTTTACATCATGCCAGCTTTCCATTTTTAAAATACCTTTTAATATAAAAGGTGAGGTGGGAAAAGAAAGCTTGAAAGGAATAATTTAAAACATTTTTTTAAACTAGCTACTAATTTTTCAGTGGGAAGAAAAAATGAATAAAATAATAGCAATTGAGAAGAAATGCTGTAAATATGTACAGTAGCTTAATTATCAGAAAGAGATGTTATGGTTTTTTTTTTCATTCTTCTTTGTATCACTATTCCTTCAAATGTTTTATTTCCTTTCCTTTACATCTGGGAAAAAGAACGGCAGTGTTATGTTCCGGGAAAATTGTAGAATGTCAAACATCTTTTCTGTAAACTTTTTTGACTGCATATTATTTTAGTAGTTCGCTTAAATGGGATGCTACACAGATTCCCCACCCCCCACCCCGATAGTAGTCCATAGTGAGTTTTGTCTTGAATGGTTGGAAGCAGTAAAGTATGTTTCTATGCAAATGCTTCTGCATACGTCAACATTATTCCTGCAGTATGTCAACGAGATTGCATGGAAGAGAAAAATTAAACATGTGCCAAAAGCTTTGCAGTAAAGCTGTTATATTTCTTCAAATTGTCATTACTATACACATTTGATGTAATCAGTCTTCATGTTGCCTGGATTCTTCGCTTTGTTAGATCAACATTTCCATAAAGGGAGGCAGTGCAGAATTGCAGTGTTCTCCTTTTTAGGAACAGGACGGGCGCAGAGTCCTTTGTTGTCTCTTCTGTGCTTTTGAATAATCTTTATTTTCCATTGCTATTTTGGTGATTTGAGAAGGAAGACTGGTTACAAGATATGCAGGTTTCTTAAAACACAACTTGAGATGCAATGCCAGAAATTTCTTATTAAAATATTATGCCTGTTGCACACTTATTACCTAGTGCTCTCCCAGGATTGGGGAACATGTTGATCTTAGATACTGTGTCATAACTATTAGCATCCAGGATGCAACGATGGCCACAACAGAAGGCCCAGAAATCTCCCCTCTCTATTCTCCTGCAGTTCAGGTTGTGATATTTCCTATTACAGGAGAATACTAAAATGGGGATGTGTAAGCAACTATCAAAATTTCTTTAAAAGGTATCATGCAGCTTTAATGTTGAGTAGTGTTTTGCACAGCCACATGTTGGTACCTTCAAATTAGCATTGACTCCTGGAATAGTTCTTGCAGTTTTCTTGGCAAGATTTCAGAGGTGGTTTGCTATTCCCTGCTTACTGGGGCTAAGAGAGAGTGGCCCAAGGTCACCTAGTTATGGTAGCTTCATATCTAGGATGGGACTCTTGGTTTCTAACCTTAACCACTATATCAAACTGGTCCTATTTGATATAATTACTGACATTTTATGTATGTTCCAATTATCTTCTCCCTTTTTAAGTTAACAAAAGTAACTTGCCTCAGTCCTAAGAGAGGAACTATTTAAACATATCAAAATGCATATTTATTTTTCATTATGCAAAATATGTAATATTTAAACATGCATATTTTATACCTTTTTTAGAGATTTCATTTTATGAATAAATATCATAAACTGCATTTCTAAATTTAATATTATTAACTGCAATTCTAAATTTAATATTATTTGGAAGTAAATTTCACAAGAATCAATTGGGAGCCACTTATAGATAAATAATTTAAAATCAAGTTTATAGCCACATTTGGTAGATGACTTCAGATAAGGCTGCATCTCTAAGCAGAACCAAGAAAATCATATTGAACTTATTAAGATTTACACCATGCTTAGATTCACAGTAGCATGCAAGCTTACTGTGTATTTTGTTTACAGTTTTGGTATAGTATAAGGCAAAGATCAGGTAGCCCACTGCTAACCTATACAAACCTTTGTTTGCCCATGTTGCAGGTAAATATCATGATAGTTATATAATCACTCAGTTGAACTGTCACTCTACAATGATGCCCTAAGATTTCCCAGTGGACTCTAATCTTCCAGTGTCAAAGCCAGGGATTAAAATGCCTGTTTAAAATTTAGGAGTGGATTGACAAGGGAAAGTAGGATTCTATTTTGTGTTACTCCAGGATGTGTCATTAGGAGTGAAATAACTCTGCTAATTGGTTCCAGATCACAAACATAATACGGTAATAAGGTAGATCTCAATCAGAAGGTCATTAGCTACAAATTTATCAGTGATCTTATCCTGTATTATTTCCAGGTGATAGTCAGAATCAAATGGTAATAAGAAAGGATCTACATTTTTCTCCGGTTTTGAGTTAATTTTCCATATGCACAAACTACTTTCTTATTTTTGTATTTATATACTCTCTTGCCAAAGTAAGAGTTGCATCCAGGAAAAATGTAGAGAGCAAGTATTTAAAAAGTGCGGCCGCTCATCAGAGATCAAAATACTTTCCCACTGGTTGAAACATATTGATGCTTAGATTAATTCCCTGCCTGCATCTAAGAGAAAGTTAATATATGTGCAAAGTTCTTTCCCATAGCCATCAAAATATGAAAACTCATTTACGTCAGACATAGAATGATTAAAAACTTGAACTGTACAAACTTTATTATTATGCAGTAAAGATTGTGTAACAGCGATATTTGAATGCTAGTCTGTTTATATAATTTTGAATAAATTTGAAACCATAATTATTGTATCAGGTCTTGCCAAATAGGTTTAATGAACTAAAAGTCCCAAATTGCTTATAAAAGTGAAGTGCAGTATTTGCTAACATTCCTATTCTTCTTAGATTATGATACTAGAGAAAGGATTTGTTAATATTTACTCTATTTGTGTTTAAACATTTGTATAATCATCCTGTTCTGGTTAGCCGGGCATATATTAAAAGGGAATAACAGTCAGAATTTAATTATATTTAATAGATTAAAAGTGATTTTCAGAATAATATTTATGATGTAATAGTGGATATAAAGAAACATTTGAATACATTTTTCAAGAAAAAAAAACTTCAGTTTTTTGGCATCTTAATCTTTTAGTACTTTATTAACTGGAAGAAGCCCTAGAGATCTCAAACAACATTTTTCAAAAAGTCTGTGAACAGAAACAAAATGAGGGGATTATTTCAGTTATTTCAGAATTGTTTAATGTGTTTTATATACACTGGTGTAAATTTATTTGAACGTAATGGTTTTTTCAGACCAAACCGCTTTCAAACAGCTGTTCTTTACCTCATAGCTTCCAAATGTGTTTGGATTATCGTTCCCAGTGATTCCAACCACTATAAAAAATAGGTTAAAAATATTCATTTATATATTCATATTCATACTCATATTCATATTCATATTCATATTCATATTCATATTCATATTCATATTCATATTCATATACATATACATATACATATACATATACATATACATATACATATACATATACACATACATACATACATACATACATACATATATATATATAGGCGAGAGTTAGAAAATGCCCCAAGGACCCTTTCGGGGGGAGGAAAAAAACACCACTACCATCATGAGAACAAAATCCCAGTTAACTTCAAGAACTACTTTTTTAAAAAAAAAGAAAGCACCTCTCATTTCTATTTATGTTTTTCCCATTCAGATTACCGGTAGTTTTTTTTCTTGTTTGTACATATGTAGAATAAAAAAGAAAATGATTTTAAAAAAAAAAAGTGAGCTGTCATGGCGTTGGACTGCGGGCTTCCTTCCACAATGTCATCTTCCTCTGCTTCATGATGCTAGTGGTGTTTTTTTCCTCCCCCCGAAAGGGTCCTTGGGGTTTTTTTTTGGATTAATTCCAATCCTTAAAATGATTCCAACTTTCTCTACTTTGATCCAGAAGCTGGTCCCAACTGCAGAGAATATTCTGCAAGAAAAAACAGTAATCGGCGTAGCCTGATGCTTTTTCGTTCCCCCAGAGAACACAAACTCCCTTCCTTCTGGGGTCCTCTTGAAAGATCGCGCCTTCGACCCCTCCGTCTTAAAACTTCAGGCTGAATCCGGGCCCTGCATCTGACGCGCCTTGGTTCGTGGTCGTCAAATGGAAACCAGTATCTTTAATGTCATCGTCTGAGGGGGGATCCCTGGAGATGCTGCCCCACTCCGGGGTCTGCCCGTGGGATCCCGAGTGAGATCCCAAGGGCAGGAGTGGGACTCCGGTCGATCTCCTCCTCTCCAGGAAGGGCCGCAAGTGGAGTCTCCCCCACCCCCCACCCAGAGCCCAGCCCAGAGCCCCGTCCCCCTTTTCTGCCCCCCAAGCCCAGAATTCATGGAGGTCCCTCTGTCTGAGCAGCGGCTCTTCCTCGGTCCCCCTCCCCGATTCTCAGCCCAAGGACCCTCGACGCAGTTTTTCCTCATCTGTCAATTTCCTCCCTTCGACTTTGGTGTGTTGGTACAAATCGTCTTTTGAAGAGAAACGCCGTTTCCAAATAAATGCAGCTTTCCCCGCCTTTCCAGATCTCTGCCTTGATTTGAAACGAACCTTTAAGCTCCATAAACCTCAGAAACGTTTCCTCCGATGAAGGAGCCGGATTCTCCCTTCCTGCCGTTTGTTCTTTGCCAGGGAATTCAAAGCTTTGCCTGCAAGGATCGTGGGAGAAAAGGGGGATTTTATGGGGAGAGAAAACCGCCCTGGGACTTGTAAGTCCTAAGAATCCAAACTCCGAGATCAGCTCCGTTCTTCTGGAGGGGAGTGGAAGGAAATATTTTTCCCCAAAGAAGAAAAAATCCATATCCCCAGATATTTGTAAGGATTTGAGCGGATTTTCTTGTAAAAGGTTTCGGTGTTATTTAGGAAGGGTGGATGGATGGATGGATAGATGGACAGTATATCAAAGCAAGCGGCTCTGGTTCAAGAAGGGCTCTGGTTCATCTCAATGGGCGGAAAGTAAGAGGGAGGGACCCTTCCTCCCTCCCTTCCATCTACTTTATTGAACTCCGTGGGAGGAAAAGCTCTCCTAGCCCTGCTCTGAAGTGAAGGAGTATAAACTATGCCATAAGGAAGTATCTTTAATGTCATCGTCACCCAGCTGACTGTACCCGAGTCCTCCTTCTGGGGGTCGCGGGCTTGTGCCTCGTTTCACACGCTGTTGTTCGCTTTTGGCCGGCCACATTGGAAACATGGAGGGGTCAATGGGCTGTGAGGTCTCACAGAAATATTCATGCTTTAAGCCGTCTTCGGCAGTGATCCTTCTCCCAGGGTAGTAGGTCAGGAATTTATTCATGAGATCAAATCCTTGATCCGAGAGGCGTTCCCAAGTCTTTAAAAACTTTTTAATTTGGTCGATTTCGGACTTCCCCGGGAAAAGCGGCTTCTGGGTTAACAGCTCCCCAAAGATGCAACCCACGGACCACATGTCGATGGCTGTGGAATATTCCTTGGCTCCGAGTAAGAGCTTGGGCGCTCGGTACCATAACGTCACGACAATCGGGGTGTACGGCTTTAAGGGAGAACCGTATTCTCTGGCTAGTCCAAAATCTCCAACTTTTAAAATCCCAGTGTGACTCAAGAGCAGGTTAGACGTTTTCAAATCCCGGTGCAGAATCCAGTTGTCGTGGAGGTGTTTTACTCCTCGGAGCAATTGAATCATCAAAGTTTTCACTTCCCCTGGCAGAAAAGGCTGCTTCATGGTTTCCATCAAGCTTTTGAGGTCATGTTCAACGTAGTTCATCACGATGTAGATCTTGTCCATGTTGCTACCGACGACAATCTCCCTAACAGTGACAATATTTGGGTGCTGAGCTTTGAGGATGGTGTTGATCTCTCTTAAGGAAGTAATAGGAAAACCTTCTTTTTCCTTCTCCATTTTTAATCGCTTCAAGGCCACAATTTCATCTGTTTTTTTGTCTTTGGCTCTGTACACCACGCCGTAAGTCCCTTCCTTGATCCGGTTCAGGCACTGGAATTCTTCCACGCTACGGCAGCCCTGAAGGGCCGGGAGATATTTGGGCAGCTCTCGTTTCAGTTCTACGGGCGAGGAGATGGGGGAGTCTTGAAGATATTCCCCTTCCTCCAACCCCTCCCCAGCTGGCACAGGCTTTCTCCTCCGTTGCCGCCTCCCGTCCCTCTCCGGACGTTCCCTTCTCCTCCGTTCCTCCAACCCCTCCCCAGCTGGCACAGGCTTTCTCCTCCGTTGCCGCCTCCCGTCCCTCTCCGGACGTTCCCTTCTCCTCCGTTCCTCCAACCCCTCCCCAGCTGGCACAGGCTTTCTCCTCCGTTCCTTCCCCCGATCTCAGCAGTTTCCTTCTCCTCCGTTCCTCCAACCCTTCCCCAGCTCGCACAGACTTTCTCCTCCGTTCCTTCCCCCGATCTCAGCAGTTTCCCTTCTCCCTTACTTGTCGCGGGTTATATAAGTGGGCGGGGTATACGGAAAACATTTTACACGATCTTGAAAACCTGCGGGTTATTTGCGTGGGTGGGTTATTTGCGTGGGCGGGTTATATGGGTGAAAATACGTTATGTATTTTAGATTAGTCTATGTACTTTATTGAAGAAAGTAGTACTCTTTAATATTAAAAATACATCTAGAACACAATATATCTATCATTTGAAATGGACACTGAAACCTTTAAGTATTTTCATATTTAAAGTAACTTAAATTTACTTCATAGAAGTGTATAGAACTTTAGGTCAGTGGTAAAATAATTTTTTAAATTTACTTTTATTTATCTTAAATGGTTATCTGCCAATCTCACATAAAAGTGACTTTTATCAAATGCTATTTATTCAGCCAAGGCTATGCATGATGTTCAGTTTCCTCATGTATTTTTTTAGAAAATTCAGTTTTAAAAGTTGCAGTGTGAAGCAGAATCTAAGGGGGAAAAGATTAATTCTTTCGTTTGCAGTAGTTTACATCAAAAATTGTTTTTCACACTGCATTTCTTTTCTAGCATAATGCATAGATTATTTTCCAGCAGAAGAATGAGATTGGGGTGATTTTAAAACAGTAAAATAATGGTAAAAGAATGATGTGCATCCCATATATTGCTTCATATATTAGCTTTCATAGTTGCAGTATGTATGCATATGTGTTTGAAATGAGGGAAAAACTATGCAACTTACATTTGTAATTAGTTTGTCCCTCATAGTGCTATCTTGTGGAATTTATTCAGTCATGCATTAAATAATTATATATTTTTAAACTACTACCCCATTATTTACTAAAGCTGGATTCTGAATAATCTCCATACCTTTCCCCCTCTCTTTGTTTTATGTACTAGGTTTTGTAAAACTAATACTGAACCTTCAGATATGTTTTACTAGTATTTAGGGATACTTTAGGATTAAAGTTTCTATAGAGACAGAAATGTTTATGAGAGGCTTTTTTATGGCTTTGGAAAAGCTTACAGTATAAATGTTTTAACTAAAGTGCTCATGAGGGAAAGATTATCTGTCAAGGGCATTAATAGATAGAAGGGCTGCAGTTGGTGTGTTTACATGCATAATGTTGTGATAGAAGAGGAAATGTTTATCCTTAACTACTTCATTTTTTAACCTTCTGTTCATCATTATCATTATAGTTAAGCTGTTGATAATAGTTCAGTTGCTATAGAATTAATTAATTTTGGTAACTTGTGACCATGTAGCCTGTACCAAAGCAAAAGAAAATTAATGGGCTCTTTAAACCAGATTGATAAATGGATACATAGTTAAGATCATTTAGATAGTTTAGACAGACAGAACCAATGGAAGAGAATATATGTAGCTCAGGATTGAACTGTGGAATCTTTGGTGCTCTCCGAGCTTGGTTGTTTTCCTGAAGAAATTATCTAGTTATCTAGATAAAATATTAGATAATATTACCTAGATCAGTAGTGGAATTCAAAACTTTTTTTACTACCAGTTCTGTGGGCGTGCTTGGTGGGCATGGCTTGGTGGGTTTGGCAGGGGAAGGACACTGTAAAATCCCCATTCCCTCCCCACTCCAGGGGAAGGTTACTGCAAAATCCCCATTTCCTCCTAATCAGCTGGGACTCGGGAGGCAGAGAATAGATGGGTGTGATGCCAGATAGAAGTGATATTTACCAGTTCTCCAGCTACTCATAATTTCTGCTACCGGTTCTCCAGAACTGGTCAGAACCGGCTTAATATCGCCTCTGATCTAGATAATATTTTTAGTGCTAGAAGGGAGTGGGGCTTGCTCTCTGTTTATATACAGAAACTTGCTCTGTCCCTGTTAGTAGGAATATTGTTTTTCCTTGGTAGTTCTTTGATTAGGCTGTTGTTGCTGCTTGATTGTTTGTCTGGCACAAATCCTGGTGCTAAGCCCTTTCTTTGCTCTAGAAACAGTTGGTGTACCCCTGCCTTTTTTATATACACAGTAAGCTTTTCCTGTCTCCATGCTGTTGTCTAGGGTGCAAGTGGTTTGTCTTTTTCTTCTGGATGATAACATGCATAATCTTCTCGTGTACATGCAGCATCTATTTTCTTCTGGATTCTCTAGTGTTTTGTCATTTGCTGTAGGTTCCTTTTTTAGAAAACCATTTTTTCAAGAAGGCATTTATAGCTTCCATAGAACCTGACTGATTGCCAGACTAAAATCTCTCTATATACATTTAATCCTGGAGGTTTCAAGTGGTGATGAACGCAAACAACTTTTTGCAGTGTGTTTGAGCCTTCATTTGGCTAATAACCTGTATAGACAAGAGAGCGGGTTTTCTTCTTCTTCTTCTGTAAACCATGTTTTTTAACTGCAACTTTAGTTGAAATGGTCCTTCTAGCATCAGCAGTATCTTGATGTAATTGACAAGATGTGCTGGATGCTTGCTGAGTCAGCCAAGTGTGTGCTTGCCAAGTGACTGCAGTAGAAAGAAGGCTTTTGCTAGCCTCAAATAGAGCAAAGCCAGTACGCTGGGGGGTTGTCCTGTTGTTTGATGCCATCTTAACTTAGTGCTCCCTTCCGAGTTGGTATAAACTTTACAGTAAGAATAGTTGCTGTTTGTTCTCTTTCTGAACTGGTTTTCTGGATTGGACTCTGCTATGAATCTTTTAATTCATTTTACAGAAGTTGAAATAAGGCAGAGCATTTTGTCATGTTTGTGTATATTTTTTCCCCATAAAATAGATCATCCTATAATAGTCCAGCTCTAATTTTAATCTACTGGGTTTCTATGACTGAATGGGTTCCCAGTACAATTGTTGAGTCTGTTAAAAATTATCATTGATGGATGTAACTAATTACTGAAATTTATTTATTGATCTCACTGAAAAAAATTGGCTTAAGTTTCCTAAGAAAAGGTATCATTTCTGTTAGCCTGTTTTATTTCAGTATAAATTTGTTCTTTAAGAGTTCTATTTGCAATACAAGAACACACATCCGTCCTTATTACTTATATACTGCTATCATGAGAAGCCTGAATTAAATTTATGAATATAAAAATATTGTTTGTGTAATATTTTGATTACATCGGCTTTCAAATTCTTTTCGGCATAATACTTGATTATTTATTATTTATTTTCAGTTTGGCTTACAACAGTTGATTTAGGGACTGCTCAAAGTTACAACAGCACTGAAAAATGTGGCGTATGCTCAAATTTACAACCTTTGCAGCATCTCCACGATCATGTGATTAAAATTCAGATGCTTGGCAACTGACTTATATTTTGATAGTTGCAGTGTATCCAAGGTCATGTAATCACCTTTTGCAACCTTTTCCCAAGCAAAGTCAACGGGGAAGCCAGATTCACTTAATAACTGTCTTACTAACTTAACAACTGCAGTGATTCATTTAACACGTATGGCAAGAAACTTACATGTCTCACTTAACAACAGAAACTTTAGGCTCAATTGTCATAAGTTGACTACCTGTATATTCTCCAACTTTCTTGTATTAGAAGTTGGTTATTATATTTATCTCTACCGCTATATGTTGTTCACATTTTGTCATATTTTATTCCTCTCCTTTTTAAA
Organism: Thamnophis elegans; assembly: GCF_009769535.1. NCBI lineage: Eukaryota > Metazoa > Chordata > Lepidosauria > Squamata > Natricidae > Thamnophis > Thamnophis elegans. Next base: position 26,997,244 of record NC_045546.1, read on the forward strand.
AACGGCTACCTTTGGTTGTTTTGGACCTATGTAATAACCCTTATTTGCAAATGTGACTTTAAAAAAAAATCAAGAACGTGTTTGAAGTAGTGGTTAAGTCATCAGGCTAGAACTGGGAGTCCATGAGTTTTAGTCCTGCCTTATGCACAGGCAGCTGGATGACTTTGGGCCAATCTCTCACTCAGTTCTAGGAAGGAGACAATGGCAACCACTTCTGAAATCTTGCCATGAAAACTGTAGGGACTTGCCCAGGCAGTCTCTGAAAACTGGATATGATTAAATTGGGGGGGCGGGATGTGTGTGTTAAAATGTTGAGTTAGGAAAAAAATAGATTAAGGTATATGGGTAACATAAAATGGGAAGCTGATAACCAAGTGTCAGTTTTTAGGTATTGTTGCCAAGTATACAGAAGTATTTCCATTTGTGTTGTTAAGTGGATGAAGTGCCCTAGTTCCATTTTAGATTTGATCATATATGAAAAGATTGTTAGTCATGTTGTGGAAAAATTCAATGAAAGAAACAAAAGACAACACAAATCACTAATTCTTACTTTGAGATTCAGAGGTTTATTTCAATAATAATCTGGAACACAAGACAACCATCTTAACACAACTTACATTAATAACCCATTGCAATGAGATCTACTGACATAACTAGTCCAGGAAAGACAGCTATAGGCCAGTGGCCCGGATCTGTTTTGGAACTCAATCTTTTTATACCCTTTTTCTAACAGCCCCCCACATATGGAAATTTACTTGTTACATTTCATAACCCATTTCCTCATTTTTTCTTGCTGACCATTAGTTTTTTCATACATACGGGTATATCTCAAACCTCTATCATCTACTACTTTCAGTTCCCTGTTTCTCACGGTTTCATCCTTCCATGTCCAAATATATTTATAAAACTACGTACTTTATAAAATCACATCTTACAGTTAACAACGGCTCAGCAGGATTACAAATAGTTTTGATACATTTTGAAATCTTTCTATCTAAAACTTTGGTTCATATAGCTTTTTAGGGCCTGCTTTTTCCACTTAAGCCTTATTGATTCTAATAGATCAATAGGCTATATTTTCGTTTCCCACAGTCACATGGTTCATAATTTCATAGGTATCTACATACATGGATCTTCTTTTACATCTAAAATTATCTAAAGTAGGAGAATCTCTAATGCTAAAATATTGTCTACAAAATGGCTCAGTTTTAAATTGATAAAAACTGTCATTTCATGACACTTGTGCCAGGTTTAGTTTCCTTGATGTGTAATTTCTACAAATACAGAGCAATGAGTTTAGTTTTTATGGCCAACTAATTGCACAAACTAGAAGTCCCAGATATGTAGGCATTTCACACTTCACAGGGAAGTTGGTGCTCCACTATAAAGTGATTGTTCATTTGATCTCAGTAGGCTGCAATTTAATCAGACATAATTATTGGCTTTATAAAGCCACAGCCAAATTAGATGTGTTAATTATAAATACTGCTGCTAGTAACAACACCTATTGTAAGATTTAGCCTTGATTTCTACCTGCTGGATGGCAATAAATATGGGATTGGTTTACTCTATCAGTGTGTCTGAAACTTATAATGAAGACTACATAGAATTTGTAGTGTAAGAGGATGTTCATTTCTTTATTCTAAAATAAGCACATGGAACTGATTTGGTTTGCATTTATCATCAACAAGGGAAATGTAAACTTAGGTCTTTCAGCACTTGCTTACTCAAATTTGATATATTTACAGATTTAAAAGAAAGCAGTAGCACCCTCCTCTACTGGTGCAAAAGGAGGCTTTTTATTCCAAGAATTCATCTGTGTGCATATATAGAATTACAAGTAAGCATCAGCTTTTCCCTCATAATGTGGTGGTCAGCGAGATCACACACATTTGCTTTAGGGAAACAGAAGAAAAGGAAGAGGTCAGTATAATCTTAAGTACCCAATTTATCATATATTAGAATAGAGATTAAATACAGAATTTTAGAATCATACAGCTGGAAGAGACTTTGGAGGTCTTACAGTTCAAGTGCCTGCTCAGTGCAGGAATTGTCAGACCATCTTGGACCAATGATTATTCAATATTTTTCTGAAAAATTCCAGTGATGGAACACCCACAACTTCAGAAGGCAGTCTGTTCTGGTGTTTAATAACCCTCACACTCAGAAAATTTGTCATTTCAAATTTGGATTACTCTGGGTGAAGTTTTCAGCCACTGGTTCTTGTGTTACCTTTGGATTTTATGGACAATAAGTCCATACCCTATGCCTTGTGATGTTCCTTCATGTATTGTGGAAGGCTGCTATTATGTTTCCCTTAGCTTTTTTATTTCTTTAGCAATAGCAGCAATAGCAGTTAGACTTATATACCGCTTCATAGGGCTTTCAGCCCTCTCTAAGCGGTTTACAGAGTCAGCATATTGCCCCCAACAACAATCCGGGTCCTCATTTTACCCACCTCGGAAGGATGGAAGGCTGAGTCAACCCTGAGCCGGTGAGATTTGAACAGCCGAACTGCAGAATTGCAGTCAGCTGAAGTAGCCTGCAGTGCTGCATTTAACCACTGCGCTACCTCGGCTCTCATTTAGGCTATACCAATGGTGGGTTGCAGGCAGTACGCCCTGGTACGGGCATACCAGTGCCTGCCGGGAGCACTGAGTGCCATTTCGGTACAGTATTCCGGAGGGCCTGCCCACCCGCCCTCCGTACCTGTATTTGAGCTCTTCCTCACTTCTGCGCATGCGAACGGGGCGTACGGTGCCTGTGCGACTCCAGCAATTAATTGGAGCTTCGCGCAGGCATCGCAGGAGGTAAGGATGCATGTGCATGCTGCGTGTGTGTGCGTACATATTGCACACCTTCATGTGATGGATGCCGGGCTCTGTTGCACTGTACCTGTTGCACTGGGATCTGGAACCCACCACTGGGCTATACATAATTTTCTTTAACTGTTATTTGTCAAGTTTAGCTCCCAAACCCCCTACTATCTTTTCTGCTGTCTTTCTGAGCATTTTTTTTGTGTTGTGGCGAATAGAAATGGATACTGCAGTGGTTCTTGTGGCAGTTGTGGTACACTTCTAGCTCATGATATGGACTGCAGTAAGCCAACATTTCATCCACTTTTCTTCCAATGTACATTTATTTGTGACATTGCAGTACAATATAAAAGGAATTGACATCCTCTTCCTTTTGATTAACATTTAACATGTTACTTTACTTGCTGCCTGATATGCTATATGTATGTGTGTATGTTTTGACAGTTGCTTCTTTTGAATAAAAAAATACAATGATTTGGAATGCAAATTAAAATTTATGATGTAAGTAAAATGTTATATTTGTCTCAATGGAGACAAATGGAGATTCTCAATCATGCTGGTCATGGTTGACTCAAAGGAGCTTTTTAAAAGACAACTGGACTTTCTTAGTTTTTTTCTTGAAAATATTTGGCTTCTCATCCAAGAAGCTTCTTAGATGGGAAGTGAAACATTTTTAAGGAAAAAAACCAAGAAAGTCCAATTGCTTTTTGGAAAGCATCTTTGGGACATTATAGTTGTTTCATAACAGTGATATATATGAGCAATAAAATAAGTTTAGGTCTCATAAGAAATATTGCAATAGTCCTCTGTGATTATTTCTGTTCACATACTCCCTTTTCCCTCAAATTTTCAACATTACTGGAAACATAAAATGCCATTTTAGAGACATACATATTTGATATATAAAATGAAATAATCCTTTCGTCAGGGGCAAACATCTTTAGTTAAGACTGATATCTATCTATCTATCTATCTATCTATCTATCTATCTATCTATCTATCTATCTATCTAATCTAATCTATGATATCTTTCACAGCACATTATTTGCACAATATAATATATGGCAAATTCAACTGTATAAGATGGAAGTCTATGTTATACTAAGTTCTTAAAGCAAACAATAAACATCATAACATAACAATAAAGAGTAAATTGTGTACACGTGAACATATGAAATAAGTACTGTAATAAATAAAATAAAATGAGTAAAGGCTAATATACATATGCCATGTGAATGATATTCTATCAATTTCAATAAGTGCATACTGTCTATTGCTAATAACATGACTTCACACCCCCCCCCCAATGATTTTGGTTATTATGAGGGATTCCAGACTAGCTTTGATTTAGCGAATGTGTGATATCTAGCTTGAATTGCAGGACCTTGGATAGCTCTAGGCAGACAAATATATTTGTGGAGAACCCCAGCCCCAGGAAGGCATTTAAAACTATATTTGCCTCATATAGGGCTGTTCAGTCCCACCTGATTTACTATTATTTTATTATTATTTTATTTATTTGTCTTGTATGCCGCCCACTCCCGGAGGACTCCGGGCGGCTCACAAAAGACAAGGGAAAGGGGGAAACGAGACAAAGACAACATATTAAAAACAAAGCCAACATTCACAATTTCCGTGGAGGTAGATGTTTCTCAGACCCCCCCAGCCTGCTGGAACAGCCAGGACTTGGTGGCTTTGCGGAAGGCCGGGAGGGTAGTAAGGGTCCGGATCTCGACAGGGAGCTCATTCCAGAGGGCTGGAGCAGCAACAGAGAAGGCTCTCCCCCGGGGAGTCGCCAGCCGACATTGGCTGGCAGATGGAATCCGGAGGAGACCTAACCTGTGAGATCTAATTGGTCTGAGAGCGGTAATCAGCAGGAGGCGGTCTCTCAGGTACCCAGGTCCGATGCCATGTAGGGCTTTATAGGTAGTGACCAGCACCTTGAAGCGGATTTGGAGACTAATAGGTAGCCAGTGCAGCTCGCGGAGGATAGGTGTAACGTGGGTGTACCTTGGCGCACCCACAATCGCTCGCACGGCTGCATTCTGGACTAATTGGAGTCTTCAAACACTCTTCAAGGGCAGCCCCATGTAGAGCGCATTACAATAATCCAGTCTAACCTACTTGTGTTGAATGACAATGTAAAGGAAAACGTGTGTAGATTAGAAAACAAGCTGAATTTGCTGAATAATAGAAATAGGGGGTAACTCCTAGCTTGTGTTCAAATGAACACACATAGCTGCCTGATAGTCAGTTAATACCACCTTAGCCATCAGGAAAGGATCCAACGAGGACTCAAACTTGGAAGGAGAGTCACCTTGAAGTTCTTCATAGTTCTTCATTTTATTCCGTTTAGGACTCTTCCCTTCCCTCCAAGTGAAGGATGTTAAATGGCTAGACCTGAAGCCTAGCATTCTTTCACATCTCTTGAAATCTGCTTTTGAACTGATGAACAGGTAGAAGCATATATTCTCTGCCTAAATGATTAAGGGGGAGAAACATGTTTGTAAATAATCTGCACCACACATGTGAAATTTTCATCTCCAGTGCGAGGAATTCAATTACAGAGAAGGACAAATACCTGAATAACCTGGATTTTATCTGCCTTCCCTACCTGACTACCTCTGGAAATGTTTGAATTGGGATTTTCAGTTTTCAATTAACAAAGGAGCTGTAGCAGCCACATAATAGCAATAGGAGAGGATTCCCAATTGTTGAGGCTGATCTATTCACTCTATCTAAAGGAATTATAAGTTAAGAAGAAATAAATCCTTAGTTTAATATTCTGTTTAATTCAGTTGGATTTTCATTAGAGTTTAAAATCTGACTAGATTTATTTTTGAATCCTTATCCTTTCTATTTTATTGATTATCTTATTTTTATTCATTTTTTGAACTTTTGAAGGATTATTTTGGTTGAATAAATTAATAAAAATGAATGTAAATGATTCCCCTTCTCATTTTCAGGGCGATGTTTGGAAGATCGTTGATTTTATCTCCCATCTAATAAAATATTGCTACATAATAGTGTTATTCTTTCTATTGATCATTGATGCATATTTTTTAAAATGCAGAATTCTGGCATTTATTTAGGCTATGTCATGACTAGTAGGCTAGCAGATCTTCTGAGTCTTCCAACCAAAGTAAAAATGATAAAAGTTCCAAAACTCTGCACAGGCAGAAATTTTATTCTTGGCTGCTGGATATTTCTCTACCAGAAACAGAGGATAAATATAAAATTTGTATGGACTGTTAAAACATTTTTCAAGGCTAATGGTGGCTGGCATCCCTTATAATTTGAATGATCAGCAGGCTAATTTTGGAGATTTAGGATGACAACTGGATGCTATAACTTGAGTCAACTGTCTCACTTTCCCTGGAACTATCTCTACTCCCATTGCAACAAAAAGATGGTTACATAGCAGAACTTTATATAATATCTTTAGTTTGCATTTTTAAATGTGGGGTTTTTTAATGATTAATTTGAAGGCATGGGTTATGGCAGAAGATGCAGAGTGCAAAATTGTACTTCTTTGCTGAGGCCAGATTAGAAAGCAGTCGCTGAGATTGAGGATTAAAATGAACTGCTAAATAAGAAAATGAAAGTGAAGGGTAAAAGTTGGTGGCTTGGAAGTTGTAGCTGTGGAACGTTTGGAGTGCTACTAAGAAAAGAATGATCTGATAGCGATAGGTCAGCAGCAAGAGGTAGGCATGAGGAGGAGGGGAACCAATTGAATGGAGGATATAGAAATGTTGAGAAATGTAGACTTGCAGGCTGTTGATGAGGCCTGGAATGTTGGAGCTTGGTGGGAATAGAAACAGAGACTTGTGCTTAGTTTTTTAATACTGTAGAAGGAAGGAGAGTACAGAGAATAGACATGTGAACAAAGAAATATTTGAGACATTATAGTTTACTATCAAAGATATTCCAAATATGATACTGACTATATCTGTCAAGAGCATCGCAAACATTAACACTCCCCACTTGAGTGATAGATGAAAATATTGGGTGAGTAGAAAGTACAGAGAGTTCTCTTTTGGGTGTTCAGTCTGGAGTGTGGGGTCTGAATTAGAAGCTGTAATGCAACCATTGGAGAGCAGTAGTGACCTCGCACCACCACCTGGATGGAACCCTCAACTTTTCATTCCATATGTCTATATGTGTTTGGGAATGGGGATGGTGCTTGAGTGGCTCTCCCCAAATTGAGATAATAAGAGCTTAACCAGTATAGTGTTCAGATCCTAGTGAGAAAGAGACTTGAGCTAAGTGTGAGAAGACAGAGTTGCTGTTTGCCACAAAGTCATATATAATTTTCTGTATTTAGTCATATAATTCGGGATTGGATAACATTCACCCAAAAGAGCAAGTTGGTCTTGGGTCTCCTGGACTCAGGCAGGTGGAAGCTATGGTCAAGGTATCCTTTCTACAACTGATGCATTAGTTGTATCAACTTCTGGTAGAAGAACAAGTAGTAATGATGTATTCTGTTATCACCACCAGTATAAACTACTGCAATATGCATTGTATTTGTAAGGACTGCTCAGACACTACAGTTGGTATAAAATACAGCTGCTACACTGTTGGAACATGAGAGCCATGTTACGCCAATACAACAAGTACTTTACTTGTTGCAAAGAGGTTTCTGGGTAAAGTCATAGACCATATAACATTATATCATAAGTTGCTCAGCGGAGAAACTGCTGCTCCATTGGCATCTTAGCTCTGCCCTTTCTGTATAAAATCTAGAATGTTATTTATGACCTTTAAAGCTCTACCTGATACCTCTGTGTCCACATCTTTGTCCAGGAAGAAACATTTTTTGTTTTTCAGTTATCGCGAAGTTATCCTAGACATGAGAAAGTGAGATCAGTGAGGGCCTATGAACAGTGTAAGTTATAGTCCTCACTTTATGAAATAGTGGAATTTGCTCTTTCTTCCTACTAACCAGCTAGACTAACACAGATTTTAACAATCCTCCACGGAGCAGTAAAAACTGAGCTGTTCCCTAGAGTAGCAATAGCAATAGCAGATTTTTATATACCGCTTCATAGGGCTTTCAGCCCTCCCTAAGCGGTTTACAGAGTCAGCATATTGCCCCCAACAACAATCTGGGTCCTCATTTTACCCACCTCGGAAGGATGGAAGGCTGAGTCAACCCTGAGCCGGTGAGATTTGAACCGCTGAGCTGCTGATCTAGCAGTCAGCTGAAGTAGCCTGCAGTGCTGCATTTAACCACTGCGCCACCTCGGCTCTGGTAGTCTTTGGTAGTTAAGGCTACCCATGTTGATGATGCCAATAATTGATACACTTAGGCTTGATATTGTTTTATCATACTTTATATTCTTTTTTATTATTGTGCCTGATCCCATTTTATTGTTATAAAAGTTGTATAGTTTAGGAGTAGAGAAATTCAACAAAAACCAATTTATTTATTTAATTATTTGTTTTCATTTTTTTTCCTTTTTGGATTTGAATATTGCAAACACAATTTACTTCTGATTTTACTGAATTTACTGACTATGGGCATGAAGTTGGATTATACCAGGGGTATCAAACCTGCAGTGTCACATTGTCGTCATGTGATGAATCACAATCCCCCCCCCCCATTGCTAGACCAGGATAGGAGTGGCTAGTGTGTCTCGCATCCGGCCACAGGCCGCGTGTTTGACACCTCTGGGTTATACAATCTTAAGGATCCTTTCTAATTCTCTGATTCTTTGATCATAAAATATGCTTGCTTTGGTATACCTGTAACGGAATACCCAAGGTTGGAGCTTCTACTTCTCCCTTCTGGCTTGGTATATAGGCAACCTGACATATGTAAAAGCTCCTGAAGAATAATTTTTGGAAGTTAGGTCTGTAGGTTGGATAGGTTAAGCTTGGTAAACATTTTTCAATGAGATGGAGGGGATAATCGTTCATTTGAATCCCATAAAGAATACACAGCAGTGCCAAATGACATAGTAAATTACCACATTGGCAAGATCCATTTTTTGTTGATTTAGCTTAATGCTTAATTTCTTGTGATACTGATATTGGTTGTGCCACAGAAAGGAAATAAATAACAAAGGAGGGTATTTTCAGGGATGTTGAATTCAGAATTTTGTACTTTTCCTCATATCTGCATGATCCTTGTTTTTAAGTAGGAGAATGTTTTTTCTTCAAATTCTAGCTTTCATACCATGCTTCTATCTCTATCATTATCTTTTTATTCAGCAATACCTACTTATCTTGGGGGAGGGGTCTTCTTTTTCAGTTGCTTTGAGTTCTGTTTTAGTTCCCTCCTTGCCACTATTATTATTCTTAGGGAACTTTTTGTTAGTTGTCATCTTTTTTGGCATAAGATATTTTAACTACTTCTAACATCATTTTATCTTTATTTTGTATTTACTTCAACTGGATATGTTTGTCATTAACACATGATAAATCTAATAAGCTGAAAGGATTTGCAACTGCTAATACTGTAATATAAAATGTTCTGTATCTTTTAAGAAAAAAAAATATATAGGATCTGTGTATAACTGATGTATCTTTAAATTGACCAAAATTTCTATACATGTAATAGTATACTATTACAGACACTATCCATTGTCATTGCAAGGAAATATTATTGTAAATTTTGTGAAATCATTTTGGAACTGATAGGACAGAGAAACTTCATTGTGCTGTTTCTGAAGTAGTGAATTTTGGTTTCTTGGAGATACTGAATTTCCATCTCTTGTGGCCACTTAAATCCTGTTCTATTTTATGAGCTACTCTAATATAATTAAATCAGAGATGCAATCTTCCGCTGAGTGGATTAATTTGCTGCTGTTAGTTTGGGTGTGCTAAATCTGTTGAGGATTAGATTAGATTACTTTTGTGTCTCTTCCAGCCCCATATTTCTACACAATTAAAAGTATATGAATTTTCTATAGATATGCAAGGGAGGTTTAAACATAACACGAGTCTTCTGAATAATATAATCATCTAGTAGTGCCATTTAATTATATATCTATCCTATTTACTATGAAGGATTTTAGCCTATGACCAATAAGCATGATAGAATGGCTTTTTTTACTGAACAAAATGAGGATAGAATTCTTTATTCTTAGTGGCAAGGGATCAACTTTAATCCTTTTAACCCATGAGATTCCAATTTTAATGCAGTTCTGATTGTCAGATCCTAATATATAAAAGGAATTTTGTTTCTGCTTTTTGGTTAATAGAGATTGAGAGATATTGTAGGGAATATAGTATGTTTTCTGCCCAAGAGGGGCAGAATATAAATTGATATGAAATACATATATGGGTTTTAGTTAGTGGTGACATATCTCTCTACTTTCTGGTCAGACTGTATGTATATGTTGGAGTTTGCATTTGTGTTTTATTCCAGAATTATATATGTTATCTAGAATACTGTAAAGAAAAGACAATTAATGATTTTTTGTTAAATGCTATCTGGATGGCTGACCATTAAAATATATTATTGATTTCCACGCCTTTCTCCTCTGTTAAACTTATATGAGTAGTAGAAGTATGAAAGTTAATATGAATTTGCCATAACTAGAAACCTGATATTGAATGGCATTGATAGAAGACAAGAAGCTCATGTCATGATTGTGTTAAGCAGTAATGTAATTTATTTGGTTTAGGGTGATGAAAAAGGTACAGAAGTCTTTTAAGCTTCAGTCTGTAATTGAGTGGCATGTTGGTTTAGGTGTTCTCTTCAACTTTTCTTTCCAATGTTAACTTTATATAAATACATGTATTTATATTTATTTATATACGTATTTGCATATTTCTCATGAACTCTTGCAAATGGGTTTATTATTGCTATGGGAAGGGTAGATTAATCATTTATTGACATTCTAGAACATTGTAACATTTGATGACTTTGTGTTTCCTAATTATTATTATTTTTCAGAAATTGCCACAGTAGGTTATTAGTGACTGCAAATCAGCATTCATTTAAAAGATAAATGTGGACATTATTTATAAGCATACTATATATGATGTCTGAATATCATTTACTGTATTATTGTTATAAACCAAATTATAGAGTAATATGATATATTTTTGAACAGGAATATGTTTGATATGTTTTTAATGTACAAGATTCTAGGATATAGACTGCAAAAGATTGCAAAAATAAAAACTTTATTTGTAAAAAGGTTCTTTAAGAACTTAATGCTTCAAATATTTTTTAAAAAATTAAGTTTCTCTTTTTTGTAAGAAATAACTTTTAGCAGGTGCCCTGTAACCTTTGGACTTTAAAGTATGTTATTTTCTCTGTGGCTGGAATTTCTGGATCTTGATTGTACACAGATATTTTAAGTCCTGTGATTTTGGCATTCTATCTGCTATTTCTTTGCCTAAGGTGGACTGAAAGCTGTATTGAGGATGTCAAGGATATTATTCCTGAATTACTTAAGTTTTAATGTTGAATTTCTGGGTTGACTCAAGATTTTATGACACTAATAATAATCAATTTAGGTTTTCCCCCCAATGTTTTTTTAAACATTTGACAGGAAGATGCTGATTATATTTTGATTTTTTGTTGTATGTAAATCTGGGCTGAAATGGATAGAACTTTCTCTTCAGTATAGAATAGTAGTTCCAATCCATCAATTTTCAAATTAGGCTTCTCACAGCCATTAGGAGCTTCTAAATAGCTGCAAATACACAGAGATAAGACTGGGGACAGACAGTAATCTTGTTAGAGGGCTAATGTAGCTCAATTAAACTCTATCTGAACTGAGAATTTCAGAATTGGGTTGATGAATTTCACAATCTGGGAATAAGAATAAAAGAAGCAAAATCCCAGTCAGGGGGGGAGGTTAAATTAGAAATATTTACTGTGACTAAAACTATCAGCTATTTTATTTGTGTTGATTCATTCTGAATGCTGCAGGCTTGCTTTAGTATAAGAATAGAGAAAATTGTAATAGTTGCATGGACTAGAAAGTTGCTTGGTTTCATTTATAGAAATTTTACTCTGTAAATTCATATAATATTTGAAACAAAACCTATGGTAAAATGGTAAAAAGTGGCAATGTAAGGGACTATGCCATATTTGTAGTTTACTCATCATAGACAAGAGTTTTTGGCTACTGAATATGGTGCATTGGTATATTTAATTGTTCAATAAATGCATTCTGCAACCAGATTAGTACTTGTAGACTCCTCTTCCAATGGTCAGTGCTCATAAGCCTCATATCTGTGAAATGATTTTCAACAGATGGCTTGCATTTTGCAGGTTTGGTTTTCTCATGAGTACATTTTCCGGAGTGAGGGACAGGAGGCTACAGTAAAGGTATTAACACGCCCAATTGGCCACGAGACTGGGATGAAGCTGAAGCCACACCTCTGTACTCCACCCTTGACTTCCAGTTTCATCTCAATCCGGCCAAAAAACGAGACCCATTTAATTTTTCTCCTGCGAATTTTACTTCTACTGGACCCTCCTTGCCTCCTTGCCTCTAGAAAATATCTCCCTGCTCGCGCCAGTAAGTACCTCTGTGTGGTTTCCTTCCTAGCCACCAGGGAGATTGTTTTGAATTGCTGGGGGCTCGGTCGGCATTGTGGTGGCCATTTTGGACTCCACTGAGCACATGGCACCAGTTCCCGACCCCTGGGCAATCGGGAGGCTTGCGGGTTCGGGATTTCCAGCCCCACGGTTTCCCGTCGCTCAATTACGCTGGCTGAAGGCTTTGGCAGCTGGATTCAAGCTGCAGCGGCTCCTGAGCACTGGAAAGGTTTTTTTGGAGTCGCGGAGCTGCGGGAAGGCGTGTGGGTGTCCGGAGCTAAAATAAGCCTTGGCGGCAGCCCCTAAACCACACCATGCTCGGTGTTGACATAGGGGCTGCCTAGATGGGGAAGAAGCAGTCTTATTCTCTCCATTTCCTGTGCAGCTGAAGAGGGAGATTTTGAGGCTTCGCAAGGAGAGTGAGTACTATTCCCACATGGCAAAGATGGCGGAGGAGGCGGGAAGGTCCCCTTCACCCCCATGTTCCCCTGGGGAGGGCCCATCTTCCAGGCAGCGGCCCACTGCCTCTGCCAGGGCTCAAAAGGCGGCTGCTGCCTCTCACACCTCATGTGCCACACAGAGGGATGAACTCAAGATGGCATAAAGCCATTTCCAAAACGTTTTCTAGAGCAGAGAAGTTGAGGGCCCAACAGGGTAGGCTTAGTGCTTCTCCCCCTCGCTCTAGATCCTCCTTGGGGGGAGAGTCTCATCCTGCCCCCCCCCCCCAGGCTCTCTGGATTCCCTAGGAAGGTTCTTTGGGGAGGTTTCTTCATCACCACCCCTTTCCCTGGAGGACCAGGAAATGGATCTGGAAGATTCCTGTATTCATGAGCCTATTCTGGCTCCCCAGGCTGAGGCTGCTCAGGATCCTGGGAATTCCTGCTGGGATTCCCTGAATTTGGATAATCTTCCTAGGGGGTTGCAGAGCCTTATTGAAAGGGCTATCTCCTCTGGCATTGCAGCTGGCATCCAGCAGCAGGCAGCTAAGGCCCAGGGAGCGGATCAAGGCAAGACTCCTAGGACCAGCTCCTCTCAGGCACGCCCTTGCTCTGCTCTAGTGAGTCGCCCCATCTCCCTTTCTCTGGTTAGTGAAGGTTCAGTATCAGGGGAAAAGGCCCAAAGGGATCCTGACCTGTCTGAGTACAAGGAGGATACTAAACCAGAACCTCCAACCTTTATTGGCCTTTCCCCCAAAATTTATTCTGATCTCTTCTGCGCAAGGCGCATGCCACTATATAGGTAGAACAGAGGGAGGGGAATAAGGAAGCAGCCAAAATGGGGTTAAGAAAGGAGCCACAGAGGGGTCTGTAGCAAAGAAGCCTTGGCGGTCCAGTTTTCTCTGAGCCCAAGGCTGTTAAGGAGGAGATTCCTGCTCTTCACCTCTTCCTGGAAATGGTGAAGAAACAATGAGAGAAGCCTGCAGTTTTCCCTAACCCTGGCAGTAATGATAGGCGTTTTTATAACATAGAGCCAGATCTTTCCCAAGCCTTGCAGCTACCCACTTGGACCGACCTGTGGTTGCATTGTTGTCTCCTGCTTTTCTGGTGGCAAAGGACGTGGCTGACAACCTGAAGGCGGATGACAGAAAGGCGGAGATGACACTCAGGAAGATGTTCCAGTCTGCGGCCTGAGCCATCAAGGCTTGGGCATCGGCTTCGTTCTTCAATAGCACGGCTATCTTGTGGATGAAGATCCAGGAGTGCATTCCCACGGGAGATGTGCGGCTGCACCAGGACCTAAGCAAGTTAGTGGCAGTGGCTCAGCTTTCGGCGGATGCCACATTGAATTCCATGAAGTTCGCTTCCAGGGCTATGGCGTCGTCTGTCACCTTTTGTCGCTTTCTTTGTCTTCGGAGTTGGCAAGCGGACAACAAGTCAAAGTGACAGCTGGTGTCGGCCGACTAGAGCTGCTCTTGACCTGCTCCTTGTGGGAGCCGAGGTGGCGCAGTGGTTAAATGCAGCACTGCAGGCTACTTCAGCTGACTACAGTTCTGCAGTTCGGCTGTTCAAATCTCACCGGCTCAGGGTTGTCTCAGCCTTCCATCCTTCTGAGGTGGGTAAAATGAGGACCCGGATTGTTGGGGGGGGGGCAATATGCTGACTCTGTAAACTGCTTAGAGAGGGCTGAAAGCCCTATGAAGCGGTATATAAGTCTAACTGCTATTGCTATTGCTAAGACAAGAATAAGAAAAAAGTCCTACCCACCTTGGTGAAGAAGGCGGAACAAAAGTCTACTCCGTTCTACCACAAGCCCTCGTACTGGCCTCAGGAACAGGAAGCTCAGCCCCGCAGGTACTCTTCTCCCAGGTCAGAGAAGCAGCCCGAGCGTGGCTACAATAGGGACAGGCCTTGTTTTCAACAACAGAGTAAGCATCCCTTTCGAAGGGGAGGTGGTCGCCTTTACCGCTGGGGCAAATAGGTCGGTCCCAACCCCACCCATTGGTGGTCACCTGGCTCTCTTCTCTGAGGCCTGGGTGGAAATTTCAACAGATGCCTGGGTACTCAGTACAGTCACCCATGGCCTTCATTTAGAGTTCCTTTCCATTCCTCCTAATTTCTTCCGCTCGTTTTCCTTGGCCCATCGCATAGAAAAACACAGATTGATGTGTCAGGCTATCAAACATCTGCTTGACATCACTGCAATGGAACCGGTCCCGATGAACCCGGTGGGTCAGGGGTTCTATTCAAATCTGTTTCTTGTAGTCAAGTCTTCGGGGGGTTGTAGAGCTATCTTTGACTTAAAGCTGCTGAACCAGTATTTGGTTTACTGCAAATTCAAGATGGCCTCCCTTAAGCCCACTCTGGCAGGTATTCTGGAGGGGGATTACATGACTTTTATAGATCTTATGGAGGCTTATCTCCATATCCCCATTCTCTCGGATCACAGGCGCTTCCTCCAGTTCTTCTTCCTGGGGCACCATTACCAATATAGGGCCCTGCCATTTGGGTTGTCTTCTGCACCCAGGTCTTTCACCAAGGTGCTGGCGGTAGTGGTAGAGTACTTGAGGGGGTTTCCCATTAGGTTGCATTGCTCAGGCGAGGGCGGCCCTTTTGTAAATTATAGACACACTACAAAGGTTAGGGTTTTCTGTAAACTTTGAAAAGAGTTCTCTTTCACTGTCTATTAGAATCCTCCACTTGGGGGCGGTTATAGATTCCCGTTCAGGAAAGGTTTTTCTCTCCCCAGACCGTAGGTCCAGTTTGGTTAAAATGGTTAAGCAGGTCCGTAGGGACTGTTATGTTTCCATAGCCCTTCTCTCCAGCTTGTTGGGGAAGCTCATATCCTGCATCGAGGTAGTGCCGTGGGCAAAACTGCACGCCAGGACGTTGCAGTGGCAACTCCTGCCGTTCCAGAGAGCCAACACCAGCAGCTCGCCGGCCAGGGTTGAGGCCTTGCTCCAGGGGTGCGACTTCAGGGACCAGGAGTGCCTTCTCCTCACCATGGACGCCAGTCTGTTTGGCTGGGGGGCGACCCTGGAGTCTCAGTTGGAGCAGGGTTGATGGTCTTGGCAGGAGCTCCAACACAACATCAACTGGTTGGAGCTCAGGGCAATCCAGCTGGCTCTTCAACACTTTCGAACCTCCGTCAAGGGTTGTCACATCCTTGTTCTCACTGACAATGTGGCAGCCAAGGCACACATCAATCGGCAGGGTGGCACACGTTCCAAGGCACTGCATGCTGAGGTGATGTCGCTGGGCAACTGGGCAGAGAGGCACCTGCGGTCTATCTGGGCGGAGCACATCACGGGGTTCGACAACCATCAAGCTGACTGGTTGAGTCGAGAGACAGTGGACAACAGAGAATTGAACCTCTCCCTGGATCTGTTTCGGAGTGTCTGCCAGAGGTTCGGACGACCGTTGGTGAACCTCTTCACCACTCTAGCCAACGGTCAGCTTCTCCGGTTTTTTTCTTGTTTCCCAACTCGGGGAATGGAGGGGGTCAACGCCCTTTGCACGAGGTGGCCAGATGGGCTGTTGTATGCTTTTCTCCCCCTCCCCCTCCCCCTCATTCCCAGGGTAGTTCAGAAGCTAGTCAGGGAACAGGCAGAGCTGATCCTGGTGGCACCACATTGGCCGTGAAGGGCCTGGTTTGCCGCGAAGGGTATTTGTCAGTCTAGCCTCTATGGTGGATTCGGGAGGGAGAGATAGAGCTGCGCCAGGGGAGTCTAGTACACCCAGAGCCACACTGGCTACAACTAGCCCTGTGGAGATTGAGCGGGAGCATCTGAGGGAGGTTCACCTGTCACTGCAAGTGATCAGGACCATAGAGGCCTCACATAGACAATCCACTACGAGGATCTATGACTCCACTTGGGCTTCCTTCATGGCCTGGTGTCAGGCCACCCAGGTAGTGCCCACCAGTGCCTCCGTTCCACAGGTCCTGGACTTTGTCCAGGATGGGTTGGATAAGGGGCTTTCCCTGGGCATCGTGCTGTAGCTTGCTATGCTTGCTACAGTTCTTCCAGACGAGGGTTCTGTTTCCCTCACCCAATTACCCATTGTTAAGAGGTTTCTTAGGAGGGTCTCCAACTTGCGACCTCCAGTGGTCCAAAGGTTCCCTACATGGAACCTCCCTACTATGTTGTGGGCACTTATGGCTGAATCCTTTGAGCTGTTGAGGACGGTTAGCCTGAAGCTCCTAACCCTTAAGATGGTGTTTTTAGTGGCTATCATGTCGGCTCGACGAGTATCAGAGTTGGGGGCTCTTTCCTCCAGGGAGGATTTGTGCATGTTCCACAGCAACAGGGTGGTGTTGTGGTTAGATCCGGTTTTTATGCCAAAGATAAATTCTATTTTCCATTGTTCCCAGGAACTTGTATTTCCATACTTCTGTCCGGATCCGGTTAGGGAACATGAACACAGTGGCACCGGATGGATGTTCGTCGGGTCCTGCGTATATATTTGAAGCGAATGGCTCCCTTCTGGAGGTCAGATGCACTATTTTTGTCTTTCCAACCTTCATCGCTGGGTAAAAGGTTTATGTCTTCCACTATTAGTCGGTGGATCCGCTTAACTATTGCCCTGGCATATGAGGCCCAGAAATTTCCTGTGCCAGCCGGTATTACGGCACATTCGACGAGGAGCGCTGCCATCTCGGCAGCTTGGGCTTCGCAGGATCCAATAGACGACATTTGCAGAGCAGCAACGTGGGCTTCACCATTGTCATTTATTCGGCATTACATTTGGATGTTTTTGCATCGGCTGATGCGGCGTTTGGGCGCAGGGTGCTACAGCAGGTCATTGCAGATCAGTAGTTTTCCCGCCCATGGGACATAGCTTTGGTAGGTCCCTCTACTGGAGCTTCATGTCCCCTCGCTCTGGAAAATGGCAGTTGGTCTTACCTGAACTGCTATTTTCGGGGCTGGGACAGGAGGTTCCAGTTCCCACCCTAGGTTAGTTAGTCTAGTTGGGGTGGGGGGAGTTTTCCTTTGTGCCTTGTTTTCAGGTCTCACGGGAACTTGCTTCGATCAAACTGAAAGAAGGGTGGAGCACAGAGGCGTGGCTTCAGCTTCATCCCAGTCTCGAAGCCAATTGGGCATGTTAATACCTCTACTGGAGCCTCCTGTCCCAGCCCTGAAAATAGCAGTTCAGGTAAGACCAACTGCCAATTTCTTCAATTTTTTTTAATGTGTCAAATAGTTTATGCAACCTGGTTCATATAACTGCCTCCATTGTTACAACAAAAGCAATTTCATAGACTTTTTAACTAAAGTGGTGCGCAGTTTGTTTATCACCTTTTATATCAAAGTGTAGTACTTTGCAAGATACCATCACTTATGTTTATGACAAGAATTTATTGCAGGATCAGTCTCTAAAGAGTATTTGAGGGACGTCATTTTCTGAACATATAAAATATTTAGATAAAATATATGTTTCATTAATTCTATTGGTCCCTGTTTGGTAAAAACTATTTAAGCTTCTAAAAAAAAATCAAGTAGCCATATGCTACTTATCTAGTTTTGCAGAGTTTTGAAATGTCCCCTTTTAAATATGCTGCTAGCTTCTGAGTCTTTTTAAGCTATGGTCTCATGTCCTTCATGTTTGTTATTTACAGTATATTCTGATAAGTTAACACTGGAGCAATATAATTATTACATATTTAAACTGGATTAATTATAGCTAAGATTCTGTAACTAAATCTGTTAAATCCCCGGAAAGAACCAGGCGGGAGGCGTCTGAGGTAACCATAAGTATAACAAGTTTATTACAGGCAAGAACAAACAACAGGAGTAGACCTGCACCCTTCCTCTGTCTGACAGCTTTTTATATAGAGCTGTCAGACAGGAGGACCAATAGCCGCGCATATGACAGCCTGGCAACTTGCAGGTCACGCCTGATTGGCTAAGGCGCGCCTGGCTGTTGCCGAGCTGTCATTCGTAAGTCCGAGGACTTACTCGGGATTCAACACTCCTCCCCCCCCAGCGAGGGCGCATGTGTCAGTAATGGCGCATGCGTAGTCGCGCAGGTAGGAGGGGGGACGGCGGACACGCCCAGAATGCCACAGTTGGAGAGGCAGCGCTGGAGGGTAAGGACATCCCTGTGAGAGCTCCTCTCTGCGGGGAGTGGAGCTCCGGGTGACGTCACCACTGTGGCCTAGTGGAGGAGGCGGCACCCAAGGAAGAGGTAGGCCGGGTGGAGGGGGCGCGGCCAGGAGTGGCGGTGTATTTTGAACAGGCCAGTAGGCGGCCAGGGGGTGGGCAAGGCCTGTGAACGGTAGGCCTAACTGGGCGGAAGAGGGAAACTTGGGGCTGGATTGAGAGACTGCAGGAGGCTGGTCCGGGGGCGGAAGTGACCCGGTGGCCCGGGCAGGATGGCCTGAATCTGGGAAGGCCAGCGGAGGTGCGATGTGAGCAAACTGTTGCGGGTCCGGGGCCGGTTGCGAGGCGTCGGTGGCTGGCCTCTGCATGTCGGGTTGAGCTGGAACCTCCGGGGGGTGGCGGCGCCTTAGTTGATCCAGGTGGCACCGCCACTCGCTGCCATCGGATAGGTGGACTCTGTAGGAGACGGGTCTGGTTACCTCGGTGATGGTGGCAGGCACCCACTGACGGTCCCCAGAGTAATTACGTGCCCAGACCAAATCCCTGGAAGAGAAGGAAGGGGAGGGATGCCCCAGGTTGCCAGGCTGAAGTCCTGAATAGAGGGGGTGTAGTCTATCCAGGGTGGTTCACAGGCGACAACCCATCAGCAGCTCCGTGGGGCTTTGCCGTGTGAGTGGGCAAGGCATGGAGTGCTGTGCCAGTAGGTAAGCATCCACCCTTGTCTGCCAGTCTCCACGGTCCATGCGGCCCAAAGCCTCCTTGGCCGATCGGACCGCCCTCTCCGCCCGGCCATTGCTGGCCAGATGGTAAGGGGTGACTGGGGCATGGTGGATTCCTTGGGTGGCCAGGTAGGACTGGAAGACTGCGGATGCGAATTGCGGGCCGTTGTCGGACACCATTGTGTCCGGCAACCCATGGGTAGCGAACAAGCGTCGCAGAGCCCGCACCGTACTCTCCGCTGTCGTGGAGCGCATGAGGACTAGCTCCACCCAGCGCGAGTAGGCATCCACAGCCACCAGGAATACCTGGCCGTGGAAGGGACCCATGAAATCAAGGTGAAGGCGGGACCAGGGCCGCGGGGCATCTCCCACTCCCAGGAGGAGGAGGAGGAGGGGGGACATGGGAGGGACACCTGGCATGGGTCACAGCGGCCGACCCAAGCCTCGATGTCAGTGTCAAGGCAGGGCCAAAGACGCCTCACAACCGGCCCTGGACCCGCAACAGTTTGCTCGCATTGCACCTCTGCTGGCCTTCCCAGATTCAGGCCATCCTGTCCGGGCGGCCAGGTCGCTTCCGCCTCCGGACCAGCCTCCTGCAGCCTCTCAATCTGGCCCCGAGTTTCCCTCTTCCGCCCAGTTAGGCCTACCATTCACAGGCCTTGCCCACCCCCTGGCCGCCTACCGGCAGACAGGAAAACCAATAGCCGTGCATATGACAGCCCGGCAACTTGCAGATTGCGCCTGATTGGCTAAGGCACGCCTGGCTGTTGCCGAGCTGTCATTCGTAAGTCCGAGGACTTACTTGGGATTCAACAAAATCTTAGGGTGGGAAAGAAATTTCTTAGGAGGAAGACTAATTTGGCAATGAGATGAACAACTAAGTGGTCCCCCTTTCCCTAGTTATATTCAACAGCCATCTGCTGGGATGCTTTAGTTTTGATCCTTCCAGTAAAGCAAGACATTGGATTTGATGGCCTATCTGGCCCTTTCAATCCTATTTCTTTTTTAAGAGCAAGCACTTTCATATAATCTGGTCATCTGCCAAGAAAACCTAATTTATCAAAAAGAACAGAAATATGAAGTCTTCCCTTATCAGAAAATGGGTATGTTAAGTAATCTAGGCTTGCTTTTGCTTTTTTTCAACCCAATACACTACAAATAAGCACAGCAGTCTTAAAAGTACATTTTGTGCAACTGCGTTTTAAAATCCTGAGTAAATGATAAAAATCCTATGAGAGAGTTTCAATCTTGCCTTTGTATCTCTATTCTACTTTAGATAGAGCCATCTCTCAACAATCAAACAGTACAATAAAAAAGAAGCAAGGGATAGAAATAATACACAGATTTCTACATCCTCAGCTGGAGCAAACGTCAGACAGATGGGTCTTCCACCCTGATTATCTTAACTTCCTAAATATAGAACTGTCTTTTTAAGATACATTTAAATTACTCAAGGGGGTGGTGTTAGTTCATGCTAGGACAGTTCCAATAAGTGCAATTAGAAGTTCCTTGCATACAGGAATTGGATCTGTGGTTCTCACTGATCTCGGTCTTGTTCACATTTCCTGTCCCCTCTGCTGTGTTCTCTCTCTTTGATAGATAAAGTGTGGCATGCAGCAGATGAAGGCTTTATTCAGCATATTGTCCAGATGGTATACATCACAAAATGAAGAAACAGTAAAGGTCACAACAATCAAAACGTAGTTCATTTAGATTTTTACACTATCTCAGCAAGACTCACATAATGTTCCCTAGTAGGTACATGTTATTTTTTTCAGTCAGAAGCTATTCCAGGAGGTGGTGCTATATAGTAGAGACTAATCCAGAGTTTACTACTGCAGGTAATCCTCGTTTGAAAAATGCCCTGTTTAGCAATTGTCCAAAGTTAAAACAGTGCTGAAAAACTAACGTTATGACAGTTCTCACCCTTAATGACCATGGAGGCATTCCCATGGTCAAGTTATCAAAACATGAGTGCTCCGCAACTGGTAAGCATTTATGACTCTCTAAGCCTCTTGTGGTCACATGATCAGCATTTGCCTGCTTCACAACTGGCTTCTGACAAACAGAATCAATGGAGAAGAAAATTTGGAGTCATGAACATGGTTGTTGCTTAATGACCATGTTACTCACTGACAAGAGTTGTCTATCCGATTTAGTTAAGCAGCTTGTTCATTTAAAGCAAGATATATAGCATAATGCTGTATGTCACCAGGAGGTCTTTGTTCATGAATCTCTTTGTGCGTTGGTTTTTATGAAAGCAAGCAAGCACTCTGTTCGCACTCAGTTCTGACTGGCAAGAAAGGCAGTATATATACAAGTATACTGTGACAGATGTTTATGCCATAGATGCAAGTGCCTTTTACAAAGTGATATGAGATACTTGATAGGGCAGTTCTGTTTTGTCTTTCATATTTTATGCACTTTCAGTAATTTGTGCATACGGTTCAAGAAACCAGCTTATGCTTGCCAAAGATTTCCTTTCTCAAATGAATAATTAAAGTAGAAAAGGTATCTCATCACCTCTTCTGTCTTTTAATTCTTCAGCAAGAAACATTTTTGCATATATGCTTCCTTAAACATTTTGTTTAGGCTTATTTTCTTTGGGCTGCAACAATCCAGATGATCTCCAGATGGCAAGAGGGAGCTACCAGAACTCTTGCTCCATCTGTTATCTGCTGGTTGTGCACATCTTGCATTTCAAATGGCAGGCCTAATTTTGTGGATCAATTGGGAGGGCATTTTGTTTTCCTTTTAATTTTGAAGTTTGTCTTAAAAGCTTCTAATTGTCATGAATATAAAAATGAAAATAACTTTTCTTGGATATCTAGCACAGTTTAACCTACTGTCAATTTCCTTCATGTGAGTAAGAAATGTTTGAAGCAAATGTACTATTTATTCCTTAGAAGAACCATCTTCAGTGCGCTTTGAATTGAAATTGAAATTCAATTCAATTCAAAGAGCACTGACAATGTTTCCTCGAATGGTGATGAAACATTTGCAACAAAATTGTCAAGTTTGGAGCTCAGACCAATAGCTCCCTTCAACATCTTTCTTATATTGTGACAATCAAAACTGTATTCAGTATTCCAAGTGTGGTTTTACCAAGGCATTATAAACTGGTACAACATTTCTTTATCCTATCCTTCTGTTAAAGCACCCTAGGACTGTGTTGGCTTTTTTGGCAGCTGCAGCACACTACTGGCTCATAATTAAGTGTTTGTCTGCTAGGACTCCAAGATCCCTCTTGTAGCTACTGCTATTCAACCAGGTACCAGCTATTGTATACTTGTGCATTTGGTTTTTCTTGCCTATGTGTAAAACCTTACTTTTCTCACCATTGAATTTCATTTTGTTAAGATAGGGCCCAGTGTTCAAATCTGTCAAGATTCTTCTAGATTTTGAACCTATCTTCTGGAGTGTTGTTTTATCTATCATTTTATTGTGTTCAATTTTGGATAACACCTTGTTATATGTAAAAATGTTACATATCTATAATCTTAGGATTAGTTTACATATGTGTAAATATGTGTAAATGATGGAGTGGCTCAGTGGCTAAGACGCTGAGTTTGTCAATCAGAAAGGTTGGCACTTTTGCGATTCAAATCCCTAGCGCCATGTAATGGAGTGAGCTCCCATTACTTGTCCCGCTTTTGCCAACCTAGCAGTTCAAAAGCACGTAAAAAATGCAAGTAGAAAAATAGGAACCACCTTTGATGGGAAGGTAATAGCGTTCCATGTTCCTTCAGCACCTAGTCATGCCAGTCACATGACCATGGAGATGTCTTCAGACAACACTGGCTCTTCGGCTTTGAAACAGAGATGAGCACCACCCCCTAGAGTGTGAAGGAAACCTTTACCTTTAAATATGTTGTTAAGAATCACAGTAAGGAAGTCTATACAGTATACCAGTAGTTGCTTCCTCTTCTTGCTTGTCATTATTAGATCAGTCTGGTCACTAACCTCCATGTGGCTTCCTTGAGGCAGTTGACTTCTTTGGGGTAACTTGCTTGGTGATGATAATGGGAAAAGTTGCCTGGCGTCTTGACTTTGTGTAGCCTTGCCCTCCTTTCAGTGCAGGTCCCTCTTATGTTCTCAGTAGACTATCCACAGTGTTAGAGCCACAAATATAATACAATATAATATAATTCTTTATTGGCCAAGTGTGATTGGACACACAAGGAATTTGTTTTTGGTGCATATGCTCTCAGTGTACATAAAAAACAAGATACATTTGTCAAAAATTATAAGAAACAACACTTAATGATAGTCATACGGTACAAATAAGCAATCAGGGAGTGTAGGACAGCACTAGAGTCTAGCTGAACATCAAGTCATCCATTCTGTGAAAGAGCTGCTCAGAGTAAAGGAACCATCATGAACTTGAGATTGGGCTGACTTGGCGGGCTCCACTCTGACATAGCGAGGCAGAGGATGACCAGATATACGGTATTTTCCTCGAATTGTTATAGGAGGAAAAGGAGGAATATTCATGGTGAAAAGAGGATAGATGCCGTAAACTCTATCTATGCTCACTTTTTGCACAGACTTAAGGTCACATTATTTGTGGTTTCTGTCCATGGTTAATGGAGCAGAACCCACAAATAATTAGGGCTACCTCTCTCTAAAGGAACATAAAAATAATTAAACATTCCAATAAATACAGCAAACTTTTTATTCTTTTCAATTGAGTAAAATATTAGAGATAAATTATACAAGGGGTTTGGGACTCTAAGCAGGAGTGGAGTGGAAAGGAGTGGAACCAAGTTTAATGGTTTAATGGTAGTGATGAGAGAGACTGGCCGAAGAAAAAATACATTCAAGAATGAGCTAGATCAAGCAGTCTGCTGTAGAGACATAAATCAGGGTTTTTGAGGAAAAGACCCATAGTGTGTGTGTGTGTGCGCACGCACATGTATATATGTATATCTGTATATATGTATATCTATATATTCCTGAATCTGTTTGCAGTCTCCACAGAATCACAGAAAGAAAGGGTTGTTTATCCACATTAAACACTCCATCCATCTTTCCCAAATTAAAGTCTAGTTGTGTATGAGCAAATGAAAGGTGGGGTTAATTTTACCTCTCTCTTTTTTTTTTTTTTGCTGATTATATGCTCACCTTTCAAAAATCTGTCACAAAATAGTTTTTTAATTTTTTTTAATGTAAAACAGGCATAGAGCTGTCTCATGATGTTGTGCAAGGGTGTTCTGATGCATGGCATATTGTTAGGCGTTATTCTGGTTCAGGCCTCATTGCATGTAAGCAGACCCTTTTGTTAGTTTTTAAATATAAATTTATTGAAAGTTATAAAAATAAGAGTCAAAAGTAATGCAAACTGAAACAATAAGAGGAAGAAATAAAAAGGAAGAAATAAAAGAGGAAACTAAAGTGCAAAAAAAGAAAAAGAAAAAAAGAAAAATAGAAAAAGATATAAAGAAGTGTATTTTGTTCTTTTTTACAGCAGTTATAAGTACAACAGTTGATTTACCTCCTTCTCTAAATTTATATTATAACTCTCTCCTCTCTATAAACTTAGTTTGTTTTGTGTTTTATGCAAAAAAAAAATCCATAAGAGGTTTCCAGTTAGCAATAAACATAAATATGTCTTTTCTGGGATCAAACAAGTCAGTTTGACCATCTCAGAAAATCCTATCATCTTTACCAGCCGTTCCTCCATTGTAGATATTGCCAAATTTTGCATCTTTGTATGTACATGTTCTTCTGTTTGAAATTTCAGTAAAAGTTTATGCATTTTCGCAATTACAAGCTCATCATTTTTATGCAACCAGACCCTCTTACATCATCAAGCTACTATTTGGAATCAGAGTGTAGATGTTAATAGCATCTTGAATTAATAAACATTGACTGCAATAGTTTAGATGGAATAGTATTGTGACGAACAATTGTTTGTCTTCCAATTTGCCATGCAGTCAGTGATAGGTATCTTGTAAATGTATCTTTGATAAGTTTTCAAATTTCTAAAAGTGCTCAGTGGGTCAGAAAATATGGAACCCCACTCAGATTCAGAGCTAGGTTTGAGACTGAGCCTGGTTTAATTGTTCAGTTAGTGAATAGAATGAGATAGCAATAGCAATAGCAATAGCAGTTAGACTTATATACCGCTTCACAGGGCTTTCAGCCCTCTCTAAGCGGTTTACAGAGTCAGCATATTGCCCCCAACAACACTCCGGGTCCTCATTTTACCCACCTCGGAAGGATGGAAGGCTGAGTCAACCCTGAGCTGGTTAGATTTGAACAGCCGAGCTGCAGAACTGCAGTCAGCTGAAGTAGCCTGCAGTGCTGCATTTAACCACTGCGCCACCTCGGCTGTTGAGATGGCAAGGAAAAAATTGAAATGTGGGTACCATAACATGATGCTCCTGGAAATATAGTATCATGAGATACAGTTAGTGGTTCCAAACTGTGGGAATATAAATCTATACTGGAATTCTAAATTAATTTTCAAAAGAAGAAGCCTACCTGGAACCATATATTTCAGAAAACGCACTTAGAATTATACTATCCGTATTGAAGAAAACAGGAGGAAATTAACAATTTTTATCTTTAGGATCTTCTACCATCTGTGATATTTTTAAAAATGAAAAGTGCCTTGGAAAAATTAAAGAAGCATGAAATTTTGTGATAATCAGATTATTGCAGAAATTAACTTCAGTGAAAAAGAGCTAGCCAAAAGAAAGAAAAAACACATTATAACCTGATTCCTCTGTTCGGTTCCTCTGAAATCTCACGTATCTCAATTTAAAATCTAGCAATCCATCTAAGAAAATGTGTTTATTTTTTTTCTCCTCATTGGAGTTTGATTTCCATATGAATAGCAGGCTTTGAGCCAGCACTTTCCCTGTGCAGTTCAGGCCAGAAGACAAGGAGGCCACTGTTCATGGACTGAATGTTCAGCCAGTCTTGATGTCATCTGTCTTTATCAATGCATTTTATTCAGTGTTCTTCTGTATGCATGGTGTAGGCAGGGGTGTTGGCATTCAAGGGGGAGGGAGAGTTCACTTCTGTTAAACAGACTCAACTAATTTGTGAAGTACTTCAAAATTCTAACCCTTCCAACTCTTATTAAAGTTTTACAACTTATCACGGGGCTTTTTAAAAAAAAAACTTGCAGCTAGTTTTTCGTTTTTTAAAAAAATCTTAGCATTGCCTTTTGCTTTTGTATAGTTACATGCTACAGTGTGTGTGATTTATTTACTTTGCTTCTTCTCTTTTTTTTGTTTGTTGTTTCTCACGCTTTGTTATGCTGCTTTTCAGCAGTATTTCTTACTTTGTACGTCCCTTTCTTTCTTCCATACACTCTAGTTCAAACAAGTAAGCGTTCACAATATAACATTGTCACAACGTAAAATCTACCTTTCTTAGAGTTGTACCCTAGCAACTTAGTGAAAAGATAAAAGAGAAGTATCATGTTTGAGAGGTGCTCAAGGGTCATTCATTGAATAGACTGTAGGTATGCAGATTTAGTGCCTAATGAGCAAGCCATCCAAAGCTACCGGGATTCTCTAAAATTATAGTCTGGCCTCAGGTTATATACAAAACTGCAGAGTATTCCTGGTGTTTTTTTCCCCCTCTTAACAAGAGAGAGAAAAATATATTTGAACTATCTGTCTCACAACATCTGTTCTTCAGGTAGTATTTTTTTCCTGCTAGCTTTTTTTATCAGGCATACAGCTGGCTTATTTCGTCAGGAGATGGTCCCTGGTATTGTGATGGACAAACTATAGGTGATTGAAGAGTAGT
The DNA here is from genome assembly GCF_009769535.1 of Thamnophis elegans. Classification (NCBI taxonomy): domain Eukaryota; kingdom Metazoa; phylum Chordata; class Lepidosauria; order Squamata; family Natricidae; genus Thamnophis; species Thamnophis elegans. Next base: position 27,024,592 of record NC_045546.1, read on the forward strand.
GATGTCCTTTTACATCTGAATTGGAGAAAGTAGCTTTTTGGTACCAGTTAGTATATTTGGAACTTGGAAAGCAAGAGGGACTAAAAAACCAGAAATGATAGCTGCAACCATGCCATGAAGCCTCTTGTATCCACACAACATGTGTAAGAGAAAGGGGGAGGTCAGTCGCAGAGCCAAGTCCATCATTTCAACCTTTTGGGTCCTTCTCCCTGCTTGAGAGTAAGTTATGGATGCTGTCACAAAATACTTGTCTGTTACCAGACAGTTATCATGTTCAGCAGTGGCCAGTTATGACATTCTCCCCAGTTGGTGGAGATAACAGCCAGGATGGGTTCTCTGTCCATTGACCAATCAGACTGAGTCTACAATTGTGACATCACTGGTACCACTGGTGGATCCTCCCAGCTTTAGACTCAGTCCGATCAGGACTGGATGCATAAATTAGTTCTCCAAATTATTTAGCTAATTAGGCCTCCCCCCCCCCCCAAATTTAATTCTATACAATTCTAATTGGCTTGTCTAAAGGTTTAGCTTCTGCTCTTCTTGTGAATTGCAAATGGCTTTTCTTCTGCTTCCTGTCATTCCGGGTGCCATGAGATAACTCGGGAGCACCCCACGAATTCTAATCGGGCAAGCCTGCAGGTGGCAACCCAAGGGCCTCTGCCCTTCATGAGGCCATCTCTACAGCTTTTCACTGCTGCTGCTCCCCTGGCTTGGAATCGGCTGCGAAAAGCCTCCAGAGCACTTTTTTTAGCTTTTGGAGCTCTGGTGGCCATTTTAAAGTGCACCAATGCTCCAGCAGCTATTTTGAAGCAGCTTCGACTGTTTAAATTGGCGCCAGATCTCTCCTCAGCACTGAGACTCTCCCAGACCCTTGGATATTGGCGCAAATCACCTCTGCTACAAATCTCTGCAGATACCGGTGTGGTGAGTCACTGAAGCACCAATTGATTATGGCTCCACCAAAGGGGGATCAAAACCAGCCCAGCCCAGGCATTTCACCTCCTGATAGCCCAGTGGCAGGCCCTTCTGGGGAAAAACCACTAGAAAGAGACCGGCCCCAGAGCCTTGCTCAAAAGGCAGGCCCCCTAAAATCTCCAAGGCTGCCCAAAAGGCTGAGGACCATTGCCAGCACCAGCAGGACAAGGAATCTGAGAAGGTACAACCCCTAGCTTCCAAACATCAGACTCAAGCCCCTGCAGAGCGCCCTGCCAGCCCACATCCATTTATACTGGGCTCATTGCCTTTGGAAAGCCCAAGACCTCTTTTTCGAAAGTCTGACAATAAATCTATTCCCTTCTGCTGAAGGTCTCCCTTTTGGGGAGGGGACGGTGGGTTCTATGCCTCTCGTCCCCAACACTAACTTTAGGCAGTCATACCAGCCTTAGGACAGATTTTGGAAAGGAAACCAATGTTTCCCTCCCAAGAAGCCCTTCCAGGGACCCTCCAACCGACCGTTCAGACATCAGAAGTGACTGTCTGAACAGTCTCCCGATAGGGGGTTGCCTATCGGCCTTTGCCGATCGATGGACAACCACCACTCCAGACCAGTGGGTCCTAAACATAATACAATTCGGCCTGTCATTGGAATTCCCCCCGATGCTTTTTCTGCACTTTGGGAACCATATCACAGGCTCCTGATGGAACAAGCCCTCCAACACCTGATGGAGATCCCAGGCAATTCAACCTGTCCCTCTGGATCAGGTAGGTCAAGGGTTCTATTCCCGACTCTTTGTCATCCCAAAAGCATCGGGGGGTGGAGGGCAATCCTCGACCTAAAAACTATGAAACTGTATGTCAAATATCGCAGGTCCAAAATGCATTCACTCCAAACTATTCTAGAGGATCACCACGGATGCCAGCCTAGTGGGTGGGGGGCATCTCCACTCTCAAATGATACAGGGCACCTGGTCTCACGAGAAAAGACAAAATATCAATTGGCTCGAACTGCAAGGAATTCATCTGGCGCTCAAGCAGTTCTGAGACCTTGTGGCAAACTGACGTGCTAGTCCTCATGGACAACATAACAGCGAAAATACATGTGAACCAGCAAGGGGGCACGCGGTCCTATGCTCTGATGGATGAGGCGAATCGCCTGGGCACCCGGGCGGAATGTCATCTATTGTCTCTCTGCATGGAGCACATCAGTGGAGCGGACAACATCTAGGCAGACTGCCTGAGTCAATCCCATGTAGATCATGCAGTATGGAGCATAACACCAGAGCTGTTCCTCAAACTGACCAACAGGTTCGGCATTCCAGTGACAGACCTGATCTCGACTCACCTCAACAACAAACTGCCACCTTCTTCACCAGGTATGCAGGCCCCGGGTCAGCGGGGGTGGATGCTCTCCGTTGCAGGTGGCTGAAGGGCCTGTTATACATGTTCCCTCCTCTTCCAATGGTCCAAAAGGTCATCAGGAAGATGATCAAGCGGGCTGAGCTCATTCTTTTAGCCCCTCACTGGCTGCAGAGGCCATGGTTCACGGGCCTTTTGGTTACCCCTCCATGCGGATCCCCCTGCACAAAGTCACCCTGACACAAGGCTTGCTCGTCTATCTGGATACAATTGACCATTTGGAGATTGAGCAGACAGCCCTAGCTGCGGCGAACCTCTCTCCAAGGGTCATTCAGACACTCCAAACCTCCAGGCATGTCTCAACCAATCGTATCTATGACCCCACCTGGAGGACCTTCCACTCTTGGTATGACACTCATGATGTTGTCCCATCTTCTGCATCGGTTCCAGCAATCCTGGACTTCCTTCAGCAATGGCTGGACTCTAGACTTTTCTTCAACACCCTAAAAAGGCAAATGACTGCGCTAGCTATGGTTCTTATATTACTATATTTCAAGACTCTTTCTCACCACCCACTAGTGACTCAATTTCTCTGGGAGGCGGCCAACCTCAGTCCTCCCACTGTGCACAGGTTCCCCACCTCGGACCTGGGCAGAGTTCTGGTTGCTCTCACTAAATCCCCCTTTGAGCCTCTACGCACAGTCTGTATGAGGTACCTGTCTCTCAAGGTCTCCTTTTTGGTGGCAATAACCTCTGCGCGCCACATCTCTGAAATTGCAGCCCTGTCCACTAGATAAGACCTCTGCATTTTCCATGAGGACAGGGTGGTGCTCCGTCTTGACCCAGCTTTCATCCTAAAGGTGAACAGTTGATTTCACAGGGCCCAGGAGAGATCGTCCTCCCTAACTTTTGTCCTTCCCCTGCGCATAGACTTGAACACAAATAGCACAAGCTGGACATGTGCCGCGCACTCTGCATCTACATCTCAAGAACTGCTTCCTTCCGGCGTTCGGAGGCCTTGTTTGTTTCTTTTCATCAAACTAACATGGGTGCCAAAGTCACTTCTAGGTCTATTGGACGTTGGATCAGGTCCTGCATCTTGAAGGCATATGGAGCTCTTGGACTACCTCTCCCTCAGCACGTGACAGCGCATTCAACTCGCAGCACGGCTAGCTCGGCAACATGGTCTACCCAAGCTTCCGTCGAGGAAATCTGCAAGGCGGCTACGTGGTCCTCATCATCTTTATTTGTAAACCATTATACTTGACAGATATGCGTTAGCAGATGCCGCTTTTGGCAGGAGGGTGCTCCAACAGGTCAGGTCTGAGCAATCATCTTCAAGCCAGTCATCTTCCCACCCTTAAGATTATGGACAAGCTTTGGTATGTCCCATCCTGGATGCTGCGTCCACCAACTGGGGAGAATGGGTGTTCATTCTCATCTGATATGCCCGTTCTCCGGGGGGTGCAGACAGCAGACAGCCCCACCTTTTAGCTGACTTCTGGGACTCTTTTTACTGATTTGGACTTATAAATAACTCAGGGCGTTCTGGAGGAGAACGTGAGTGTGTTATCGATTCTTGTGATTAACACCATGTGCCAGTCTACAGATCTACCTTCGTTAAAGCTGGGAGGAGCCACCAGTGGTATCAGTGATGTCACAACTGTAGACTCAGTCCGATTGGTCAGTGGACAGAGACAACCCATCCTGCCTGCTGTCTCCATCGCTTGGAGAACGGGCGTATCAGGTGAGAACCAACACCCATTCTAGCCACCCAAATTACTTGTTCCAATCCCAGTTTAATTATTTTTTTTTTATTTTGAGGAAAACGATGGTATATTATACAAAGACGAGCATTATGAGGTAACTTTAGAGAGGGAGTGAAAAAAAATATAATTGTGCTTATAACTGCGGTAAAGAATGGTAGAAGCTATTTCTTTGTATCTTTTTTCTTTCAATTTTTCATTCTTTTTTTCTTTTCTTGCACTTTTTTGGATTCTATTTTTTTCTTCCTTATTTTATATTTAATTAGTATCACTTTTTATCTTTTTTTTAAAAAGTTTCAATAAAAATCATAAAAAACCCAAACATAATAGTGGATGCAATCACTTGTCATTTTTATTTTCCAAGACATCCTATGAGGTCTGTGCAAAATTCTGAGGCTATACAGGTAGTTCTTGATTTGTGACCATAGTGGTACCTGCCACTTATAGTTATAAGTCATGATAGTCATAAAACAAGCCACCCAGAACGAGACTTGATTTTATGCCTTTTTTTGTGGTCATAAAGCAAATGTCACCGTCGTAAAGGAAACACTGTAATCATAAATTAAACGCCGTAGACATAAAGCAAACTCATTGTTCGCTATGGGGTGCTTTTTCTGGTAACAGGAAATAAACTCCAGCAAAAACATAACTTGTGGTCACTTAATAGTGAGACATTGCAGATGGCCGTAAGTTTAGGCCAGTTGTGAAGTGCTCAAAATGCAGTCACCTGACCCGTGAGTTGAAAGACAGCTTTCAGAACTTTGGAACCAAGTAATAAATACCGGGTAGTGGTGAGGTTGTCCATTGTAACTTTGAATGGTCGCTAAATGACTGGTCGTGAATCAAGGACTTTGTTTTGGAACTTCCTGTGGTGTGAAGAAACTTTTCCAAAAAGTGGAAGAAGAGTTTGGTGAACATCAAGAAAGAAATCATTGGACTGTTTGGTTCCTGCGAATATAACATATACCTCTAAATTATGTTCCTGAAGGAAAGATACAGATAGTCCTCGACTTACAACAGTTCACTTAGTGATCGTTTAAAGTTACAATGTCACTGAAAAAAGTGACTTATGACTGTCGCGTTTCATATTTATGTCCACTGCAGTATTCCTCTGATTATATGGTTTACATTTGAATGCTTGACAACTGACTCACATTTATGACGGTTGCAGTGTGCTGGGGTCATGTGATCCCATTTTGTGGTCTGACAAGCAAAGTCAATAGAGAAGTCAGATTCACTTAACAATCATTTTATTAATTTAACAACTGCAGTGATTCACTTAACAAATGTGGCAAGAAAAGTTGTAAAATAGAGCAAAACTCACTCAACATATTTCTCACTTAGCAACATAAATTTTGGGCTCAATTGTGGTCGTAGGTTGAGGCTCACCTGTATTAAGCACATATGTGTGTGAGAGAAAAGGAAACACAGCATGTGGAAAAAGGGGAAATCATCTGATAACATGTTACAACTAGCCCTGAGATTTGGGATTTAAAACCAAGAACTTTGACTGTACATTAAGAATATATTTTCATAGCTGCTTATAGGCTGTCACTAATTTCTGGAACTTTATCATTATGAACAGATTGTCTTGGAAGATGTGCTTCTGAATTGAAAGATCTGACATTGATATCCATCCTTAAGAATTGAAGGAGAGAATACTCATAATTATTAATATATTAAAAACAATTTCACCTTGTTCTGAGTTTCAGTTTCAGATCTCTCACATCCAGCTTGTCCTTCTTGAAAAAACTGAGACGCATCAAGATATTCAGAAATTTTCTGGAAAGCATCATCATCAACATATTCCCAATAATTCCCAATAAAGAGCATAGAATAGAAAATAGAATATTAGAGGCACCCATAGAATGATTCCCAGGGGTTAAGTGGAGTATAGCAAGTATCACTTTCAACCAGAAAAATAGGAGAGAATACAAACCCTGGTTTGCTCAAGCACCACAGGGTATCAGTGCCATTAGTATCAAAAGCAAAGAGTATCACCAGAGTTGCATTCCTCTCTATTCTGCTATATATCATCCATCAGAGCAACCAAGGCTGTTTTCATGCCAAGTCCAGGGCAGAATCCAAACTGAAAAGGACCAAGATAATCTGCTTCATCTAAGCTCTTATAACTGCTGGACCATTGCCTTTGCCACCAGATTTGCTAAATATGGAATATGGGACACAGCTGTTAGTTGTTGAAACCAGCCAAATCCAAGATGTTTATTAACAAAGAGCTTATTACCACCTTAAGGGCAGGGAAATTCGCTGTAAAAAGCGGGGGGAAACGTAGTAATCTCAGATATCATTGACAAGACAAAAACTTTGAAGGCTCTTATAAATCAAGCCAAGAAGGAGCTACATTTTTTATTGCTATTATTAAATCTATAAGCTGCCCAACTCCAACAGACTACTGGTTGGCCTATAAAATTAGACACCCCCCCTTAAAACAAATGGACAACCCAGGCTGAAATACAGGCAACAAAGTCAAACAAGAAAATAGTCCTGGACAAACAATAATACTTCCTTAGTTCTGGGACCAAAACCACGTTCAAATCTTTTTAGAACCCTAGGAAAGAGAGAGGATGGCATCCTTATTTGTGGAAGGATGTTGTTCCAGACGGTGGAGGCTGTAGCACCTTTTGGTCACACAAATTGACAGCGCTTAATAAAGGGGACCTGGGGATGCGCTGACTCTCCTGGAAAGTTCTGGGGAGACAGAAACAATTGGAAACAATGGTCCTTCAGATACCAGGACCTTTGCCATATGGGTGATTGTACAAGAACTTGAAAAAACATGAATCTCAAAACAAATGTAAGTGTTTCTGATTGCAAAAATTATCCACAATGGAAAAGAACCTGAGTGCTGTTTGGGGCTAATGAATTTCTGCAAGAAAGTTGCCTTAGGCTCAATTTATGAAGCCATAGAAGATCTGATAAATATTTTTCCACTCTTTCTTGATTGTTGATTTGATTTTATGACAATCTTGCCATTATGACCAGTTGGAAACACTATTAGATCTGCACTATATTGTAGTTACGTATATCTTTACATTTCAGCTTTTGGAAACACTCCATAAACTCTATGGCAGTGATGGCTAACCTTTTCTGATCCGTGGCCAAAGCGTGTGTGACCCCCTCCCCCGCTGGTGCCTCACCCCCAAAATGCAATGTGAGCCCCCCTTCCCCCACACATGTGTGCTTGACTCCCTGTCCCCCCCTCATGCATGCGTGGTAGAGACCCGAAAACCAGATGACCGGTGGGAGGCACGTGCCATCAGAGAGGGCGCTGCATGTCACCTCTGGCACAGGTGCCATAAGTTCACCATCATGGCTCTATTGATTTTAGTACAGGAATACTAGCATTTAGGATCTACTGTATTAATTACCTGAGAAATGTGAATGTGAAATGCTGCAATTAGATTGGCCTAGTCAGGATTGAAAAAAGCATCCTAAATCTTCTCATTGGATTTATCAGCTTGTGTCAGTAGAGCAACCTAAACTCATATATATATTGGAAATAAACTCTAACATTTGACATTTTATCAGGTGATAGTTTGCACGTGCCAAGGATATGACTTCTGGGTGTCTTGTAAATTGACCATCTTGTCCAAGAAAAAATTTGAAAGTTTAACTTGCTTATAGGCAGGGCATTGGGTAGAAAAGTGAATAGATGATACAACCTGCTTTAATTTGATTCTGCCTGCATATTGCTTTTTGTCCACAGTGATTCTCTTAATAGTCATGATTATGGATTGCACACTATAGTTGTCATCTTAATCTGGTTTAATGATCGGTAGCTCTTAGAATTCACTAGATAGGGATAAAGAATGGGAATTTTAAGAAGCTGCATTCTGCTTCTTCTAAATGACTGTGTCAGGAAATGTTCCCCATAAATTCCAGAACTGAGCTAAGTCACATATGTAGAAATATTAGCATTCTTACTCAATTTAACTTGCAACATGAATGTTAAATGAATGACTTATTTGTTGGCCTTGATGAAAGGATGGGGCTAATGACTACATGCAAATCACTGTATAGTGCCTGAAACCTGTTATTCATAGCACTCTTTCTCTCTCCCCAAAGTAATAAACAGCACTGGCATCCTGTCTGCCTTATAGTCTTCTGTCATTAGCAAACAACTGTTAGTTAATCCCCAAGGTTGTCCCCTGTGGGAGAGAAGAGAATAGCCATTTTTCTTTGAGAATATCTAAAACTCCAGCAATAAGAAAAGACCTTCCAGAAAATAGAATATTTCTATCACAGCTACGTTTTCTACATTTTCGCTAAAGTTGCTAATTTATTTAAAGAATTACATTAGAAAGAGTTTTGGAGGAGAAAGCTCTCTGAAACTTCCTTTTTAAACATGAACTTACCTGTAGATTGATTTCTTTTTTATCTCATTAGAATAATAACAGTTTTCTGTCCATCCAGGAATTACTATATAACTAACCCAGGGGTGGGATTCTACTGGTTCGGACTGATTTGGGTGAACCAGTAGCTCCAACGATTAGCTGGGAAAAAATTGGTTCACCCCGATGATCAGAAGGGCCCACTCGCCTGCCCGTTCTATTTTCCTACCTTTATCTTCTCAGCTGATTCGTGCATCCAAGCAGATTGCAGAGCGAATCAGCTGTGTCACACCTCGGAAGAAACCTGGAAGTGAAGATTTCTTCGAACTGCGCACAAGTTTATTATTGCATAACAGCTGTCCAGATCACAATCCATTCAATTGTTTTAAATTATGAAAATAGAGAAAATAGTAATACATAATTATTATCTCATCACATTCAATTGAAAGTATTTCTGTCGAGTAAAATATCCCTTACTGGTTTCTTCGGCAGCACACAATCATGCAAATGGGCAGTCTTGTCTACTAAAGACAGGAAATGCCTAATATTTCCTGACCCCTTATAATAGGAGATAACTCCCCAGATATTATTTCATCAAAGCCTCCTCTTATCGGCCAGGCTAGCAAAAATGGGTGGGGAAGAAAAATAGAAACAATCCCCACTCCCAATGGAGGGAATGCTTCATCAAATTCATAAGAACTGGCACTGTTTGCAGTATCTGCAGAGCTATTTATACTTCATCCTTTTGTGATAAATGCATTTTTAGTACTCCATTTATTATATTGTATTGTAGTGATTGGGGATTGTTAGATAATTATTAGCATGTAGGAGATCCCTCTCTTGTTTACAAGAATCTTTTATCTGATATCTGGTCTTATGGTCGGACACCATTTTTCTTGATACTGATATTGCTTGATGAAAAATCTCATAAAAAACCCAGTTTCCAACGCCAAAGAATTTCAACTGCAATGAATATTGGTAGTGGAAATTGTCTCTATATGTTCATCCATCCATCTATCTATCCAATCTAAGCTGGTTCCTTGGAAATACATAAAAATTCTCTTGTCAGTTTTGATAAAGTAAAATGCAATTCAGTTTGAATATCAAAAATGTAAAACCTGATTTTAAAAACAGCCAAATTGAATCTCAGTTGAAGGATCCTAGCAATCTTTACACACACACGTTACATTAATTGACAACTATTACTATCTTTGTTTTATTCGAACAATAGAGCGGCAGAATATGTTTTGATAGAAGGCTGTGTTTTGCATAATATGAATTTTTTTGTATCTTTCCTAAATATGGACATAAAATTGGTGCCTTAAAAGTCAAGGGAATCAAGGCATTTGTATGCCAGGGCAGGTCAGTTGGGTTATATAATTGTCTCTAATTAACACTTGGAAATAGTGTGACATTCCTTACCTGCAGCCCTGGCCTTCAAAGGTGTGAAAATAATTTGCAGATTCCAGCAAAAAACTGCTTGCTGGTCTGAACTTTACATTTAAAGGCCAAGTAATCACTGTAACAATTTGTCACAAAAGCGGTATAGCTTCATTTTCCTAGATTTGTAGTCTTTATCTCCTACAAGAGTTAGTTACATAAAGCATCTACTTAATGAATACGACTTTAGGGACTCTTAGCTACAATTTAATGAAGAGAAAAGGGGAAATCTTGTGTGAATTAACAAAGAACACTGAAATGTAAATGTGTAGATTAAAAAAAAGTTGCTGGAAGAAGTAAGTCTCAAATTTAGTGCAGTTAAAGCAAATAGATTCCTCTCAATCAGCTTTAACTACAGGCCATCTGCTTTTTACATATTGGTTCACTCACTCCTAGTCCAATTAGAACACCTTGCTTGCAGTTAGGCAGAATTACCGCATAAATGGGTTTTGTAGAACTCCAAAGTTGCATATATACTATTGCTCTTGTGATTGTAAAAGTCTTTTTAAAGATATGAATCTTAAACCATTAATTTTTAAAAAGTGCAAATAGAAACAGTGGCACAGAGCTTTTATATTATGGTCAGTTAAAACCTGGGCAATCCCGCACTGCAGCCTAAATTGTTTGTCTCTTATGCTCCCCCTGACCATTTTTAAACCAAACATCAAAAAATCCACTAGTTGGCAATGGGAACCAGTTGGTGCACAGTCTGACCTATGTCCACTGTAAGACTGGGTTGGTGGCTCTATTGCTTCTTGCCCTGCATATCCCTGCTAGAAGGTAAGCCTTGTTTGCTGGCTTCCATATTGGCCAGTTTACTAATGCCTGCCTTTTCCTTTTAGGCATTATTCCCTCCTCACTAGTCTCTGTGCCTTTTCTTTTCATTCCTATATATTTGTACATATACCTCTTTCCTACATCCCTCTTCCAATCTCTTTTGACACACAGTTCTTTTCCTTCTTGTACTCTTCTTTTATGGTATCATCATGATATGCTACAATCAAAGCAATAGAGAGCAAATTGTTCTTTCATTCCTACATTATTCTTCACCCAATGGGATTTTTAAAATATTTTTAAAATATATTTTAGAATGATATTTCAGCTTCTTAGGAATAAAATAGCAGGATTTCTACATTCCAATTTAAATTCCAGTTCCTTGTGTGTCCTATTGCACTTGGCCAATAAAGGATTCTATTCTATTCTATTCATGCTTAAAAATAAAGGAAAGAAGTAAAGGTGTACTGAGAGCATATCTGGGACTAAGTGATAACTATAAAGTTTTTTTTCATGGATTTGTTTATAGAATTGTACAGCAAGATTTTGTCTTGTGAAGAAAAAACAACTGTTAAGCGTACAGAAAAAGCTGACAATGACTGACTGCTTAAATGTCATTGTTCTTGAAGATGGTGGAATACTGATAACAAGCTGTGGGAATGGGACAATCCGATGTGGATTTCAGAGCTCCAAAGAACTGATATGAGACCTTCAATCCTCATATCTGAATCTGTTTGGAAAGATTCATGTTCTTGGAGTATAAGAACGTTGAAAGCCAAAATTGAGATGAGTCGAATGAGGGATGCTTCAAATTAAGAGTGCTCATCAGAGCAGGTCTCTTGTTGCTGCCATTAAGAGTTAAAAGTTGGCTTAAAATTAAACCAGAAGAGACAAATCTGATGTTTTGACTTGTGCTGTCAAGCTGCCTTATTTGAAGGTTACTTTATCATGACTGGAAATGAAAAAAAAAAAAATCCACCAAGGCTGGTAGAACAAATTAGCAGCAACAGAACAGCATGAAGCGAGCAACCAAAGGAATTGTTGTGAATTGCTGCAGTGCAAAACAAGTTTGTAAAAGTTTTTGAAGACTTTCAATTTCATATATCATTCTGAAAATGCCCTGAAGATGCTAAGTAATTAGAAAAAGCACTAGTACCTCATATTTCCAGGGTGAGGGACAGAAAGGGCTAAAGAAAATCTCCCTCCCCAAAGCTATAGAGGAGTATAGAGATAATCTTGAAGAAGAAATGCAAGAACAGTTAAGAAAATATAAACAGCTTTAGGAAGAACAGAAGTGTGAAAAATTCCAGATAACCTCCCCATGATTTTGTATGGTATAAGAGGGGGCAGAGATATTAAAGATTTTATCATTATATCCTCCAGTAATAATGTGGAGTTCAAGTAGTCCTTGTGTCAGCGTTCCAAATATCATGCAGAATTAAATCAGAGTGTAAGGCAGAGCTATCCTTAAAGTTCCAATTTAATAAGACAGACATGTTGGCACATCTGTGTAAAATCCCAATTCTGAAAACGTCCTGGGATTTCACCCAGTTGAAAGTTCATGATCTTATCCCCACACTCATAAATCCATCACATGGTCTAATCTTCTTAAGCCATGCTGGCATTTCCACCCATCTAGTTCCGGTCAGATGCAGAGGTGCGGACACAAAAGATGACCTTGGGCTTCTAGAGAAGAATGACAACACCACATTCCACAATTCTACTCCTTTCTATTTCCCCCTCCCAACTACCACACTAATGAAACAGCATAGGAAAATAATAGAGAGTGTGGCAGGCCAAAAATCCTAAAAGGTATATAACTGCAGGCCTGACACCTTGTGTATCAGTTTACTGACTTGACTTTATTGAGCTGACAATAGTAAAACTCAAGAGTTGCTGCATTGCTTACTAATTAGGCTTATAGGGCCAATTCAGAGATGTAGTTGTTACCAGCAGCAGGAAGTATCATTCATGGTCTTGACAAATTGAAGTCAGCCCACCTGATCTGGCAATTTAGAGAGAGCCTGTTGTAGCTTGACCTTTTCAAAACGCATTCTTAGTTATGGCCCCCATTTTATGGAATAATTTCTCCCTGCAGCTACAGGTGTCAATCTCTGTAAAAATATTTTGGAATTAGTAGGGTTTCAGCAGGCAGTTCACCTTTAGCATAATTGAATTTAAGTACTGTGATTTTTGTTATCAGCATGTAGTTTTTACTGTATTTTTTTGAATTTTTTGTACTTGTCTCAAAATCCATTTGGGTTTGGGTGGGTTATAAATATTGTTTAATAAATGAATAAGGTCAACTTAATAGTTTTGCTTTCCTGCTTTTGATTTTTGTAGGATAAAATATTTTAAAATAGCAAGCTAGTCTATCCAAAACTTGTTTATGTTCTTAGTTTAAATAAATATATTTTGTATTCTTCCAAGAAACTTAGTCCAGGGTATGTTTATCCTCTCTGTAAAATAAGTGATACTAAATTAGTACCATAAGTAACTCAATGTTATTCTATTTATTTATTCATTAGATTTAGATCCCATCTTTTTTTTCTACACTCAAGAGTGCTATAAGTAATGCTTACTCCTTATATTTTCCCACAACATGCCTCTTGTGTGGATTGTTTCTGTGAGAAAGTGATAGCCCATAATCACCTAGCCACTTTTTGTGCCTAGGAAAGGAGTAGACTTCACTTTCCCACTTTCCCAGAATTCTAACCTAGCACTTTAACCACTATACCACCCACCTTCCAAACTTTGTGCTAATCCTGCATTCAGTATGCACCCTCTAGGTTAGATTTCAAAGGAGACTGATTCTGAAAGATAGTAAAATAAGGTAAAATGGGACGTGGAGACTGATCAGTTCCCCTTTTCTCTAGAAACAGCTTCTTAACAAATGAAGTGATATAATTAATGTCTTTAGCAGGTGTTCAAATCTCAGTGGGTAATGCAGAACTATGCTGTTAAGAAATTGATAAGAATGTGGATTAATATCTGTCACTGAAGTCTACTCAAGTCTCTTTGATGGGACTTCTTTTAACAAGTTGTGTCAGGGGATTTCAACCTCTTTGTTACATTATATTTCATGAAATGAAATCTATATGCCAAAGAATCGGCTTACAATAATTGAAATCCTGCTAATATCTTCATTTCATCTTTGTTTACTCAAAACTTGCCAAACAACTGGCATAATAGAAAACTCTTGGGGAATCCAAAATGATATTTATTTCTGGACAACACATGGAATAGCATCATGCGTTATTCCTGTCCACTGACCCTGTAAATAATCAGAATAATTACATTTTCCACAATTTTTGTAGAGAAAGTGACTGGATATTTTGACACATATTTTGGGTAAGTGTCTGGAACACATTTTTAGCTTGTTTTGTTTGCCTTTGTAATATGCATTATGTATACACATGTACATAAAAGCCATTACCAACCTCTATTTCAGATGGATTATACCAGTCCCTTCCTCCCCCCCCCCAGATACATTTGCATCAATAGCCTAGAAATATTCTAGTTTTTTAAAATCATATTTCCTTGCCATTTATTTATATTCTTTGAAAAATATTTTGAGAGGATTGTTACCTTAAAAATCAGGATAGAAATAATTTAAAGATATAAATATAATTACGTTCTTATCAGTGATGAGTTTCCAATTTTTTTTACTACTGGTTTGCTCCTGCTTGCCTGCCCGCAACTCTTCTGCCTCCCCCTGCTGCTACTACTGGTTTGGCCGAACCTGGAGCAATCCACCTCTGGTTCTTATCTTCTTTTTTATGTTTCACTGTATTTATGGTTTTGTTTTGTTTTTAACAATATTTTGAATATTGTTTTCCAACAGACACAATGTAAGCAAATGAGTGAATGAATGAATGAATGAACTTGTATGAGGGAAAAAAAATTAATAGGTTGGGAGATTATTTGGCAATTTTTTTAGATTTATTTTTCTCAACATTACTTTAAAAACTGAATGTATTTTTTGGGTTATGAGCCACATTGAATTAGATTTGCCAATCTTTACCTGATATGGCTGGATGAAGTACTATATTTCTGTTATAAACACATTCGCAGGGTATAGGGCAACAACAGCTTTTTAAATGTGCTCTTCCACACTAATCCAAAGAGATAATTTGACTCCACACAATGGTTTGGATTCCGTTTGTTCATTGTGACTATCAGTTCACACTTTTCCTATCCATTGAAGGTTCATTCCTTTCCTATAAGCCTTCATTCATAATATACCTATACTGTAGGATATATGAGTTGTCTTTTCCTATGTAATAATCTTATTTTATGCCACACTCACCCATTACATATAATCTGTCTTTTCATCCTGCATCACTGATAAATGTAAAACCTTGCTAATATTTCATGACATGAGATTGCTTTGCCAAGGTAAAATTTAAAATACTGTGTTACTTTGCAGGTAGAATCCTAGTTTATTGAAACTGCTGAAAAATTTATAAATATGTATTTTTTTCACTCTTGGATTAATAGCCTCAGGATTAGTAGCCTCAGGGCAGGAAGTTTTATCCTGGAAACTTCTACTGCCTGAAAACCCAGTTTTGTAATTCTGATCAAATCTGAAGTCTGTAGAATTTTGGAGTAAAAGTGAGAAGACAGGGAAACAAGATGACAATTTTTCTGCATCGTATGCTATTTAGTTCTATCGGTGGAAGTTAATATATAACAAATGACATTAATGCGAATTTTTCTCTTGCCAAATAAACTACAATTTTTCTGTCTTATATTCAGGATACTTTAGAATATGTATTTTTAAATGCTATTTTTAAATAAATAATATTTTTATTAGGGTGTAATTTGGTGTAATGCTTAAAGAGTAGAAACTGGGAGACCATAAATTCATCCTGTCTTAGATATGAAGCCAGCTGGGTGTTCTTGGGCCAATCATATACACACTCCTAATCCTAGGAAGACAAGAATACCAAATGCTTTTTTTTGGAGGGGGGAGAGAAGGTTTCCAAGAAAATCCCCATGAACTTGTCTAGGCAGACACCAAGAGTCAATATTGTCTTAAAGGATCCTCAATGATATGTGCAAGACAAAATACTTGAAATAATTATGACAATGTTTTCAAAATTGACTGGTATTCAGTTGCGGAAACACTTAAGGGCTACAAAAAACCAGAATGCAAATTGAGAAGTTTCCTGAGTTGGGTTAGAACCTGACATATGAATGAACTAGCAAATTTCACAATTGAGCAGGTGTTGGAACATGGTCCTTTTTAGTCCAAACTAATTATTATGTTATAATTTTTTCTCCCTTATTACGTTCTAAGCATCAGAAACAGGTAATGCCTTTTGCTTCAAAGATTGCGTAATTCTAGCAAATCTCTCTCAACTCTCAAAGCAAGACTTAAAAGCCAAATTCAAGTTGTGAATTTTACGTGCTTTATGTGGAGGACTGTCCTTCTCCTTCTCTTTATGGACAAGGTCATCCTTTCTCCCAGTCCTGCCAAGTGGCCTGGCAGCACATCTTCTACAAATACTTTGTAGGATTTTTTGTTTTTTGTGTGCTTATTTTAAAACTGCTTATGAGTTATGTCCTGTGCTGTGTTTATGTATTCATGCGGTTTGTGAACTGTAAATGCCTATGTCTCTACTTACATGACATGAATCCTAAAAATCATACATTTGATGTGCATATTTAGTTCAGTATTCTTTTTCAACATGTTAGCTTGTTTACTCTCATCTTTATAAGTTTATCTTGCTTTTGAGTCCCTTCATATCTACTATTTTGGTTTTCTGCAAAATTGTTAGATTCCATAAAGTTGGGATTCAATTCAAAATAGAATCTGTACCTTTAATATCAAGATTCACCATATTAGAAAACAATTACAGGTAGTCATCTACTTACGACCACAATTGAGCCCAACATTTCTGTTGCTAAGTGAAACATTTGTTAAGTGAATTTTACCCCATCTTTATAGCCTTTCTTGTTACAGTTGTTAAGTGAATCCCTGTAATTGTTAATTTAGTAGCATGGTTGTTAAGTGAATCTGGTTTCCCAGTGGACTTTACTGGTGAGAAAGTCACAAAAGGAGATCACATGACCCCCAGGACACTACAACTGTCATAATTATGAACCAGTTGCCAAGCATCTGAATTTTGATCTACACAGATGCTGTAGTGTTGTAAGTATGAAAACGGTCATCTGTCCCTTTTTTTCAGCACAGTTGTAACTTTGAACCGTTACTAAATCAACTGTACAAGTTGAGGGTTACCTGTCCCATTAATTTTTGTATAAATGTTACAGTATTACTTCATAAAAAAATCAATAATAGACCAAACCATATGGGTTAACATACCCTAAGTTTTTTTCATTCCAATAAAGAAAATCTACAATTATGCTTTTTTGATACATTCTTTGAGTGTCCTTTAATATTGGAATGAAATATTTTGATGAATTATTTTCAACCCTCTGAAAAAATCTGTACAGATTACATAAACCAACCTCTTTTATTCATCAATCTATTGCACACAAAGAAAGTAAATTATATTTTTCCAAAACAATTTTATAACCCAAATATTTACCATATTGTTGGACAAACAGTATCAAGTTAGACTATGAAGTTAATTAGCCAATAATAGCAAAGTGTCATCAGCATGTAAACATAATTTATACTATGAATCTGTCAGTGCAATTCAAATTTTCTCCTAGGTGCTGCTCGGAGAATCCAAACATGGGTCCAGCCTGCTGCCCAATGACCAAGTTCGAAGTTTGTGTAGGTACACCACCTGTTCCCTTTATAGGCAAGTTTAAAAAACTCAGTCGTCCTAAAAGGACGCAGTTGGGGAGCTCCAGCCCTTGAATTCCCGGTTGAACTCTCCCAACAGTGAAAATAGTGTAGCCTTTTATTATTTTTGTTATAGAAGTAGCATGGGTCTTAGTTGTTGTTTATAATCTGCTTTACTTCAGTTCTTAATTGATTGGTTATTACTGTTGCTTTTAGTTGTAAATAGTAAATTGCAATGCATTTACTGTAGAGCAGGAATCCATATTTATAAATAATTTGCTTTATAAAATTAATCTGAACTATTTCAAAAGGTTTTCCAGCATCTAAAGATATTAGTGCAGAAAAATTGAATGTATCTTGAGTTATAGCCAAAATATCTATTAATAAACATAAATTATTCAAGCTGTTCTACTTTTAACAAATTTGAACTGAGATGAATTATGTATGGTAACACTCCTTGCAAATGCCTAGCTAACAAAGCAGTTAATAAATTACTATCTGTATTAATTAATGATGCAGTATTTAGGTATTTACCCAGTTTTAAAATCAATGTTATATAACCTTCATAAAAAGATAAAAGGAATTTACTGGATTTAAATGTTTTATTACTGCTTCTAATGATTAAATTATTATATAAAAAGATTTATACAATTCAACAGAAAGTCCATCCAGATTAGGGATCTTTTTCAGCAAATAAATGGTCTCTAATATTTCTTAAAGTTACAATTCTGTTTCCAAAACACACACTCTTGTAATTGTTGAATATCAGTCTCACTCAAAAATTACCCAATTGCTATTGCTTTAGCATATCAAGTTTGAGTAGTTGGTCAAATGAAAACAAATGCAAATGACCAAATTTTTTATATGTGATTCTCAGCACATTGGTTTAAAAAAATTTGTTTTCTTTTTCTAAACAATTTGTTAATTTATCAGTTTTTAACCATATTCCCAACATTTTAACAATTGTATCTTTAAAAATATTCAGCTTGAACAAAACTTAGATCTGCAACTTTGCTTAAATGAATATGATACACATTAAGTCTACTTGATAAAATAAATACTGAATTGATGTGCTGATTGATTAATTAATGATATTGTTATAGATATTAGATTCTTATTTTGTAGCTGCATGGATACTGTATGCTTGTACAATATTTTGGTATTTTCATGGTTCTTGGCCGTTTAGTGTCATAATAATTGAGGCATCATAAAAACCTTTGTAAATAAATAAGTAATGGTGTTTGTGAGTGTGTGGGGTTATTGGTGTGTATATGTATGTTGGTGCAGAAAGAGTTTGTCTATTAAATGGAATAATACCTATCATTCCCACAAGCATGTTCATTTTAAAATAATTATGAATTTGCTCCATTGTTTTTTAGAGAGAGAACAGTTCAATTTTCACTTTTGGGATAGGGGTTTTTTTTTAAATGGTAATAAGATCTAGAATTTATTTATTTATTTATTGAGAAATGCCAAGCCAAGTACATTATACATGAAAAATCATTTGTAATTTTTCTGATTTTCTCAATTCCTTCTGCTGCAGTTTATTATAAAAAAATTTCAGTTTATTATAAAAAATTTGAGCAGATGAGGGGAAACAGATTCCATCCAACTGAGATTTATATAGGTAAAGTTTTCAATGAATGATGGAAGGTTTTGAAACCATGAATGTGATATAAAATGTACATACTGAAGTTTTGTAAAAATAACATTTTATAGTCAATGTGAAGCCTAGTGCAGTGCCCAATATCAAAGTAATTTTTAGAACAAAATTGGTAAAAAAAATGTAGAAACAAGCTCCTGCTATACTTCTTCATGTTTATGTAATCCTTTTTGCATTTGTCTAGTCACTTAAATGTTCTCTTAAATTTCCTTAAAAGGAAAGTATTTTCTTTTGATGCTTTCTTCTTTTTGACCAGTTGTTTACTCAATCCTTCTTGTATACAAAAAAGATACCAGTGATCTGGATTCTGCTTATCGGTTTCTTTTAGTTTCTTTGTTAAAAGCACATTTGAGTAGAATATCTTCAAACTTTTCTGCTCAAACTGGCAATGTTGGGGACTGAGAGCCTTTTAATACAAGGTTTGTACTTTGGCTGAATGCTGTGCGAAATAAGAAGGGAAAGTTTTAGAACAAGATAGTTGGCAAGCAGACTTATTCCTCTTTTTTCTACAGTGCAGATAATAAACATGACTTTGAAGTCGCATGAAGGACGTAATAGTTTATTCTTGATTTACAACTTTTTATGAAGCTCTTGATTAGTGAATTGGTCATCATGTAATTTATTCTTAAAGTAAATAGATTGTGCAAATTTATTCATTAAAAAAAATGTATACTCATCTCCAGTGGCTGTCTCTTCCTAAAGAATTGCTGTAGAGATTACTGAGGATATGAATCCTATTTATTTTATTATTACTGTAGATCTTAAGAGTTTGTCTTTTTAAAAGTTCATAATATAAAGAAGAGTAATATCATGTGACATGCTTCTAGTTTTGATATGAAAAACACTAGGAACTTAATAAACAGGCCCCATTTTGAATAGAAAAAAATTCAGCTTTGGTTTCCTAGTACAGTGTTTTTCAACCACTGTGCCGCGGCACACTAGTGTGCCGTGACATAGTGTAAGGTGTGCCGTGGGAAAATTACTTTATATATAGTCAATATAGGCACAGAGTTAAATTTTTTTAACATTTTCTAATGGTGGTGTGCCTCGTGATTTTTTTCATGAAAAAAGTGTGCCTTTGCACAAAAAAGGTTGAAAAACATTGTCCTAGTAAAGCTTCTCCCATGTAACCTCTTTATATAATGGCAGAATTGATGAAAACCAGACTGCACCTTTATACTTCCATCATAGGTCTCGTTTTCCCATAAATGGCTTTTTATGCTTATAGTTTGGCTTCAGTAATTTTATAAGGGAATTTCTCTTTAAAAAATCCACCCTTTGTGAAAATTGCAGTTATATACCACAAGGTTTGTTCTCCATTTTTGGAGTTTGGGAGAAATATGATCATCTGTTTTATTTTCTTAAAGTTGGGATGAAGGATAACGTCCTATATAAAAGGATGAAGAACTGAAGCCAATTGACTAGACCAGTGATAGTTCAGTTTAGCTTGTGGCATACTGTTGTAATCATACTTTATGAAAAAGCTTTATGGCACAGTCAGTTTCAAATTACTCCTCTACTGTAGGGGTGTCAAACTTGATTTCATTGATGGCCACACCAGGGTTATGTTTAATCTTGGAGGAGGTGTGGTCAGAGTGGGCATGGCCGGCCCGGATGTCATTCGTGTCAGGAGCACCTGTGGTGGCCCGAGCGCTCTGCCAGTAAAAACGGGCTTCCGAGCTCTTTTTTGGCTGTGATGGCCTTCTGCAACCCTCTGTCAGCAAAAACAGAGTTTGGGAGAGACATGTGCCATCCCCAGCTCCGTTTCCGTTGGCAGAGGCACCACTAGCCAGTCCTTCGCTGTTTCCAAGGCAGCCCTGTGGGCCAAATCTAAGCATCCCACAGGCTGGATCTTGAGTTTGACACCCCTGCTCTATTGGGTTTCTTTTATTTATTTGATTCACATGTATTTTCTCTTTTGAGCTCAAAAGTATATCATAATGCTCCCTCATCCTATGTTTTCCCCTGAGAGGCGAGTTGCTCATATCATGATTTCAAAACATGGGTGAAAACAAATTTCATTAAAACTATGAATTCAAGAAAGACCTTAGCATAATGACATAGAGGTAAGAAAGAAAGTATGACAGCGCTTAACATAGGCCTGGTACGTACTCTACTGTTTTAAGTGGGTGGGGGGAACTACTCTGAAACTGAAGAATGTATTTCTTAGCTTCTGGATCAGGGAACGTTAACCTTTTTGGTGATATTGTATAATTTCTTACAATGCTCCCTTCCCAAGTCATTTAGATCATTCAGTCTCAGGATATTATGAAACCAGTAGTTCCTGGTTAATGACAGTAATTGGGACCAAAATTTTCATCACTAAGCAATGTGAACATAAAGCATGATGTCATTGACCAATTTAGTTGCTTGATGACAGCAATCCTGGCACTCCCAGTTGCCACTGTTAAGCAGGGATTGTGGGTTGTTAAGTGAATGCCAGATAGCTAAGTCAGGAAGGTAAGGTGTGGTAGAGCTGGAATGGCTACTGGTGGGCCAGGGAAGGTGTGCAAGTAGCCCATGAAGCATGGCACAAGCACAATGAGGCCAGAAGTGGCTACTGCTGGGTGAAGAATCGTGCAAGTGACTTACTGGAGCAACTTGAAACCTTCCCTGCCAGCTTCCACATTGAATTTATTTGTAGGAAGCTGGCAGGGAAGGTTGCAAAAGTACAAGCTGGTTGCCCACTGCCCAGATCACAATTTTGTGACTGCAGGCTGGGATATCTGGAACTTTCAAGACTGGTCTTAAGTACTGCTTGTTCAGCACTATTGTAATTGTTTCTGGACGAATGGTTGTTAAATGAGGATTACCTGAAATCTCAGGCATTTTACAAGATTTTGGATATTCTTGTGAATTTTGAGATTCGGCAATCTCATGAAACTTGGCCATGTCCCTCATTTTTAAAATATTTAATTTCTGGATTAAATGTAGCAATGAGAAGTTCCTTGAGTTCAGCGTAATTGTCTGGCATCTGAGGCTTCCATGGATTCCAAATTTCGGTCTGCTAACCATGTACAGAGAAACTTCCCAAGGGTGTTTTAAATATTTCTTAGAGAAACAAAAGAGATGCAGTCCTCATTTAGCAACCGGTTTGTTTAGCAAACAAACAGTTTCACAGTTTGTTTCACAGTTATGTTAGTGATTAAAAAAAAGTAACTTTGCAACCAGTCCTTGCCTTTTATGACCATCACAGGCTGTTAAACAAAGGAAAGCTGAAATAAGATTGTAAGCACATTTGTGTTTCGCTTGGCGACTTCTTTGGTCTAGTACCATTTTGCTACTCCCAATTAGGGTAGCTAAATAAGAAATGCCTATAATGGTGTTTTAAGTGTTTCTTCAACAAAATAGCGCACACATGAACTCTAATGTTCTGTTTGGAGTGCAACCTGCTCAGAATATTCCAACAAAATCTACCAAGTGGGCCCTTTTGTTTGTAGCTTAAAACAAATCCATTCCCTACTTGCAGTAGCATTTCCTATCTCTCCAATCCCTTCCTATAGAGATATCTCTAGTAGAAAAATGTAACTAATGTCATCCATTTATCTGCTTTAAATGTCAATCCACATATATGGATATATAGTAGAAGGGTATGAGAGAGTTACTGTTGGTATCAAAGGGGAGGAGAAGAGCTTCCTGGGTCAACATATCAGAACATTTTGTCATAGAAACCTAATCCTAAAACATATGTGTAATTTGGGCAAATTAACTGTATTCTGCTTTATGCAACATTTTGTCCCTAATGACTAGAAGATTCAGTGAACAGAAAGCAATTATTAAAGGATCCAGATGGGGAGAGAAGTGTATGTTTAACTGAAACAATTCAGTAGGGTTTATGTATTATTTGTATTACTGCATGTTAAATTACTTGCTGATCATTTCCTATTATAATTACCCTTCCCCAATTTGGTATTATTTGGGAATATGTTTCCTATGTAAAGCTCTTGTAAAAAGGCAATAAGGAATTCCTATAATGAATGCATTATTATAAATGTATTATAACAAATTATAAGACAGAGTTATCATGGTAAATTCAGATCCTTAAACATACATAAAAATGGAGCCTTTGTGTCAAATGACTTAATTGACAGATGTGTGTTCTCCTTAAAAATTGCAAAAGTTTAATCTCATAGAAACTTGAGATATAGAGAATTGCAATAATATATGTACAAATAGTGGTTTCTTGCTTTGGATTACTATCCAATTCTAATTTGGCATTTTAGAGAGGGGAAAAAGATGTAAGAGAGGACCTGGTTTGGATCATTTCATCATGCATCATACATTCTAACCTTGGAATAGAAATATTTCTGGTAAGAAATTTCTGGTAAGAAAGCCATAATGATTTCCTTTAGTATTGACAGTAAGTCTCAGTCTCCGTCTGTCTGTTCTGTCTGTCTGTCTGTCTGTCTCTCTCCCTCTCTCCCTCCCCATCTCTCTCCACACACGCACCTACAGAGAGGGAGAGAGAAGGTGGGAGAGAGGGAAGGACATACACACAGAGAGAATATATTTGAGATATTTGAATGTACTAAGTATGCATGCCAAAGGCTGAAATCTTTTTACTATGGGTTAATTTGAAAATACTTCTGTAACAAAAATATTTTTTTAAAAAAACACTGTCCCATTGTAATTAAATTTTAATTTTCTCTTGAAATGATGTTGATAGATGGGTAGTGGATAATATATGGTATATTGTATGGAATGATGACATCAAAAGAAGGTACAATGGCAGTTATAATGGAAGCAAAGATAATTTGCAAAAATAGAAAGGTATGAAATAATCTAGAAGAAGCTATAATCTCTTTTTTCTTAACATCCTTATTTTAGTTTCTTTTGCAACTACTTTCTCTTTTTATGTAATATTATTTATCTCAGAAGTAAAATAGTGTAGAAAGTATGAATATTATATAAATTAAAAGAACATATTGAGATAATACAGTTTGGACCAAGAATATACTGTACAACTTTTTCTGGACTGGAGATGACACTGACTTTTGAATGTCATGCAAATGAGGTTGCTATGATTACTCTGCAGTCATTAATTTAATAACTTTCCCCTTCTGTCATATTAAAAGTTATTATTGGATTATATTTTTTGAGATCTCTGGGGCATCTTCCAAGAATTATGAAAGGTCAAAGATCATGCATATATAGTTACATAGTGGCTTGAACATATTGCTACATCATCCATATATATCTATATATATATCTATAACATTATTTTAAGATTCTCAAAGGTAACTAATGGATTAGAAAAAAAAATCTAAAATAGATCAGTAGCTTTGAGGCTGTGTTCACAGTGAGACATGACAAAGGGATCAATTGTTTGATCTTTTAGAACAAAAAGCATCTTTAAGTTGATTCTTAGGTTTATTCTGATTAACAAAACATAAAATATAGTGCAAATATGCAAATAATTGCTGCTAGATCAAAGTACAATAGGAAGCATTCTGTGACTACCTAAACTGCTTTTTAAGGGGAATCTTCTACCAATAATTTCTCCACTAAATTGTTGAATTTGCAGATATCCTCATAAATTTGCTAGCTGGGTGATAATAACATGTTAATGTGATAAGCAACTGGATATATCTGAATTTCTATTTTTGCCCATATAATAAAATTCAGAAAATATATAGACCTTCGATTGATTCTTTTTTTAACAATATAATTTTATTGAATTTATTAAAGTATCCTCTGTGGGATCCTTTAGCATACCTTGTTCCTTGCAGTATCAGGGAAAACTGTATATTAATTTGTTTTGAACTGGCAATTTCAGGTACAGTAGCTTTTGAATGCCTCAATGTGAAAATTACAAAAAGAGTAATTTTCTGCTTTGTGACATGTAATGTGTACCCTTTCCAGTGTGACATTTACACCAGGATTGTGATTTTTGCAGATCAGTGTGACACTCTGTGTTCTAGCTTAGCTCCAACATAGATTTATTATTTAATAGATTTACAGGTGAAACTCGAAAAATTGAAAAAAAGTGAAAAATTCATGAGCTGTAAGCCATAATCATCACAATTATGACAAATCACGGCTTGAACTATCTTGCTTTGCATGTAATGAGTCTTATCTCATATATTAGTTTTAATGCAATCTTTTAAGTTGCATTATTGAAATAAATGAACTTTTGCACGATATTCTAATTTTTCGAGTTTCACCTATACTCCTTGTCTTTGTTTTATACAACTGGAAACTGTGTATATAATACGTCATCCTATTTTCCTTACAACAACTCTATGATGTGGTGTAGTTAAAATAAAATGGCTGGCTGAGAGCCATCCAATTGGTTTTTGTGCCTAAAGGGAAACCGGAACTCAGGATTAAACTCTTTTAACAATGAATTTAAGATTCAGTATGATGGGAATAGAAAAGCTAAAACTAAATTTTTTGCTATTGCTTATTTATTAAATATTTATGCCATCCAATCCCTAAATGAAAATAATGATTTCATGGACAAACATGATTTGCTGGACAACAGACAAAATAACTCAAGTGACTTTTCCCCACCAATGTAAATAAATGTTTTACTTATAGTTTGGGGATGTTCAGAACAATTATTAGTCTTCAGTAATGAATATGAAAGTTTAATGTAGGTGAATATTTTATTGTATTTATTCCTAATATTTCTCCAACAAATTCTCTATATGTAGTATTTCCTATTATGGTGTCATCCAGAAGTTGATTATCATAAATTAACTTTTTCAGTTCATTAGTTACTCTACAGCTGATTTGTTTGTTTAACCAACTACAATCAAATTGCATTCATATACTCTGTGAAATTCTTACTCATTTCAGTGACATTCTGCTATCTTAATGGCTTGTGGTGAGTATATAAAGTATTTATAGGAATGTGTAAGGGGATAATCTGTGAAATAGGATTAGAAAGTCCTATAGTTCACAGTATTGAGCCTTAGTTGATGAAAGAAGATGGTGATGTGGTTGATAAAGTGAAGTTCCAGAAAATATACTACTCAGCAAATGTTCATTGTATACAGTTTGCAAAAGCTTGAGGGCAGATTAGACGTTTCATGGAAAACAATATACTATGTGCTGATACGATGAGTAGGTATTTATGCATGGTAATGGACATAAATGTTGTAAGAGACTTTAAGGTCAAAGACCAGAAAGAAATTGATCAAATTATGATGGATGCAAATTAAGATAGGACTACCATAACCATATCACAAACCTTCACATTGCCATTAGAAGGCAGAAAAGAGATATATCTCTTTTTGCTGCCATCTTCTGATTATTCCTGTTTCTACACCTCATATATAATCCTAGCTAAGATTGTGGCTGACATACCAATAACTTTAGTTATGTTCATACATTGTTCCAACAAATTTACGATACTGTTTGCAGCCAAGATCTGTTTTAATTATCTCAGATTTATAAGATTGCAAAGGAATTGGCTTGAGTTTTTGAATACTGTCATTGCTGAAAACAGCATGAAACCTGAGATAAGAAAGGGAAGGTTTAATGAACAGTCACAATGCCCTCAAATTTCAAGCTTTTAAGGAGGATTCTTTGATCAACTGACTTCAGGATAATCTTGTTCCTCATCAAAACTGCCAGAAAGGATTCAGTTTTGCTTCCATAACCACACTTCCTTTTTTATTGCAATGAGATGGTAATTTATGTCATTGCAATAAAATTTATACTCCCTCTTTGGCTTCTAAATTGTGGACAATTTAGATTGTGCCTAGTGGGAAACTTTGGGCAATTGAATTGTACAATATCCTTAGGGACTAATTCATTCTAGTGCAGCCTTGTCAGTCAATTCACTCTACATTAAATCAATAACATTGAATTGCACTGTTCTCTATTGTGGCCTGCATTTCTTTCTTGGATTATATGATATGTTTAACCCTTGTAAAATCTCTGCCCAGTACTTATACTCTCAAATAGTTTCATAAGGAATTTTGGATTGTTGAATAAAAGATTGATGCTTCATTTAATACTGCAGTTTAAATGTGATGGTCCCTTTTATTTCATGGCTGGTTAAAAACACTTTATGGAGAGGCAATTACTATTTAATAATATTATACACTTAATATATAAACATCTGATAAATTTGTTTAAGCAGATTTTAGAAATCATATAGTATATGTAATGTATTAATTATCCCCCCTCCCATATACTATTATTCTATTCCCTTGTTTTCTTTCTCTAATTCTGGCAAATAGTGATAGATTCCCAGTATATGTACTAGCTATTTAAAAGCCTGTGTAGTTTTTAGAATTACAATTTTTAGAATTGTGTAACTGCTGTAAGATATGATGGGTACACTTTGCTCTATTCTTTCACATGGGGTATCTTTTCCTGTTCCAGGAGCCCAACAGTTAGAGACTTTGTTCTGATGTGCTTGCAATAACACCCTTTCTGTAAAGTAAAAGTGACTATAGCAATAACACTTAGACTTATATACCGTTTTGCAGTGCTTTAGAGCCCTCTCTATGCGGTTTACAGAGTCAGCATTTGCCCTCAACAATCTGGGTCCTCATTTTATCCAACTCGGAAGGATGGAAGGATGGGTCAACCTTGAACATGGTAAGATTCGATCTGTTAAACTAGGCAGCCGGTGATCAGCAGAAGTAGCCTGCAGTAACGCACTCTAGCCACTGCGTGGCTCACTAAAAGTGACTATAATTATTTTTCTGCTTCTTTTATGACAAAAGTAAGACTTTCAACTGGATTTATATGCAGCATACCGTATATCAATGAAAGTAGACACCCAAATTTTCTACTTTAGATGTAGCTTGATCCAGAGTCTCATTATTCTATCTGATCAGTTAGGCATATACTTTTAACAAATAGCAAATCTTTGATCCTAGAAATGCTTTGCATTATACATAGAATACGCCTGCCTAATGCAGTGAAACAGAAGGAACCTTTTACCTCATGTGATGGACATGCAAAAAACCCTAAAGTACTGAAAGATATACATAGCACAATGGAGAAAATTTCTGAAATTAAATTTTAAATTAAATCACAAATTAGTATAATCTCAGACTATATCAACAAGAAATACAACAATTTACTGAAATATATGTGTGTAGCCTGAAAAAAATCAAATAATTTAAATACAAAATAAGAAATATTATACCTTTTATTTTGCAACATTATTCTCTATTTCAAATTCATACATTGCAAGGGGAAACTGAAAAAAAAAAGATTCTGGGTGTGAGGTTCATTCCAAATTCAAGTCAATCAGGACCTCCTCCAAACTCTTTAATTGTACCCCTATTATTCTTTATATTTTATTACTAGATTTCTGGATGCTGTATCCACCAAGTACTGTAAAATGCATATTGTGAAATGCATGGGTGGAAAGTAGTTTTTGTTCCTTTGCAAGTTATTAACTTAAGCTTATTATTCTTTTCTTTTTCTGTAAAGGTAGGTGCTATTCACACTTCATTTTTTATTTTTTCATTTTTTTACTAATTTTTATTTAATCACTTTTTAATTTATTTATGTACTTCATTTACTTTTTTATAACTAACTCAAGATAGTGAACATACCTAATATTCCTTCTCCCTCCTGTTTTCCTCACAACAATCCTGTCACTTAAATTGGTCTGGAGGTGATAGCCTGAGTGGCACCAGTGAAGTAGCTCTTTTGTGGATAGTGGGATGGCCAGCTGCGACCATCACACCGTTAGGTAAATGGGGGGGGGGGACATGGAATTAAGACACCCCTGAAAAGAAGTCCTAGTCATTTTTTTGGGTAGTCAAAAGAAAATAACACCCGGTCTTCTTTTCGGAGAAGCACAGTAATTTTATCAAATAATGTAAGATAGGTATCCTCTGCAACATTCAATAGTTGATGAACATTTTTTCTGGAAATGTTAAAGAATTGCAGTTTCTTCTTTTGATCACTAAAAGTTTGCAAATGTCATTACAGAAATTGGGAGGAGCAAATTGTCCCCTTTTCAATGCTTTTCTGTCTTTCTGAGGATAGGAACAGCAATGAGAAACTTCCAGGCAGCAAAATGTTCCAGCTTCCAGACTAAACTAACCATCCTAGATGGTCCAGACTAGTACTGCCAATATTCAAGGGTAAATTAGGTTCATTTTGGAATTAAGAGTTTGGGATTATGGAAAGAGGATTAACAGTGAAAACTAAAACAATTTGCCAACTAGGGACCTTCTTCTATTTCCCCTCCCTCCCTCCTTCCTTCCTTCCCTCCCTCCCTCCTTCCCTCTGCTGATGCTGCTGAATTTTGTCAACACTATCCTATGGTGTAAATGGATGCAGATTCATTACTGGAGTGAATGTGGCTTTGGGGCCATTAATTGTTCAGCCTGATGTAGACCATAGATAACAAATCACTGTCATATGAAATTGTAGTATGCCTAGATTAAGAGTTGGGAGAGCCTGAGGTCTTACTGTTCCTTATTACTAAAGGAGTGCTGATAGGCAATGTTCCCTCTAAGCTGTGCGGCTGCATGGCCATGCACATGACAAGAAAACACTGTGCAGCAATTTCCAACTGCCCCATAGTTATTTTTAAAGACTGAAAATATTCCCCCTCCCTCCCTCCTCTCTCTCTGCACTGAACTCTCTCCTCCAGTGGGTGAAGTCAAGGAAGACTCTGCCCAGAGACCGATGACACTGCAGAAGGAAGAATTTCCATTGGTCCTCTAGGGCTTCATTGGTTCCTGGGAAAACGGGATTCGCTGGTTGTAGCCTGCATTTCTCTGCACATCCCATGTTTCTCAGGCATTGCGTTGTCTGAAGCTCCATTCTGGGCTTGGCAGCCTTTCTGCAATCCCTTTGCTTTGCGGAGAGAGGGAAGCAGGTGGAATTGGACTGCCTGAGCCAAAGGGGTCCACGGGATTTGAGACTTGATTTTTAAGCCCTACCATTCCACTACACTCCTTTCCTTTCCTTTCCTATCTTTCTTCTATCTTCCTTTCCTTGTTTTTCTTTTCCCCTTTATTCCATCCTTCTCCTTTCCCTTTCTTTCCCTTTCCTATTTCTTTACTAACTTTATTTTCTATTTTATGCCATGATAATCTTAATATAATAATAATAAAAGGAGCCTTTTGTTTTAGGAGCACTTCTTGTTCCACAGAAGAAATATGCAAGTTCCTGAGGGAAAAACTTATCACAATTTTACTCTCCATCTGCATCAGGTGCTCAGGCATGAAAATGTGCCTCTCAAACACTATACTTTTCCTCGCACACTGAAAAAAAATTAGAGGGAACATTGCTTATAGTTACTATGTATTATTTGGCATACACTACAGGGCCAAGTTTTCATACTTACATTTTTGATGTGAGATTTTTCTCACTACTTTTTATATGCTTTTATTTCATTTTCTCCCACTTGAATTCTATTTTATTATGAGCTACCCTTAAATACATTTCTTATGATGCCAAAACATTACGATTGGTTTTTAAAGCTAGCGACAAACATGGCAGAATTGATACATACCCTCCATAACAAAGAGGAGGAGGCCGCATTTCCATCTGAAATATTGCTGATTGTATTTTTATTAGGAAAGTTTTAATAGATTTCTAGGACATGCTGAACTCTCTAAGCTAAAATGTTTTTTAAAAAAATAAAAGTTCTGAGCCTGGTTTTGGCAGATCTATGTAAAATTTGCTGTCTACTTTGTAAATAGCTATATCAAAATCTAGGTTAAAACCTGAGGATATTTTATTTCAGCTATATTAGCTATTTTACTTTAATTAACAGGACTGTCCTTTTTAATCTTGGAAATAAATCAGAAATCAGTTAACAGCTAAATAGTAAGAATTATCTCTAGCATTTAGCTTGCATATCTGCAAGTAGATTAATTGGCTGATCTAGATTTAAGGCAAGAGATCCACTTAACAAATACAATATTTCTTGACTTTATCCTCTGTTAAATTTTTACAAAAGTGTCCTTATTTAGATGCTTTGAATTACTCAATAAACACTTAAGAACTGCAATAGATCTGCAAGAGACAATCAGGCACTGGTCTTGAGAATTAGTGAGATGGTACTATAAAAATATGAAATCCACAGTATTCCTTTTCCTGTTTCTTCATTTCTAGAAAGACACAAGATTTTTTTCAAATTCATAATTTGGGATGAAAATTTTAAACATATATTTCGGAGATTGTTTTCATATAATATGACTGCATTAGAAGTTGCCAATAGATGATCAGAGGATTTTTCATTTATTACACAGTTCAAGGAAAATTGGAATAAGACCTGAGTGAAACTTATTTAATATGTATTATTTAATATGAAATAAGAACCCAATACTACAGATAATGTTTATTTATATTTGATAATGTTCTTACTATAAGGTAATTCAACAAATGTTTGCATCAATGCATCACATTGTACCAATAAAAAGATCGGCACAAATTTCAACCAAATGTTCATATGTTCATCTAGTTAAAAGACAATGATTTCTCACCTGGAAAAGGAATCAGAAATCAGTTAATAAAACCAAGCAATGGAAAATTCTCCTTAACATTTATCTTGTATATTAGTGGATACATTTTTATTTAAAATCCTTACATACAATATAAACTGTTAATAAAATATATTAGCAAAACTTTCAATACAATAATATAAAATTAGTGGAAAAAAGCAGCTAAATATATAAAATAATATAGTTATTGCGTTTCTTATTATCAAAAGCACACATTGCTATATTTATCTTTGGCCTGGGAAAAATGTCTTGCCATATTTTGAAAGTCAATATTAAAGCATAATTTTTATGATATATGATGTATAAATATTTTCTTTAAACCCGAATGATACATGCCCCACTTATATAGATATAATTGTTGAGATGAGTACTCATTTAGTTATTTTCAGTGAGATGAAGGTGAATTCATGTAGGGAGTATAGTATAAATCTTTATTACGGTCAAAGACCAGCAATACACATTACTTTTTACAATATATTAAAAAGTACTGACATTAAAATATAATTAAAAAGTATTGACGTTAAAAGTGGATAATAACATACATGTTCTCAAATTGTTCAGGTCACTCCCTGGTTTACATGGGTGAAAAGCCGATAAGTATGGGAGTAAATACAATGGTCCAGAAATTGTTAGAGATATGTCCAAGTAATTGGTACAAGATGACAACTATACTTCTGTAACCAATTTTTTTCTTGTGGACATTGCAGCAACACAGAATTTTGTCACTGCATACGTGGTAGCCGGGTTTGTGTCCTGGAGGAGAAAGCCTACATAAAAATTGTCTGCCCTTCCTGGCAATCTCTCTAATAAGGGGAGAATATATGCAGACCTACAAACTCTGTATATCTCACAGTGTAATAGAACATGTGAGATATCTTCAACTTCTCCTTTACCACATATACAAACCTGTTCTGCTATTGGTGTCCTTTTATACCTGCCCTGGAAGAGTGCTAACGAAGAATGTTAAATCTTGCTTTGAAGAAAGCTATTCTTTGTTTTGGGAAGATCAGGTCATTTAGATATCTTGCTGATTCCCACACTCCCTGTTTAATTCTGTCCCTACTGTGGAGAGACAACCTATTTAGTTCTTCTTGGAACTCCATGTCCTTCATTCTATTGATTACTACTTGCTTTGCTTGGTCAAAGCCTAGAGACATTAAGAATACCGGTGAGAGCCCATAAGAGCCCAGCTTGCACTTACGTAGGGAGTAATTCTTAAAACTTCATTCTACTTTATTCCCAAAGCCAGTCTATTTTGCTTCACTCTGCCACTGTATGATAATTTCATCTCTTTGTTGTTTCTACATTGTGATACCTTTGCAAGAGTATGTGTGTTCTAATCCATGCATGAATCTAACATGTGTTCTGTGTCTATCTAAGGTTGAAGCATTCATACCTCAGTCTGTTCATAAAGATTATTGTAACACATATCAACAAGATCTGAAAATATGATTTTGTATTATTTGTACTGTATTATTATGCTAATTTTGCATTTTATTATTTTATTTATTTAGTTA
The DNA here is from genome assembly GCF_009769535.1 of Thamnophis elegans. Classification (NCBI taxonomy): domain Eukaryota; kingdom Metazoa; phylum Chordata; class Lepidosauria; order Squamata; family Natricidae; genus Thamnophis; species Thamnophis elegans. The sequence goes on from NC_045546.1 coordinate 27,057,602, forward strand.
CATACTTTTCCAATCAGTTTTTCAAAGGAGGTTTCCTTAATATATATTTTTTAAAAATTAAAAGCAGTTTATTACTGTGCATTTTGTACTTAATTGCCATATAAATATACACAATGGGGACATAACTAATTTTTTTTGTGACTGTTTAGTTAGAGAATGATACACACATCGAGGCTAATGCTGAGCTGCAGCCAAGTCCATTTTGGCAGATTGCACCATTTTACTTTTACTGAAATACACCATGATCTTTGTGTACGATTTCTAATTGTGACCAGGACTTTGCTGCTTGATACTGTGCAGGCCACTAAAACTCTTGCTTTTCCCATCAGTTTGCAAGGTGGGGAAAATAGCTCCTGTAAAAATAATTGATAATAATGCATGTGTAGTATTTTGAATTCATTAAAACATTATTTAAATACGAATTTCTTGAAAGGCGCCAGAAGGCCATCTTCTAAATAGGGTGAGGAAGAAATGTCTCTCCTCACTCATCACTTGGATGAGCACATGCATCAAACTGTGAAATGTGATCTGTGCTTCTGTGCTACCACAGTGAGTGGTCCCTCTCTCCCTCTCGTTCTCCTCCTCCCCCCCTCTCTCTTTCCCCTTCTCTCTCTCTCTCTGTACCAGTATGTATATATTTATGTCCAAGAAATAAACTGAAGTGGAAAAGAATAATGGAAATTAGAATGAATAAACAAGGCCTGATCTAAAAATAGGTTACTTTAGGTATTGAGTGTAAGATTTTTTTTTTAAAAAAAAATACTTTAAAGAAGACTGTTAGCACAGGGGATACAGGTATCCCATTGGCATACCATCTGCCTCCATTACTGTGGCTTGGGCTTTATGCCACAGTGCACTCCCTTGATGCAATTGCAGAGTCATCTTCCTCGCACCCCAGGGAACAATGCCATCTGGTCTTGCCTGCAGATACCATTTGCTCTATATTGCTAATAAAGCAGTTGATGCTACCCCAGTTTTTTTTTAAGGGATGTTTGAACAATAACCTTTCTTCTTTTATCAAGTACATGATATCCTTTATCCCATCACATGAAGGATTCTGCAGTTTTTCAAAAAAAGAAAAAAGGCAGGTAATGTCTATGTTACTAATAGGGCCTGTGCCAATATGTTGATGAGATGTCAATAGGAGTTTTAGTAACAAAACAGCAAGAAACCTTTCCTCAATTCTTAAATAGCTGGACTCAACAGACACAAAGGAGGCGGAATAAGCATTTTTTTGTATACTGTGTTGTTTTTGTTCTGTGTTGTACTGTGGATGGTCTCCTCTTAATGGGCTAACATTTGAAGCATAATCCATCAACGTAGGCATCTGAAGCATCCTGCTTTCAGCCAAACAATACTGCTAGGCTATATAGCAGCAACTTTGTGGATAGAGTTACTCATGCCATATAATTGCCAGTGCTACATTGGATTCCATAGGTTTCCAAGTACAATTTAAACATCTGGTATTTGCAGTATCTCAGTGGGATTAGCTTGTCTGATTCATTCATCCTAAGAATGCTAGTGAGATCAAGGAAAATCAAAGTTGAATGTTTTGGGTTATATACCCTAGTTTTATAAAACAGTTTATCTCCAAAGAGCTGAATGAAACACTTCCTAATAGCTTTTGCATTTTTGTACCACCAATTTCACAAGCAGTTTGCAACTTAAAATCCATATATACCTAGTTGTGATAGTCATAAAGTGTGTCACCCACATGAACAATTCATTTTTACGACATGTTTTGCAATTGCTGTTAAGTCAATGCTGTGTTTATTAAGTGAAGTCATTGTTTGCTATGGACCAGTTTTGTCAAAAACAAGAAGTAAATGCAAAATATAGTCATGTGACTGGGATGCTGCAAACAACTGTAAATGGGGTCACATTTAATTATCATGGGTGGAGTCATCCATTACAACTTTGGAATCAGGTCATAAATACCCCTGGGGAGTCCATTGTAACTTCAAATAGTCACTAAGCAATTGGTCATAAGACGAGGACTACCTGTACTGAAACGTTTGACTATCCTTGCCACTTAAGTAAATTGCCTATGGACATAGACTTTGTATGAACAATATGAACAATGAAATATGAGACTCATTTATACAAAATATAGTATTTTAATTAGCATAAGCTTGACTCAGCCTTCCATCCTTCCGAGGTGTGTAAAATATGGACCCAGATTGTTGGGGGTAATATGCTGACTCTGTAAACCGCTTAGAGAGGGCTGCAAAAGCACTAAGAAGTGGTGAATAAATGCTATTGCTATGATAGTTATATTAGTATATTAATAATACTTTGCTATTGTCTTGAGCATATCAAACATGCTACTTTAGTCACTATTGTTTCGGATAGCCTTCTCAGCAATTTGTATTGCAAATCAATGGCCTTTTCCTGTGATGCTAATAAAAACAATAGCTTAAGTATAAGTATAATCTTTATTGTCATTGTACTTAAATACAATGAAATCGGTTCTCCTAAAGTTCTGTTCATTGAAACAATGGTTGATGCATTAATGAAAAATCATTTTAATTCAAGATTTACTAAAAGGATATTTTGTTATATGTACTGTGTAACACCAATGGGAATGTAAAACCTGAGATCCAGAAGACTTGTACAGATAGATAGAATCTAGAATACAGATATGCACCAGAATCTAGATATGTACCTTATATATGCACGTTCCCCAAGTTTATGTCAAGTAAAAGTCTTCAGTGTGACAGGAGGAGGAAATTATTGATTATATTGTGAGTAATTGTATTAAATGTATTTAATTTAGTGGCACATGTTTTTTAAAATTTGGTTCTAATCAATAATATTTAATTGTATTTCATTTTTACTCATTGGTGTACAGTCCTTAGCAGATCCTCCAAAATTAAAGATAATGCTTGACCTAAAAAGACTTTAATGTAATACTACTTTATCAGTAAAAAGCTGTAGGAAGCTGATAAGTCAGAGCTCCAGGACAATGTTACAGATAGTTCTTGACTTCCAACTGTAATGGAACATGCCTGTTATGATAATAAGTCATGAAGGCTATAATTAGGTCACCATGTGACTAAATCCATTGTCAGGGGTGGTATTCAGCTGGTTCGGACGGGTTCAGGCAAACCGGATGCTAATTTTACATCTGGTTCATCGAACTAGTAGTTGGAAGGACTGGCTGGCCCACCCCACTCCTCCCAGGAGTCTCCATGAAGCCCATTCATCATGCCAAATAAGTGCAAGGCCCACACGGAGGCTCTGGGAGAGTGAAAAACAGGCCTCCTAGAAGTCTGAAAATGGGCCCATTTCTGGCCTCTGAAGCCCGGGAGAGGCCATTTTCAGCCTCCAGAGAGCCTGAGGAGGAAAAAAAAAATGGATTTCCTGGAAGTTCAGGAAGTCCAGAATCGGGCCTGTTTTTGTCCTCTGGAGGGCCTCTAGAGCCTCGGGGAGGCTGTTTTTACCCTCCCAGAGGATCGAGGAAAGCCTCCAGAGCCTGGAGAGGGTGAAAACACCTATCCCATCCGCCATAGTGCAGGAGGCCAAGTAGGCCACACATCCCATTGCCACGGCCACACAGCAACTGGGCAGAGAACCGGTTGCTAAAATTTTCAATCCCACCCCTGCCCATTGTTATAACCCATTTTTGTGGTGGTCGTTAATGAATACAATACCATGATCATAAAGCAGCCACTGCTATCGTTCAGCAAATGCCATGGTGGTTAAGTAAAATACCTGTGGGTCTTCATTACTTAGATCAATTAGATGCTTGATTTTGTAAAAAAACATTTTAAATTGCAGTCACATGACTGTAGGACATTGCACATAGCTATAAATATGAGCTACTTGCCAAGGACCTGAAGTGTAGACATATGATCATGGGGAGGGGGGAATGCCTAGCTATCAAAACTCCGGAACCTGGTTGTAAGTACCTTTTGGGTGGTCCACAAAGCAAATGGTCGCTAAGCGACTAATTGTAAATCTATTGTCTATTACATTTTTTCAATATCTTTTTTTATTTTTAAACATAAAAATCAACGTAAAAAAACTTCTCCATTACATACAGCATGTCATTTGGTTAGTAGTGTTTTTGCATCCATATTTTCAATTACATATACAATCACAGATTTTTCATCTAATATAACTAGATACCTCACTCATTGTACAACATATATTCAATTACGATTAATATTTCTTTCTTTTCAACAAACTAATTCCCATGCATTCTTGATTTTTTAATTAACAATATATCTTTATGTAATCACTTATCTCATTCTGAATATTTTTAGAGTGTAAAAGAATTTACCAACTGTTTATGTTTATATATCACTATTTTCAATTATGTATAATCCCACCAATCATCCATCGAGTATGCTTATGTTCATTGTTGTCCTTGTACATCATACATTCAAACAAAAATGTTATTCCTTCATTTTTCAACAAAGTATTCTAAATACTCACTTCATATATATAACAATTTTTGATTACTTCCTTATTAAAATTATTTATCAACAACAATATATCTTTATAATATACACTACTTAGGGTTATGCATTATATCACCAATCCTCTATCAAATGTACATAGATTCATTATTAACCTTATCCTTCATTTTAAAACAAAATATTCTAAATTATTCAATTCATATATATGTCAGTCTTTCATTGTATCGTTATTAATCTATTTAACAACATAATTGTATTATCACTTATCTACTTGTCTATTGTCTATTACTTTTGAATGTATTATCTTGGAAAGGAATCTCTCGTTTCCTGTTATTTTAATTAACTGGAATTCAATAAGATGCAGTGCCTTATGAATGAAAGTCATGCAGCTTGTGGCTTCTTTCCACTACTTTAAAGTATTTATATTTAATTTAACATTCAACAATTTCTGTTCTACTTTTCTGTTCCAAGTTGAACTAAAACACCACAATCAAATCTTTTATAGTCAGTGATCTGCTTAAGAGTGGGTACTTTATTTTCTCTCACATTGCTAGTTGGTGGACTTAGAACATAGAATTCAATAGAGTTGGAAGGGAGGCCTTCTAGTCCAACCCCCTGTTTGAACAGGAGATCCTATATTATTTCAGATAAATGATTGTCCATGTTCTTTTTGAAAACTTCCAGTGATGGAATACCCACAACTTCTGAAGGCAAATTGTTCCACAGTTCTTCAGGTTCTCAACACCATGAAGGGAAGTAGTTATATTAACAGCATATTTACAGGCCTGTTCTGTTTTCTGTGTTGTGTTGTAGTTAAAATGCCAGATTACGAATGGCACATTCAGAAGTGTCCTCCCAGGACATGGTAAAGGAAATTCAAGATGGCAACCATGATGGTATAATTTATTTATTTTATTTTTATTTATTTATTTTTATTTTCATTTATTTGGTTTGTCAAACATACACAAGAGAACAGATATAAGTATAAACATGGACATGAACAAAGGAAATGAGTACAAATAAATGGGGACAGTAGGACAGGGACGGTAGGCACCCTGGTGCGCTTCTGCACACCCCCTTACAGACCTCTTAGGAATGGGGTGAGGTCCACGGTAGACAGTTTGAGGATAATGATGTGGGGGTTTGAGGAAGTAACAACGGAGTCAGGTAGAGCATTCCAGACATTGACCACTTTGTTGCTGAAGCTGTATTTTCTGCAATCGAGTTTGGAGCGGTTTACCTTGAGTATGTATATATTGTTTGCAAGCGTATTATTGAGGTTGAAGCTGAAGTAGTCATTGACAGTAGGACGTTGTAGCAGACAATTTTGTGTACTATGCTTAGGTCAGACTGTGGGCGGCGTAGTTCCAGGTTCTGCAAGCCCAAAATTTCAAGCCTGGTGGCATAAGGGATTCTGTTGTGTGCAGAGGAGTGAGCAGAACAGTGGAGTACTCTTCTCATGAAATATCTCTGATTTGTATATTTGATGCTCTGCCTGTTTTCTATGCATATTTCAATTTTAAAAAGGCAGAATTTCATTTGTACCAACATAGCCACAATCTTGACTTTTTTTATCCACACTCTGGGGACACATCTGGGAAGGTTTATAGCTTCCACTTGTCCACTTTGCTTTGAGAATCCTTCTGCCTGAGATCCTGAAGTGCCTATACCAGACTGAATAAGCCATTGGGGCAACATCTGATTTGATATAAAGCAGTTTCCCTTATTTGCTATTATTAACCTCTTATGTCAGCAACATGAACAGATTTTTAAAAAGCAGCACTGTTAGCTTGTTATTTCTAATGGGTTGAAAGGTTCAAGAAGCTCTCATTGCATACAACTTTGATTAATGTTTCTGCTAGGTGACTGATTGGTAGATATAATTGTTCTGCAGATTTAGAAACAATGCATTGGAATTTGACAGAGTTGCTAATTTGACAGATTTAAGTAGCCATGCAGTATAACCTTACATGCAAAGTAGATGCATGTAGCCTTAATCCAGGCTTCCTCAGTTATTTGGTTGATAAAATTGAAAGATTTCTTTTCACTCCTTGAAGGGGGCCAGTTTGATTTATCTGGTTGTTTTAGTCCAGTAAAAAGAAAGTTCTAATGTCTAGTTTTGCTTTTTGACATAATTACCAAAGCAGACTACAGCATGCCAAGAGCGTTACACAAAAATCACCCTGTGATTTATTCTCGTCTGATCTGAACCAGAAATGACTTGTCTACCTAGGATGATTTTAAAGTGAAGCAGCGTTCAATCTAGCTGCTTGTTCTTAAAAAAAGATGCATTCACTCCAGCATTCTTTCAATCTTTAAACTTCTCTGTGAGTGTTTTTATTTCCCATTAAAACTGTTTTAATTATTAGGATACAAACTGAATACAATGGAAGCCCATTGTCTAAACAACAATAGCATTTTATCCCAATCATTCATGTTTCATCTTGTTACCAAGTTCAGTAAATCCTCACGTAACTGTTATTACATAACCATTTACAACATTTTAAAACCATCAGACAACAAGTTATCTGTTGTTGTTGTTGTTAGTCGCGAAGTTGTGTCCGACCCTTTGTTGACCCCATAGACAATGTTCCTCCAGGCCTTCTGTTCTCTACCATCCCCTTTAGTCCATTTAAGCTCATGCCTACTGCTTCAGTGACTCTATCTAGCTACTTCATTCTCTGTCGTCCCCTTCTTCTTTTGCCCTCAATCTTGAGATTTGAGATTTGAGAAGTTTATTTATATGCCGCCCTTTTCCCTGGGGGGACTCAGGGCGGCTTACAACTCGAAAAGGGGTTCGACCCACCATTAGGCTCTTCAGTGAGTCCTTTCTTCTAATTTGGTGGCCAAAGTATTTGAGTTTCATCTTCAGAATCTGGCCTTGTAAAGAGCAGCCAGGGTTATCTGTAAATTTACCATAAATTCTATCCTAGTATCAAAATGTGCTAACATTATTTTGTAAAATATCAGGTTTTGCTTTACAGTAAACCTACAGTAACAGTCCCAACTACCGTAATCAAGAACTTATGTCATAATACTATATATACAGACACACACACAAACACAAACACGTGACACTTTTTCCCATGCAGTATCTTTTTCATTGCAGTATCTTATCCTTGTCAACTAGTCATTCAATTACTCCCCTTCTGTCAGACCTGCTTTTGCAAGTCTTTCTAGTTGTATATAAATATCACGTCAAAATGTGGGTCTTGATTACTACTTGGGTTCACACCTGCTGTGAAGTTTTATGGCATCCATTACATGACAGAGAAAATGTTTCTTGAGCAGTTGGTTCTTAGGCAGAGCGCTGAGATCTTGAGATGTTCTTCTTTTAAAGACAGGAAAGGTTGGGTATCTCCATCCTCAGTCTCACAAGGATCCAGTTACCAAAGCCAACAGCAGTGGGGAAGTATCTATTCTGAGGAATAGTATTGGATTACCCCCTTTCACTGAGGCTGCATCTTTAGCATTTTGAAGACAGTTTGACTCTGACAATGGCAAGTGAGGCTATTTTTATTTGGCGGTCCATTCCTGCTTGTGCATATAGCTTAGTATATGTGGGAAAAGAATCATCTGGAGATTCACATCCCCTTGGAGAAAGAATTGCATGTACTCCTCAATTTAAAACCATTCGTTTAACAACTCTTTGAAGTAACAGTGGCACTGAAAAACGTGACCTACGGCTGTTCCTCGCACATACAACCATTGCAGCATACCCACAGTCATAATCTGGATGCTCGCCAGACAGTATAGCATTAGCAATAGCATTTAGACTTCTATACCACTTCACAGTGCTTTACAGCCCTCTCTAAGCGGTTTACAAAGTCAGCATATAGCCCAAACAATCTGGGTCCTCATTTTACCAAGAGTGGAAGGCTGAGTCAACCTTAAGCCTGGTGACATTCAAATTACCAAATTACAGGCAGCCAGCAGTCAGCAGAAGTAGCCTGCATTATTCTAACCACTGTGCCACTGTGGCTCTAGTATACTTTTACAATAGTTGCAGTGTTCCAGGATGGTGTGATTGCCATTTGCAACCTTTCCAGCTAATGGCTGATAAGCAGAAAAAATGAGAGGATTTGCTTAACAATTGCATGATTCACTTAACAACTGCAGTGATTAGCTTAACAACCATGGCAAAAAAGATTGTAAAATCAGGCATGACTCCAAAAATTGCCTTGCTTAGCGGTGGAAATTCTTGTCCCAATTGTGATTGCAAGTTGAGGGCTATCTGTAAACTGTCTCTCAGTGATATCCACGTGAGGAATAAAGAATGTCTTTACAAAAGTTACATTTCTTTTCTGGGTGTGACACAATATTGCATGGTACGGCTTACACTTGGTCAGTCTGACAAAAGCAGCAGCATCCTGTGGACACTCCTGCTGTCCCCATTTCAATGGCACCAGTATTCTTAATTGGTTTCACTGGTTATTATTTGGCATCCTCTGACACATTTACAGGAATTATATAATTGTGGCATTTGGGGGGGGGGAGTTGTACTAATGGTTAGTTCTGCTTACTTCTCCTTCTCCCAGAAACATGGTGAGCCTTCACACTGTACCTGAGAAAACCTGTTTCTGAATGCTTCCTTTTTTTGAAAATAAAATATATTTTTAAAAAAGATAAAATGTCCTGACCAGGAATAAATTAAGTGGGGGGAGGGAGAGAAGTAGGAGACCAGGCTAGAATCTTCCACAGTCAGGGTTATTTAAAAAAAATTGCAAGGAGGTGAATTTGTGCATTTTTAAAAGGCTATGCCATAGGAAATGTTGATGCATATGATCTTCTAAACAGCCGCTCCCATAAAATTAGCAGCTCAGAGACAAAAATGATGTAAATGCATGGCTGATTATTTTTGCTTTCCTCTCACAAATAAATGAAGCACTTTGCAATAATAATCTATTACTGCAAAGCATGTAACATTTTCTTCAACAGAAAAGATGGCTAAAAATAGTAAGATGCAAATAGCAATATAAAGTAGGGCAATAGATGAGCCTCACCCCCCCCCCCCCAGTCTAACTCTCCCTCCTGCACTATGGCTGACCAGCTGCTGCTGTTTGGCGTCTCCCTAGAGTCTGGGAACAGATGGCCTTAAAAGGCCAATGAAAATGACTTTCTGTTCTGTTATTCTGCTTTTGCTGAATGGTAAACTGGGCTGTGGCTTAGAGAGTCCAACAAGGGAGGACCATTGGTGGCATCTGAGAATGTCTATGCAGTGATTAAAGTAAAACTGTTGATAATCTACTTTTTATAGCAACAACTAAAATTTATTGATAACAGAATTCGATGGAAAGACTTTCAAATATGGAAAATTTACCTTTTCATACAAATTAAGAAAAGCTGTGGATTTTACTTAAAAGGGAATTCTAAAAGGTGATGAATTGCAAGGTCATGGGCTGATGGAAACATCAGTAAATGAGTGTGACCTGAGAGGATTTTTTTTTTAAAAAAAAACTGCTGTAATAGCACAGCATGGCTAATGGATGAAGAGGCATACTTTAGGGATTTGGGCAACATGGTGCTTAAAGGATAATAATTCTGATGATGTCAAAATCTACCCTAATCAAATTAAAATAATTCACGAATGTCCCAGGATAGTGTTGTAGAATCCAATCTTGGTCAGTCATTGGGTTTTGTCTTCTGTGCTTTGGTATTCATGTTGTAGCTCATTCTCAGGGAACTTCTCTGTCACAGGAATTGTTTTAGAGGATCCTAAAATAATTCATTTTACAATTTATTTTTATTGATTGGAACTGTATGGAATTCTGGTGACTTCATCCAGGAATAGCAATAGCACTTAGACTTGTAAAGCACTGTAAAGAGGTATATAGCTTTACAGTGCTTTACAGCCCTCTCTTAGTGGTTTATAGTGTCAGCATATTTTCCCCAACAATCTGAATCCTCATTTTACCAAACTTGGAAATCAACTTTGAGCAACTGAGATTCAAACTGCCAAACTTCTGGCAGCTGGCAGTCAGCAGAAATAGTTTGCAGTATTGCATTCTAACCACTGCGCCACCATGGCTAATATTCTGGCAAAATTTTGCTTGAGAACACCAAATTTTCAAATTATGGTGTGCTGCAGGGGAAGTTGAAATTTGAAGAGGAAAAATAAATGAAACTTTGACTTTGGGTTTTGCTTATTAGATAGATTTGTTGTTATAGTAATGGCTAGTATATACTATTATATAAAAGTAAGAAGCTGAGATTGTATGTTTTTATTTTATTCTACTCACTAAAAAGAATCGTAAGTCAACATCTTTCTTTCTTTTTTCCCCTTTTTCCTTTTCCGTTTTCTCTCCCCTACTTTCTGACTATTTTCATTTTTACATTTTTTTTATAAACTGATAAAAATTTGGAACAGTACATCCAGGCCATGCCTTGAAATCAGTGACATTCATCACTGAAAATGGACAGATCCATGGTTTATGGCTCAGAAGGCAAAATTGTTTGGAACAATGAATTCAGAATTGCAAATCATCCCAAATTCACATTAGATAACCTGCTAGATTGTGCCTCAGTGAAACATTTGGACATAGTTCTGTGACTATCTTGTGCAGGCATAAGAAGAATTTAATTTGGTAGTTCCAATGACTTGATCACTATCATAGCTTTGCTGTTAGGTTTTTTTTTTCTCTGCCAGAAAATGTGCAGCAGAAAGATCTTATAAAATGCAGTCTTGCATCCAGAAGTAAAATAATCTCAAGGATTGTCCCCTGGCTATAGAGACTTGATTGAATGCAGAAGGATAAACATTATCTATAGAGAGTTGTCTGTTCATGGAAAGTTTTCTGGTCACCACCACTTCTAAATGACATGCTATCAATTTCATACTGTTAACCTTTAGCATACTTCATTGCACATCACCCAAACAGTGCTTAAGAACCAAAGCAACTGCTTCTGGATCTGATGTTACTTGAGGGGGAGGGAAGAAAGCAAGTTGTTCACAATATATCAATATCACCATACTCCTAAATTATTATATACTAGGATAATGCTCTTTTCTAGAGAACAACTAGGACACTCCCTATTTCATTAGGTCAGAGGGTTAAACTGCCATAGGATCAGGCTTTTACTTGGAATGTTGGTTTCCCAGGATAAGCAATCTCTGAATATTTAAAAGGACCACATTGTTTTAAGTTCTTCATTCCCAAAGTGAGCAGTCCCTTTTATTGTCTACATGTGGATTTTGACCATGACATAATGATAACTAAACTATATTGCAGTCACTGAGCAACAATTAGTTGCTCTTAAAATCAAGTGTTTTAAAAAAGAAATATCTGCTTTTATTTCCTTATCTACATATTGGTGAATAAGAATATTTGGTATTAGAAGGGCAGAATAAGCCTTACACACGGTATATATTCTAAGCCCCCTTTTAAAACATATATTGACAATTGATGGTGGGAACTATTAAGTGCCTTTACATTCATGGTACCTGTCCTCTGGAATATTATCCCTGAGAGGTTCAAGTTGCTCTGATTTTGCTGTCCTTTAAATGGGCCTTGAAGGTCTGCCTTTTTTCTTAATGTATTTTGTATGATAATCTTTTGGTTGCCACCTCTTTGTTTGCATTATCTTGGATAACACGCAGTCACAATGAATTGGGTGCCCTATAAATTAATTAGATAAATGATAGATAGTCCAGGTGATGATTAGCGATATAATGACATTTCTTTTCAAATAAGATCAGCTAATTTTAAAAAATCCAAAGAAAGAATAACTCTCAGGACCATTTTCTTGGAGTAGCGATGATCCATAGTTATGTGATGTCTTAATCAGCGATTTTGCAAGTTGATCCCGTGCATGTTTTGAGGAAGAAAAGATAGAAAACAATGCTTTTCAGTGCCCCTTGTGTGCTTAATCAGAAATTTGGAGGGCATCTTCCTTGACAGAATTCAGAAGGGTCTTTGGAACGTGCTAAATGATGATGTAAGAAAATATGCAAGTGGTGGAGAATATATTCTCATATTACAGTGCACATTTGATCATTATCCCTCCTTATGGATGCCTATGGATGTTGAGGGAGAGATCACATCAACATAGTGTAATTAACAATAAAAGTGAATGCTGAGTTGTAAGCCACTATCACCTCAATGGAAACCCATAATAATTACATTTTTCAGGTCCCCTGCTAGTGGCGCCAGTGAAATGGGGTAGAGTAGAATGGAGTGAAGGAATGGAAGTGCTGAATACAATGCCACATCACAATGTCATATGTTTCTTTTCCAGATATTTGACCGCTCAAATGAAAGATGCCAGTCTGACAGACTTGTATCGGCTGTACCACTTTAAAATAACTCCTTAAAAGCACTTTAATGGGGCACATTTATAATGGATGCATTTTGTTTTTGTTTTCCTGACTGCTACATTAAAGCAGAACCATGGCTTCTTTGTTTTGCTCAATTCTTAATGTTAGCAACCCTTTAGATCTTAGTGGATTTATTTTTATTTCCTGTTTCATTTTTAAGTGTGCCTTCCTTATCTTAGTATGCATGCCATACTCCGTTGTTCAAGCCACTGAGCTCTGCTAGTATTATGGTTTGTGACTATAATACAAAGAGACCAACTTTTATAGCCAACAGATATAAGAAATCTATTGGTAAGTGGCTTGATTACTGGTGATGTCCTTAATTGCAATAGCGATTATACGTAGCATGAATATTTATTGATGCAAGTAGAAGGGACATGAACTTAGTAAATTATTTTAGACTAAAATAGATTTTGTGTTCATTTTATGTTTTTTCTAGACTTTTGCTATATTAGTTTAATTATGATATTCTCTAAGGACTAAGGACTGCTTTTCTTTCTTATTAAAATATTATTTGAAAAAATTGTAAACCTAAGCCACTTTTTGCACCTTTATTTTTTAATTGTTTTATTAAAAGTTTAAATTATGATAATAGAAGATAATACAAACTAAAAAAAAGGAGAAAAATACAAATAGAGTAAAAGATAAGAAAATGAATGAGAAAGAAAACCAGGAAGGAAAAAACCCTAAGAAAGACTTTCCACCTCATCACAAGTTTCCCTGTCTTTTACCTCTTCTTAATTAACAAATACAAAAGTCTTCATCTCATAACTCAACTGCTTAGCTATAAGCAAATTCAATAAGTAATGCCGTTTCCAATCCAGGTTTCAACAAAAAGTTCAAATGGGTCCCTAAAATAATATTAATTAATAAATATAAAATCATTCCGTAGCTCAACATTCAGTTGCAAGAAAACCATATTTAGAAAACACTATCCTACTACAGGTAGTCCTCAACTTAACAACCACAATTAGGCCCAAAATTTATGTTGTTAATTGAGACATTTGTTAAGCGAGTTTTCCCCCCCATTTTATGACCTTTGTTGCCACAGTTAAGTGAATCACTGCAGTTCATAAGTTAGTAACCCCTTTGTTAAGCGAATCTGGCTTCCTCATTGATTTTGCTTGTCAGAAGATCTCAAGAAGTGATCACATAATCTTTGGACACTGCAACCAACATAATTATGAGTCAGTTGCCAAGCATCTGAATTTTGATCACATGATCATGGGGATGCTGCAAAGATAGTTCCTGAAAAACAGACATAAGTCACATTTTTCAGTGTTGTAACTTTGAACGGTGACTAAATGAAAACTGTTGTAAGTCGAGAACTACCTGTATAAACAAAAGACTAAAACACCTTTTGCTCCTTTTTATGAAAAAGCATGAATTAAATATCTTTTGCAGTATAAAATGTCACAACTCTGTTTTTTGAAAGATTAATAAATTATTTGGGAACATAAATATTTATGGACTTGAATAGCATTTATGCAGCAGATGCTCTTGATTAACTGTATCCTTACTGAATTGTGCAGTAATTCCATTAATAGATTAAGGTGCTTTAGAAACATGGTATAGTTGTGGTTACATATTCCACAAAAGGCAGAACTAAAATTTGCTTCCTTTTGAAAGCTCTCAGTATTTCATAGGGAGTAAGACGTTCGGACAGGGACAGCTAAATAAAGTTTCCCCTTCGTCATGAAAGTTATTTGGGTGACTTCATACCAAAGACTCAGCCCCATATACCTCACAGATTGTGTGGTGGAAAATTGATGGAGGGAACGGTATATATATATCTATGGTACTTTGGGTTCCTGAGAAAAGGCAAGAGATAAACTGTAATAATTCATAAAGGAATTAATTTAATAATATATACTTTATTTACAAGGCTGTATATGTATCATTCTCTCTCCCTCCCCTCCCTCTCCTCCTCCTCCTCCTCCCTCTCTCCCTGAGAGAGAAAGAGAAAGAGAGGACAGTATGTACGCAATCATGTCATCCTTTCTCATAATCCAGTGGTGTGAGTGAGAGGAGGAAAGGAAAATATTTTTGAAAATTTGATGCCATTCAACATACTGAGTACCTTTACTATTTCCTTCTCATTGGAATTCTATTAGGGAAATATCTACCAACTATTCTGGGCCATTAACAGGCAATCTGGGAAGTAAAAAATATTTTTCTATTACTATGTTTAGATCCTGAAAATCAACAAAGCATTCCCTAATTCTTTTCTGTGTATCCTCATGATTGGAATATTGTCTGCTTATCAAGTTGGGCAGTACTTGAGAAAATGTCCATCAAACCCTTGAGGAAATGACAGTGCTATGGAAAGTGAAATGCTTATCTTCTTTTTATAGATCAAAAGAACTGAAAGGAATAGAAAGCATCTTGTAACTTGCAATCAGTAGTATTGTGGCTGCTGATTATGATACTGTGGGATGTGATCTTTCAGTGACTTTCTATTCCGCTCAGATCGTTCCAGTAGAAATGTATTTTGCTGTTCTCAGCTTCTGTCTTACCGTTCTATAAAACAACTATTGTCACAATATTAAATCTGCATAGTTAATGTATTAATTATTAGCGATTTATGGGAATGTATGAGAATTTTCTTTTTTCTTCTCTGCAGAAACAGTAATATTTACCAATATTCTCCTTGTCAAAGAAGTGATAATTTCCCTACATCATGCCCTGGTACATCTAAGCTTAGGTAATGATGATCATGAGGAAATGTAGGGGAAGAATAATTGCCTGATGCTGAAACCATTCCTACTGTTTCAGCTTGCAGCCAAAAACCTGAAAACCAAAATTAAAAGACATAATGTGACTTCAGAACAAAGAAAAAATAAAGTTGGAGAAATGTCTGTTTCTTTTGGAAAAATCAAAATTATTCATCATAGCTTTGTAATACAGATATCATTTTAATAGAGAAAAACCTAAACTGAATTCTTGGGAACTCTGGTAGTTTTAGGAAGGAATATTTACTGAAATTGCTGCTAGTAGATGTTGGCAATGCTGGCCTAGATAGCCTAGTCTGAATTAGAATATAAATTCTTACATTTTCAGGAATAAAACAAGGAATTATATTCTTTTAAGAGAGAGAAGAACACTTTTGAATTGGTATTTTGCAGATCAGTTTAATTTCACGCATTAAATTCATCAGGTACTAGAAAATGTTTTGAAAGATGCTTTATTGTGTAATTGTATGCAATTGCAACAAACAAATCAATTAAGCCCCATGGGATTTACTCTGTGCACCCAAGGTTGTATACTGGATTGCTGACTGAGTTGCCTCATTTATATCTCCTCTAAGGTTTGTTAGAACTTCAGATGATTCCCTTTTAAATAATGTTCTGGTAATTTTATACTATGCAGAGGTTGAGTTCTTCTAGTGGCAGCAGTCCGGGAATGTAATTTGTTTCTTTTGTTTCGAAATGTAAATTTTCACTTCCATAGTTTTCTTGTCTACAATGACCTCTCCATGGTTCAGAAAGGAGATTGATGCAAATGGGGGAATAGGTTCCAGATAATGGAATTTACTTTGTTCCTGACCTCAGGGCAGATGGATAGGGAACAGAGCTGGGAACGGTCATCATAAGCCTGTTATCCGTCAATTAAAGTCAATGTCAATTACAAGACCATTAATTGAAAAAATATGTGTTGCTTAGAGTGAAAATAACCCTTTATATTCCCTGGATTCTTATACAAACTGATTGCTGCAGATTCCAAAACTGACTTTTCAAAGGCTAGCTCCAGTTTTGAAACTCGGTCATAATGCTTGTAGGGATAGCAAGTCCCAGTATCTCAGTTTGTTGTTTTAGAGCATCTTACATATTTGTTCTTACTTCTACAAATCTAGCAGTTTGAAAGCACATAAAAATGCAAGTAGAAAAATAGGAACCACCTTTGGTGGGAAGGTAACAGCGTTCCATGCACTTTCAATGTTTAGCCATGCTGGCCACATGACCATGGAGACGTCTTCGGACAGCACTGGCTCTTCGGTTTGAAATGGAGATGAGCGCCGCTCCTAGAGTTGGGAACAACTAGCACATATGTGCAAGGGGAAGCTTTACCTTACATATTTGTTCACTGCAAATTGTTGGATTATCATTGTTTACTGGTAGTTGTATTATTATTATTGCAAACAATGTTGTACTACTACAAATTGCTTCAGCGCCTTATAAACTGTATAAAATATTGATATTTATGTCCAACAATATCATTTCTGATTTTAGGTCATACTATCCCACAATATGTTTTTTAGGCGGAAAAAAATTGAAGGGACTTTGGAATATTAAATTTAATAACTAAAAATTACCGAACACATTTAACTGTATTTTTTTTTAGCAAAAGTGTATCTTTACCAAGCAGTACATTTATCATACTTTTTGTAGCAGGGATGTAAAATTTCTAAAAGTTTACTACAAGTTTGGAAAAATAAGTTTAAGACAAATGATAGCAATATGAATAGCTTGTCTTGCCATTAACATAGTTCTGAAATATTTTTTGAATTTTTATTCTTTCTAAAATGTTTTTTTTTAATATTTTCAATTATTGTAAGAAACAAGACCTTGTGGTAAACAAAGGAAAAATCCATTTTTCAAGTCTTCAAATGCCTGTATAGATCAAAAACACTAAAGTAGAAAATCTGTCTATTGTATCAATAGGTATCTTCCTTTCAGAAATTTGGAATTAGATATAAGTTTTCTTTTTCTATCCTGTTTCAACCTTCTTTTTGTAAGAATTCTTTTGCACCTTTGGATTGAACTGGAATAATGAAATAATTTTCACAAAACACAAAAGATTCTACTCATTTCTTGAATAAATCTAAAGTGCCATCTCACTCTAAAGTACCCTAGTAACCTTGTCATTTAATATCAAAATGCATTTAATTATAATTACATGGTGTGCTCTTACATGTTTTTTTCCCACACAATCCCTATCCAGATTAACACCACCACATGCTCACTGTTCCGAATTAAAATCTTTTCTGATTCAGATTTTTTTTCACAACTTTCCTTCAGCTTCCATAAACTTCCATCTCTTAACAATATGATAGAAATTGTGGAAGAAAGAAAAGATTTTCCCCGTATATAAAAACCAAAGATGATATGAAGTAATACAATAGAAAAGTCTGGATACAAAATTGTAGTGAATTAACGCTAATGATTTGGAGGGGGGAGGGGATGTATTTTAGGAATCATTTTTGAAATCATTCTTTTCCCTAATTTTTGGCATATTGATACAATTGCTTGAATTTATATTTTAAATCAGGGGTCCCCAACCCCCATCCGTTGCATGCTAGCAACCAAGCCGTGCAAACCATCAAAGCCACATCTGTGGAATGCAGGCAGCACGCAAAACCATGCCGCTTCCTGTCCATGGAAAAACCTTTCTCCACAGAACCGGTCCCTGGTGCCAAAAAGGTTGGAGGCTACTGTTTTAAATCATAGAGCCTTAAAACTGGAAGTGGCTATATAAAGCCCTTGTTTTAGGACAGGACTTTCTAAAAAAGAGTACATACATAGCAGTTGTATTAAAAAACTGAACTGGTGAAACCTGGAAGGGAAACACCAATTCTGCTGAGTATCCCCCTCCCCCCCCAAATTGGCAGCTTGGATGGCACTATCCCATATAGTGATATTGTACACTTCGTTCTACCAAAGCAGGACATGGCAGTTGTGACTCAGTTTGCATCAGTGATGTAGATAATCTGTATTATGAAGCTTTGGTTGTCTGTTGACCATAAGGTAAGAAGTGAATCTCCAACTTTTTTCTGGAATTAAAGAAAAAGGGTGCAGATACTATTAGAACAGAAGTTAAGACAAGGCAATTTCCCCCCTTTTTCCAGTATAGTAGTTTCAGCATGACTAGTCCCCCCCCCCCTGTTTATTTATAATAGTAGTACCATAATCTCTTAGTAGTACAAGGTAGGATTAAAGTATAGAACTCTAGCTGAAAATATTTATCCTCTTTCTCATCTGCTATAGATATGGTAAGACCATATGTAGTCCTATATAAAAGAATTGAAGGGTAGGTTTTTATTAGTAGGTTTTAGTATTTTGAAATAATTGACAACACAAGTACATTTTATATTACATTATAATATATTGTATTGAATGTGATTTCTTTTTTGGAAAACACTGCAACTAGGAAGTTCCTACTTCTCTCTAAGCCCGCTGTCATTCTCATTTTGTATTACAAAAGCTGCATTAAAACCCAAAACAAAGTAATAAATAATTTTGATTTAAAGCTCAGAGCTAGCTCATGAGTCTGTGATGTGGAAAATTTTTAAAAAATGTATTCCATGTAATAGCAAGTAGGAAACTTATTAAAATGAGAAAGTGGAACAATATAAGATCAAAATACTATTTCAGTTCCCAATTTATAAGCTGCATTTTAATATAGAGGTAACTTCAATATCTGAGAATCACGAGCAGTAATCTTCACTGTTTTGGACTGGTTTCTAAATTAGATTTTTTTTTACTGTAATATGTATCCAAGCCACTACTAAACAGTTAAGTATAGTGCCAAGGAGAAATGAGGAGCTGTGTTTGCTACCTGGTATGGGTAATGTAATATACATAATTATAAAAACTGCATGACAAACATAGGATCAGAAGTTTCTTTGTGACAGAATGGGGAATGACTATATAAAAATGCTGACTCTGACAAGCATGTGTATCTAAATATATAAAAATTTAAATGTATTTTTTTCAGAACAGTTGCTTTATCTATAGGTGATATAACTTGATATAAATAAGGTCACTGAGCACTTAGAGTTAACTAACAAAGATTCCTATAGTTGAAGAATAAACTTTTTACAAAAGATGTCCCAGGCATTTGCCAGATGTTATTTTCTGGTAGGAATTTTATATTTTCAATGGTGGCCAAAAATGATAAACTCCATAAATTTCTGCACAAAATACTTTAAAGAAAAATTTAGATAGGAACAAACCAAGTTTAAGCTCCCATACTGGATATGTTGTAGATTAGCAACTGTTTCTGGTGGCACTCATCATTTTATGATTTCACTCAAAGCAAGGCTACCAAATAAATAAATAGAACCAACTTTTTTTTGTTAAAAAAAGTAATCAAAATGAGAGGACAAATGATTAAATGGAAGTCACACAAATTTTCCTTTATCTCATATGATTTAGTCCATTTTAAGACTTTTTTTTGATTGGATGCATTTGAGCATCATTGATAGTACTATGAATACCACAGTGCCTGTTCTATTATCAGCCTCCAGATTATATGAATATAGTACATATATATGTGTATATACTGTATACTATATACTGTACATACATGTGTGTATAAATATACACACACACACAGAGTATGTGTGTATATGTGCATGTGTGTGTGTGTGTGTGTGTGTGTGTGTGTATGTATGTATATATATATATATATATATATATATATAGATGGATGGATGGATGGATGGATGGATGGATGGAGGGAGGGAGGGAGGGATAAGGAGAGGATAAGGAGAGGAACTCTGTGGCTTAATGGTTAACACATCTGCCTAAGATGCAATACAGCACAGGTTCCAATCCCAGTAAGGGTATGGCTAGCTGATGAGAGCTAAATAGCTTGAAATAGATCTATACTAGTCTCCCTTTATTTATTTATCAGCACAAATACAACATATGTATGTATGTATGTATACACACACACACACACACACACACACACACACACCTCAGTGGTGGGACTTTTATTACCGGTTCTGTGACCGTGGCATGACTTTGTGGCTGTTGCAGGGGAAGGATATTGCAAAATCCTCATTCCCATCCCACCCCACTAACCTGATTTCCAGCTCCTTTCTCCTGTTCAGGACAACAAAAGAAGATCAGCTGGGAGGCAGCGGGGTGCCTTCTGAAAAACCACATAGATAAAAAAGCTGAAATGCAGTAAACAGAATATTCTATTAAAAAAACCTTGCTTGTAAATTTGAATTACTTTCTATACTAGAAGAGTTGTTCAGCATCACACAGAAGTCAATATGTAATTGAACTAACAAGATCAATAGGTGGTTCAATAGTATGCATCACTACCACCCATTCCATCATAAAATGTGCTGGCCATTTACCTAAGAAAAATGAAAGAGTGCATCAACTCTGTAGGCAATATAGCTAGGTTAGCTCTTGCATCTTTATTCTGACAACAGGAAACACCTTACAGATTTTAATTTTAATTTTACTTAAATGCTAAAACCAATACTATGTATACATTTTTTTTTAAAAAATGTTAATTGGTCTTTAGATATATCTTGAAAGAATGTTTAGAATACCTTTCTATCTACTTTATTTCTTTCAAAAGAAAGAATTGTTTATCCCTGGAGAAATTTTAAGGAGAAACAGAATAAGCAAATCAACCCTATCAGGTCAACCAGACAGGAAACACAACTAGAGCTAAATCTCCTTCATTTCTAAGGCTACATTAACAGAAGTTTGCAAGTTTGAAGATACAAAATTCCAGTCACTACTTTTAACCATCAACTATGGCACACACTTCCTAAATGCCTTCCTATGACTGATAGGCCAATGGGGCTCCTTCATCTCTTGTCTGATTGCTTCCTAGGCAGTCATCTCTTCCCCAAGATCATCAGAATTTGCACTTTCGTTTACACTAGTGTAGTGACCTTTAAGGGATGAGGTGGCTCAGGGGTAAGGCGCTGTGTGTCAATCAGAAGGTCAGCAGTTCAGCAGTTTGAATCCCTAGCGCCACAAATTGGAGTGAGCTCCCATTACTTGTCCCATCTTCTGCCAACCTGGCAGTTCAAAAACACGTAAAAATGCAAGTAGAAAAATAGGGACCACTTTGGTGGGAAGGTAACAGTGCTCCATGCGTCTTTGGTGTTTAGTCATGCTGGCTACATGTTGACGGAGACATCTTTGGACAGCGCTGACTCTTTGGCTTAGAAATGGAGATGAGCACCGGCCCCGTAGAGTTGGGAACGACTAGCACACATGTGCAGGGGAACCTTTACCTTTACTAGCAAATGTGGTAAGATGGCCAAATTGTCTATACTTGTTTGAAGGGAGGGGAGAGTGGACCTGCCCAAAACCACTGGAATATTCTAGGCACACCAACAGAGTGTTAAAATAATTTCCAACAAATTAAAAAGAACCACCGTCATATTTTAGAATTCAGTTTATCCTTTGCATAATTTACTGAATCTTTGGAAAGACTTCCAGAAGGAGGGGGGGGGGATATCCTTTTTGAATATTTCAGGGTGAATTTCCCGCTATGAACATCTGCACAGAAATGTATTTTAAAGGAAAAGAAACACAAATTCTTGATTTAAATCCTGTATATGACCTTGATATATTCTTTCTATATACATAGTGTTGGCCTTTCGGTTTCCTATTACCCTTCAGGCTCTGGATAAATAGATCCCTTTACATGTAAACTGAGCACATTCTGAATCAAAAAGTGCAGTGAAAGCCTGATTAATAATAGTTATATGCAGTGCAATAACTTCCCATCCTAAGATCTGAGAGAAATATGGAACTGTGAATTAATTCAGTATTATCGTGTCCCATGAGAAGATGTCAAATATTATCCACATTAATAACTTTCTGTAATTGTTATGGAACATGTGACTCTTTCTGAATGTTATACAAGAGGATAGATAAATAAAATGCATTCATTTATCTGTTGAAAACCATAGCTCATCCAAAAGTACTTATACAGACCAGCGTTTTCCAATTTGGCAACTTTAAGATGTATGGAGTGAACATGCCACCTAGAGAAGTCTGAGAGTTGAAATCCACACATCTTAATTGTCAAATTTGAAAAACACTGGTATAAGCCATTTCAGGCCTTCAGTGTAAATATTATAATCTGATAATGTATATCAGCCCATCTTGTATTATAATTTAAACATGAAGATAACTCATAATTCACTATCAATTTTTAATAATATAGTGACTTAGCAGTTATCTGACAAATGTATTTGTCTTATATCTTTCTCTTTTTTTCAAAGATGTCTTACAGTTGGTGCATAGTGTAGCAGACAACGTACATACAATTACATTCTGATCACAGACAATCAAAAATTTTCCATCAACATTGACCAGTTATTATTTGAAGGTGAAATTGCATGAGTTTCTATTATCCTGAAGGGTTCCATATCAGTCTCAGTAAAAAGTTGGAAAAATCTGATAATGCTTTAAAAATTTATGCCACTTAGGTTTTATTTGTAGCCTTCATATCTAACAGAAAATCAATCATATATACTGTATATATGTCTGTGTGTATGTGTATACAGCGGGGATATGTGGGAGGGAGCCGGAGAGAATGCTGTGAAAACAATATTGGACAGCTCAGCATTATTCCCTGGGGATGAACAGCCTAGGCTGTGCTCGATAGGGGAGGAAATTGATCCATCGATTAACATGTCTGAAATAAAAAAGACAAAGCTAATTACAGGTGGGAGGCGGGTGGATGGGCCCATCATGCACACAATGGCCAAATTGATGTATAAAGGCAGATATCTTATCAATAGTAGTTTTTACACTCTGAGGATGTTAGCAGAAGCTAACAAAAAGCTAAGCGGGAAATATATTTTAAGTTCCAGAGATCGCAATGTCTCTTCTTTTATAATTACACCTGAAACTTGTATTTTTAGGATAATTCATGTGTGTGTGTGTGTGTGTGTGTGTACACAAAATAGAAGAGCTGATGTTTCACACTTTTATAAGGAGCAGATCTGTAGATCAATTATATTATCCTCTCTGGTTAAAAGAGAGCAATGCAAAATCACCCAAACTGTTTCTCCTTACGGTTGCTTCTCAAGAATTATTTGCCATGAAATGTAAAGAGAGAATTGTATAAGGCTTTAAAAATTAAAAAAGCAATAAAAATGACAATCCTAGAGAGCAGTTGGAATATATTTTTGAAAGATTTAAGAAAGAGACTGCTTAAAATATAAAGGCATTTATTTGTAGATTGCCATCTGACGTTCTTTCCAGGATAACCAAAGAAGTTACCAAATTGCCATTTGTGTGGTGCACAATGCAAGAATGCTGACTTGTGCATAGAGGACAACCTTCAATGGTTAAAAAAATATTTCAAAACCTGGATAGTCTCTAGTTTTATTTTTAGAGTTTTGCTTCTAAAAATGTATTTTGTTCAAGATTCAAATTATTTTGAAAAAAAGAAAGATAATCACTACTTTTTTCTGTGGTCCAAAGCACACCTATCTTTGAGATCCAAAGCCTTGCACAGTCACAGCATCTAATTTGGCTTTAGAGATGGTTCTAAATGTCAGGTTTACATCACAGTGGCTGTATTTGCTTCATACAATTTCATTAATAATTGAGGCAATTTTGTCCTCTATCTGTGACCTTTCTATATTTTATTACTACACTGTCCACTATTTTTCTTTCCAGAAAAGTTTTATTAAGAACAAAAATAGCAACAGCACTTAGACTTATATACTGCTTCACAATGCTTTAGAGCCCTCTCTAAGTGGTTTACAGAGCATATTCCCCCCAACAACCTTGGTCCTCATTTTACCAACTTCAGAAGGATGGAAGGCTGAGTCAACCTTGAGCAGTGAGAGTCGAACTGCTAAACTGCAGGCAGCTGGCAGGCAGCAGAAGGATCCTGCAGCACTGCATTCTAACCATTGTGCCATCACAACTCAATAGTCATTCATTGTCACAGAAGTGGTACAACTTGGGCTCTGTGTATTTTGAGATAAACCACAGTAAAATGAATCTTTTTTGGAGGGCAAAAGTTAGAAGTGCAGCACCAGAGGAAGATTTTATTATCTCTGGTTCACTGTAATTTAGTATATCTGCAGTTTATAGGTTTCAGTGTACACCAGGGGTGTCAAACTCAATTTCATTGAGGGCCACATCAGGCTTGTGTTTGACCTTGGGGGGCCAGGGTGGGTGTGGCCAGGTCAATGTCATTTGTGTTGGTGATGCTTGTAGTGGCTCAAGTGCTCTGCCAGTGAAAATGGGCTCCCAAGTTCCCTTTCGGCTGTGATTGCTTCCTGCAATCTTCTGCCAGCTAAAGTGGAGCTTGAGAGCCCCCCCCCTCAGCCCCCCTGAGCTCTTCTTTCAGCTGCGATGGTGTCCTGCAACCCTCTGCCACTGAAAACAGAGCTTGGGAGGGCCGCCTACAGGTCACATCTAAGCACTCCACGGGCCGGATCCGGGTCGTCGGCCTTGAGTTTGACACCCCTGGTGGAGACCAAGGGAAGTCCAAAAAAGCTAGAAATTCCATGAAGCCTGGAACTGAGACAATTCAGCCATCAACAGGCACATAGACAGCAAATGTTTATTGCAGTCAAAGGCTAGTACAATTAAAATACTCAAGGGGTATCTAGTTAAACATTATAAAATTAAAAAAACCAATAACAAATAAAATGTATGTTAAAATCATAATTTGCCGTCCTATCTGTCAGTTGCATGTTAGCAAGAACAAGCTATAATAGTTCTTAAATTGTGAAGGTACTTAATTATTAAATGCTAAAATGCAAACAGGTAATAATAACAAAAGATTTAAATGGGCACATAGAGATAAACAACATCTACATATTCAAAAGAGGCAATCAAAAAGCCAAAAAGGAAACAAAAAGCCCCAAATACTTCCTCACTAGCAATCAACACCCAGATGATCAGAGAATAACACTAAGATTAGCATTAGACAACAATCATACCATCACTGGCAGGGCAAGCCACTAATATATAAAATGAGAACAAACCCCACACTTTATTAGCACTGATGATGTTCCCTAGTTTGGTAGTGAAATGTCTGCAAGAAAACAACCAGGCTCAGAGAGCACCAAGGACCCCACAGTATAGTATGCATAGATGGTTTTGTAATCACTGTGGTTTTGGCCACCTTTTCTGTTACTTTATGTATATGGGCTTTAGATGATTTATAAAGCTCTTTTAAAAAGTTAGGCTGCTTGCATAATATTCCCATATTGTAACCCTCCTTAATTGGTCACAGACTATCTCACTAGTGTCTATGAAGTTAGCAGAGGGCTTATTGACCATGTGACCAGATGCCAGTGCTACCCATAGAAACTTTTGTGTTTTACTCTGTTGACTGGTAATTTGAATGGAATATAAATAGTCATCTTACAATTTATAGCTGCTTGCTTAGTGATTGGAGTTACAACAGATTTTGATAACCCAGATTCGAAGTTCTGATGTTTGCTTGTCATTGTGGTAATGTATTTTGGGCATTTGCCAACTGGCCCACATTTACAACTGTTTGCAGCATCCCATGGTCATATAACTGTGATTTACGTTTTGTTTTTTTTCCCAGAACAGGGTTTATTTCCATTTTCTGGCAAAAAAAATGCTCCATAGTGAACAATTGATTCACTTAGCACATCAACACAAACTGGTAATTTCAGCAGGAATTTTCAACTAGAAGAGAATAGTTTTTTGGGATTTCTTTTTGCCTTAGACCTTTTGGGAAAAAATGTTTCCCTTCTGTGGGGAAACTCATACATGCTCTGCTTTTCTGTATTTTTCCTCATTAATAGCTTAGTGACTAAGCTTGAGAGCATAAACATTATTTTGAAAGAATTTCCTTTCTCTGAATTAATTCAGCCTGACATGGAATATGAGAACATGTAACAACATCTAGTCAGATTTGACTTGATTTTGTGAGCAATGGAGGGAATTACTGTAAGTTTCTAAATGTGTAAATTAGAAATTAGAGATGAACTGAAAAACCTACATTTTTCAATGTACACATTAGAAATTGAAATGGATTCATATACACATGCTCAGATGGAAAAGGTCAAAATGTTAATTTCAGAAGAGATAACCATTTTCTTTTTTAGATGCTCTGAATATAATTGTCTAGATTTTTCTTTGTTTCATTATTAGCTTTCATAATATTTTCTTAATTTAAGAGGGCCAACATATTTTATAGACTCTTATTTCAAAATTCATAAATTATATATATACACATACACATACATATATATATGTGTGTCTTTATGTATGTATGTATGTATGTATGTATACATACATACATACATACATACATGTCTTTATATATGTCTTCATTGTGGGGAAGCATTTTAATTATAAAAGAAAGTCTATAAGTATCTTTGGAGAGATTTGAAAATAATTGCCAAATAATTGCTAAGGGAGAATTTTAGTTTCCTCCTACCTATGTTCCAGATGATTAGATCTGGAGGCCAAATGCTATCTCTTTCCTACTTTCTCCAAATCTGTTTGGAGAGTCAAATTACAGGTTACATGACACATTTTTACAGTATTAGCATATTCCAGAGATTAGCACTGTTTAGCAATTAAGCAAAAGAAAAAAGAAAAAACTTGCTTAACAATGATTTTTTTTTAAAAAGATTTCACCGAAAATTCTGCTTGGAACCTCTGGGTTAGCATCTTGTTTCTGATGATGCATTTCTTCTGATTCTAATTTTAAGGTAAAATGAAGCAATTACTCTTCCACTACTGTCTACCAACTCCCTGTATTAGAATAAAGTCCACTAGAAGTCCATACATAAGTAAGGAATAGATTAGTATAACTCACAATTTATCTGCATGTACAGGAAAAGTGAGAAGATTCAGGGATTTATTTTTTGCAATCCAATACCCATCTATGATTCCACTGCGTACATTTTGAATTTTGATAACATTAATATTAGTGTTTTATAACAGCAAAATAATTTACTGATATAAACAAAAATTGATATTTATAGTAGGTAAGTGAAAGTAATTAATTTTAGCAATGTTTAACCATTTAGTTTACTTTTGTTAAAGCCTAGCATTAGGGAGAAAATACTACAATTTAATTTACTTACAAAGTAATGTACAAAATATTTTTTAAGAAAACAATCCATATGAAAAGTATTGGTTCATTTTATCCAAGTTGCCAATGCTCATTGCCAAGAAGGAAGATACAAAAGCCTGCATTAAATGCTAATCCTAATTCCCCATGAAAGTAAATTTGGTGTAAAATCTTACAAGAAACAATAGAGATACATACAGCGAAATGACAAATGAATAGGTGGATTTTAGAAAAGCCAGTTACTTATGATTAGAGATAAAATGGATTAGGTAAAGGTTCTGTTTGCACATATGTTCTAGTTGTTCCCAATTCTACGGGGCAGTGCTCATCTCCATTTCAAAGCCAAAGAGCCAGTGCTGTCTGAAGATGTCTCCATAGTTATGTGGCCGGCATGACTAAACGCAGAACACACGGAACGCTGTTACCTTCGCACCAAAGGTGGTTCCTATTTTTCTACTCACATTTTTAACATGCTTTCAAACTGCTAGGTTGACAGAAGCTGGGACAAGTAACGAGACCTCACTCCGTTACACGGCACTTGGGATTCGAACCACCAAACTGCTGACTTTTCTGATCGACAAGCTGAGCATCTTAGCCACTGAGCTACCGCTTCCCTAAGATGGATAATGAATAAAGCACTAAAATATTAGGAGATTGTTTATGTTTTCTTCATTGGATAAAGCAAGACTTTTGATTCTGTAACTCATGTTTTATATGTGAAGCATCTAAATATAAAGGGTATAATAGAACATTTGATTGTTTTTCCAAGGAATCTTTACAAAGAACAAGAAGCTATTTTAAGAACTAAATTTAGAAAAACAAAAGTGGTTCAGGATAGAGAAAGAGGTCAGACAAGGATGCCTATTGTCCACATATCTGTTTAAATTATTCAGCAAATATATAAATGACAGGACTATAAAATATGAGAACAGGAATCAAAATTGGAGGTCAAAACACTAAACTGAGATATGAAGAAAACACATTTTTTTTGAAAACAGAAACAAAGCAGAAAACAAAATAAAAAAACTTTTATTAGAGTCTGCTATGAAATGAAAATAGAAGGTGGGTTAATGGTGAGTATTAGTAAGCCAACAGTAATGCCAACTATTAAGGTTACTGAGGGTACATTTGATTGCAAAGAAGTGAAAACAGTAGAGAATTTAGGAATGTTAAGACAAACTAAGACAAGTTCATGAAAAGATAAAGACATTTCCAAGATCAGATTTGTCAAAGCAACAGATAACATGCCACTATGAAAGCTAGAAACGGAAAAGAAAAAAAAAGATAAGTCACTTTTGAATATTTATTTAGACATATTTACTAAAAGTATAATGAATTAGACTGCATTTAAATAAAATGAGTTTAAGGACTTGATGACTCCTAATTGTTTCAGTCTACCCTAAAGGAATGAGTAGACTGAATGAAGCTTAGTCATTCCTTAAGGAGGCATCTAAGCAAGCAGGAAGGGATGGGGCAATGACAAGAATAGCATATTGGACTAGGCATAAAACTACAGGCAGTCCATGATTTACAACTGTTTGTTTAATGACCATTCGAAGCTATAACAGCCCTGCAGAAAGTGACTTATGACCATTTTTCACATGTATGATTGTTGCAGCACACCCTTGGGGATGAGATTTATATTCAGATGCTTGACAACTGACTCACATTTATGACGGTTGTAGTCCCTGGGCTCATGTGGTCACCTTTTGAGACCTTCTGACAAGCAAAGTCAGTGGGTAAGTCAGATTCACTTAACAGCCATGTTACTAATTTAACAACTGCAGTGATTCACTTAACACATGCGGTAAGAAAAGTCGTAAAATGGGGCAAAACTCACAATAAATTCCTCACTTAGCAACATGAATTCTGGCCTTAATTCTGGTCGTAAGTCAAAGACCACCGATATATGCAGGCTTTTTGCAAGCTTGATTACAAAGCTTGGCCAAATTGAATTGGGGGATCACAAAAGCCCTGGAAAAGTGGTGTCCATGTGTACTGGGAAAACATTTTAAAGTGTGATGATTTACATTGAGTTTTAAAATATTTCCTGCTTCAAAATGTCTGGAAATTATGCCAATCTTTTTAAGGTTGAAATAACTTTCAGACTGGGGCTACAGGTTGTCTACTGATTCTTGAAATATAACTGATCTTTTTTTTAAAAAAAAGTGTGCTTACATAATTTAATCAGTCCAAATATTTATTCTAACAATAAGCATATAGTCCAACCTGTGCATGTGTGTAATCTTTAAAGACTAGGGACTGACTTCCAAAAGGTCGAATTTTCTTTTAAATGAAATGTTTTGATTCTTCAAGAATACATGGCTTTTTGAAAGTTTAAAAGTACACGTAGTCCTTAATTTACAAGCATTAGGGAGGCTGCCCATTAGGTTGGAAAGTCAGGACAGCATTAAATGAACTGCCTCAAGTAATGACTGGCATGGGGAGGACACCCAAGTACTGTGGCATCCAATTGGACCAGGACGGCAGAAGACGGGGGTATTGTAAGAGTGAATGATTGCAGGGGCACTGCAGCTTTCATAACTTTGGAACAGAATCACAGGTAGTTTTGGGGTCTCTGCCATAACATTGAATGATCATTAAGTGGCCTGTCGTTTCTTGAGGACTATGTTACAGAATGCAAGCCACTTCTGAGCTGAAGAAAAGACAAAATCTGAATCTCAGTAGGATGGTCTTCTGTTCATAGGTTGTAGCAGAGGTGGTATTCTGCTGGTTTGCCCCAGTTCAGGCAAATCGGTAGTGGCAGCGGGAGACTGCATCCACCCACCCACCCAGATGGCATTATGGGCACTCTGCATGCACAGAAGTTCTTTGCATACAGAGAAGTGCTGCGCATGCTCCCGGTTCTGAACCAGTAGCAAATATAATAGTAATTCATGCCTTGGTTGTAGATGATAAATATATAGCACTACTATGAGCAAACAGGCGGAGAAAGTAGAAATGTTTCTCTTGGGGTCATAATATCTATAAAATGCCTAGCCCATGGGAGCATTGCCCCAAGAGGCTTCTTAAGAGCTGTCTTAAAATTAAAAAATGAATAATGATGTTTATGACCATTATAATTTGTTCTCACAGTGTGTTAATAGCTATGAGATTATCAAGAGGATCTGAAAAATGCAAATTACTTTTGGCAGGATGGGGAATTCCACAGGGCAACTGCAAGTTGTAAGAAGCCTTTTTGTCAATGAAAGAGGTGGCAGAGGGGAGTGATGGTGAGGATAATCAAATACTAATAACTTTAAATTAAAACATTAAGAAAAATGGCATTTGAAGTTAATGTGTGTATTCATGTACTGTATAAGTAGGGCTGACACATTCAGTGTAGAGGCTAGAGCCATAAGTTAGAAGAAACACCCTTCTCTCTGTTTCTGGCAATTGATAGATCATTCCTAGCAGAAGCATTCAAGCATTTAACAGAGTTGGAAGGTAGTTTTATATCGGAAAACATTGAAACAGCGACATAAAATACCTATAACTATTATAAATTTCTATTTTTGTATTAAACGCCTTCAATACTAGTTTTGCTTTCCACGAACAGAATGTTTCATGAACAGAAGAGTGACTACAGGCAGTGCTTGACCTAAAACTGTAATGAATCTCCTACCTATTATGGCCCTAAGTCATGATAGTTGTAAAGCAAATCTTTATGTGACTGTCCCAATTTTCATTAAGTAAATCACCATGGTCATTCAGTGAATCCATAGTCATTAAGCAAACATCATGGTCTTTAAGCAAATCCATTATTTTCTATGAGGTGTTTTTGCTGAAAATTGGACATAAACTCCCTATTTTCTGCAAAAACAATATAAATTGCAATCATGTAAATGAAATGCTGCAAATGGAGGCTGGTTGCCAAGCATCCCAAATACAGTCATGTAACCACTGGAGGACTCCAAACTTTGCAACTTTGAAACCTGGTTGTAAGTACATTTGCAAGGTCTCTTGTCATTATGAACAGCCATTAACGCACTGGTCATAAGTTGAGGACTACCTATATTGTTCCTATTTCCCCCATCCCATCTGCTTTTGAATGTGGCTGGGGAATCATACCAAAAAAAAAAAAAAAAAAAAGGAAATTTGTTAACAATCTTTTGTCTCCTCTTTTATTGATGAATGCTTTCATAAGAACAAATATTGTTCCATAATTGTGTTCAGTAATAAGTTGCAGTCTATGGTGTTTAATAGTAAAAGACATATCATAAATAAAGAAGTATGACTAAAATTCACAGAGGTGGAAAGAAACACAAATTCCCAACAAATGAACACTAGATTGTTAAATTAATGGAAGTGACAGAGATGGTAAAACTGACTACTTTGATTAAAGACAAATGCCTAACTAGCTTTGTTTCTACTTGGAAACCACCTTTGAAATAATTCTAATGCTATTTTGATTGTTTAATCTGCATTTTTATATGAAGTTTTTGTTCCTTTGTTTTAATTTAGAATTAGAGGTTCTATTATACTGTATAATTTATATTTACTAAAAAGCTGGAAATATATATTTTAAAAAAATTATCACAATTTTTTATTTTTTTATTTTGTATTGTATTTCTCTTTGAAACTTAATAAGTTGATTAAAGAAAAAATATAACAAAACATGATGAGGTGTTTATAATAATATAGTTCATAGATCATTGCAATCCCCCATGACTTAACGACTAAATTTTCATGAATCTGTTGAGATACAGATAGTCTTCAACTTATGACCACAATTGAGTCTAAAATTTCGGCTGTTAAGCAAGACATTTGTAAGTGAATTTTATCTCATTTTACGACCTTTCTTGCCACAGTTGTTAAATGAATCTGGCTTCCCCATTGACTTTGCTTGTCAGAAGGATGCAAAAAGTGATCACATGACCATCATATATACTGTATGAGCTGCCAAGTATCTGAATTTTGATCACGTGACTATGGTGTCATAAATGTGAAAAATAGCCATAACTCATTTTTTTCAGGGCCGTTATAACTTTGAAAGGTCATTAAACAACTACTGTAAGTGGAGGACTACCTGTACTAATAAGAATAAAACCCATCAATAAATGATGCATGTGCTGTTATTAATGCTATTGTTTATTGCAGTTCTGTTTTGAACAGTATACCATGTTTTTTCATTGAGATTTACAAGAATTTAAGGACTCTATTCAGAGAGTCATGTCTTCAGAGTTTTTTCAGAAATATGGTGTAATCTAAATATATGCATAATATTGTCAGATGTTCAAAAGCCTAATGTGAGTTAAGACAACCTAAACAACATCCAGGTTATTATATTTATTCTTAACTGGATCGAATGGTAAATTAACTTTCAGAACCTTAAAATACTTTTAAATAAAACAATTCATTTCTCTTTAATTCATCCATATTTCCTTTTTTGTCTTCTTAATGTATTAACCCATCTGCATTGTGTCTGGCATTTCTCTGTCCCCAAATAACAAAATTGTACGCTTGGGCAATATCAGCTCAGGATTTCCTTTTCCCTGTTGAATCTGTCCTTTGAAATATTAACTAACTCTATGTAGAATACTTTAGCTGACCCCCCCTATATTTCATTTTTAATAGAGTTCTTTGAAAACATTAAATTTTTATTCCAGATATCCATTGTAAAGAGGAACACTCTACAACAAAACAAAATCATTACAATATATTTGTAAATGTCTAGTAAAGGTAAAGGTTCCCCTCGCACATGTGCTAGTTGTCCCCGACTCTAGGGAGCGGTGCTCATCTCTGTTTCAAAGACAAAGAGCCAGTGCTGTCCGAAGAGCTCTCCGTGGTCAGGGGGCCAGCATGATTAAACGCTGAAGGCGCACAGAAGACTTTGTTATGTCTTTACAAAGCCTGACTGTTCTTGTATCACATCTTAAGAATAAACCTTATCCTGGCTCTGGATGGCTGAGTGGCTCAGTAGCTTATATTAATATTATTATATTGGGGATGCGGTAGCTCAGTGGCTAAAACACTGAGTTTGTCGATCAGAAAGTTTGGTGGTTCGATCCCTAGCACTGTGTAACGGAGTGAGCTCTCGTTTCTTGTCCCAGCTTCTGCCGACCTAGCAGTTCAAAAGCATGTAAAAATGCAAATAAAAAAATTAGGAACCACCTCTGGTGGGAAGGTAACAGCATTTTCCATTATCTGCTTTGTGTTTTTTTGTCTTCACATTGCAGGTAGCTTGACTTTAAATTCATATACTTGGGATTTTCCATTTGGGCTGTTTTAAACACTGTGTCCTTATTTTTTAAAAAGGTTAACTTTATCTAATTTATCTGATGGTAGGAATGGCATCTTTTTAATTTGAGGCTATTTCCTCAAAATAAGATTTATCACAAGACTTGTTTCTGACTAATTCTTGTTCAGAATTTAAAGAATTATGAAATGAAAAAAAAACTGATCTCTTAACCCAATATAAAGATATACAGAGAAATTCTACTGGTGTAATATAGACTTCTGAACGTGTAAATTATTGTTCAAAACTCATGTTTAGATCATGCTTTATCATATAAATGAAACACACCTCCCCTACACTTTTTTTTTTTAAAAAAATAGAATACTCAAAGAGCACTTCTACTTTAGATCTTACCTGGGAAAACAGTGTTAGAGGACACCCATCATTGAAAGAAAAAAGTAATTTTCCGTGGAATGGAGTTTGGGTTGTCAATCAACATCATTTCAGTGGGTGTCGTCCCCCCCCCCCACACACATGAAGGTATAGCAGCCAGCCATACATAATTTTGCAGTTCTAAAAATAAGTGAAATAGTTATAGCAAAAACAATAGTGTCTTGTGGCAGCTTAAAGACATATGTGTATTATTACATAAGTCTTTTTAGGATCAATAAAGATTCTCAGCCATTAATCAGTACTTGTACACCTTTCCCTAAAGATTTGAAAATATCATTGAGCTTAGTCACTTTCCTAGAGCCTTAATAGTCCCACTTGGGGGAAAAACATTTGTATATTTTTGTATGAACAGGAGTTGGTATGAAGCTATTATAAAGATAAATAAATAGATGCCCCAGGTTCATAATGTTAACTTGGTACAAAAAACCCCATGAGTTATTGAGATCTGTATTGGTAACCTCTATTTAAATGGATGTAAATGAGTAATGCTCAACAACATATCTGAGTAGATTTATGCACAAAAAGTTCTACTAATAAGAACCACCGACTGCCAAAATTTAATATTGAGTCCTTTTTTTAGTTAACCAAGTCTGTTGTAAAGAGAGAAAATTTATATAATGTATTTTAATTACAATATAATTAATTATATTCTGAGAGAAAAGTTCATTGAAGGGGTCTGGAAGGCTCAGCAGGGCTGTGATTTCTTTATTTTTTGTGGAATCAGGTTTCATCAGTTTTAATGGATTCTTCTTATTGGTATTTCCCCTCATTTGCTACAGGGTCGTAGCTGCTGTTGTGGAGGATGTTTTGTACAACTAAAGCCTGATGAGGTCATTCATGGCTGTGTCCATATAGGGCCAATCTTCTTACCAATGCTACTAAGGTGATTCTGATTTTATGTGCCCATTTGGCCTCCCTTTCCAGAGACGTACAGACCTAAATAGTACTAGGCAGAAATAAGCAAAAGAGGAAATGAATGAAATAATGATTTTTAATATATTCGGAGCTCCCTCTGTGTTTTTCTGCCTTCTATGACTTTTTCATGTTGGTTTTTCTATTAGTATAGAGAAATGATGAAAATGTTGACCTGCTATCTGTGGTGGATCTTTGTTCAGGGAAATATATTTAATAGGGAGCCTTTGTTTACATGATAGAGCAAGAAGCTTACAGGAGAGACCTGTCACAGAGCATTTGGGATTTGGTTAATCTTCTTAGAAATACATTAATCTGGCGGATCAGATGCTGTCAACAATACTATCTGCCCTTACTATGCTTCCCTGTCATTCCTACCTTCTGTTCCTACCCTTTGCCCTTCGTATTCTCTTTTCCCAACTATGAAAATCAGTGGGTAATGAGAAACAAGAAGATTAAAGGCAAATTAACAAGTGAAATATTAAGCCTGGATCTAAAATGAAATTTAATGTGTATTTAGGATGTTTATATTTAAAGTTCTGAAGAATCTCAGGCAAATGGTATAGAAAACTAGATCCTCATCTCTTCTAAATCTACAGATGTATTGTAATATAAAATCAGAGTCTCTTTCGTGACTTAGAATTCAAGCATAGTAACTTGGTAATTCTTAGAACTGGGTTACTAAACTGCAATTCTAGGCTAGCTTGCTTGCCCCTTTGCTAACAGCATCATGAGCCAAGTCTTGTTTTCTGTGGGTTCTATTTAAGGCAGCTCTAAAGGAATCACAAGTTGTGTACTTAGAGATCCACTCAGGCCTGTTGGTCTCTTTAACAAAATAAAATTTATTTTGGCGTAGGACTTGTCATTTGGCTTTGTGCCTCATTATCCGCCTGGTATTTTTATACCCATGTTTTTGGCTCATCTCTGTGTCATTTCTTCCCTGCTCTATTTCATGCATGCATATTTATGTTCCATATTTTGACTGCTCACACAATTTTTGTTTTGTTGTTCTTTGTTGTGTTTGACCTGTGACTCATGCCAGCTGATAACGGCTGTTTTAAGATGTTTCCTTACGAATTACTTTGAAGCCTATTATTTTACTGTTGTAAACAGTTTTTATGTTACCGTGGTGAAATATTTTTACATCTTCCAAGCTTTTGGGATAATTTCATGATATTATTCTACAGGATATAAAAACTCAAATTCACACATTGGACAGATTTTTATCTTTTCTAGTCTAGGGACTGTACTAGATGGGCATATGGTCTTCTGACTTTAGTTAACCATAATAAGAACAACATTTTTTATTATACTTTGTAGAGTATAAGAGCTTAGCATATGTTATACTGTTAAACAGTAGAGGTTTAATAAAAGTGATTTATATTGTTTGTATGCTTTACAGATAACCAGCATCTTTTCTCATTGATAACCAGCAAAAATATATGCTACACAAACCTATATTCTGAAACTGGAATATCTGGTGAAAGACAATAATTTACAGCAATTAATAGGAGATGTTGCTTAAATTTCCTATGCAGCCTTTCAGTCCTATTGAAAACTGTTTTCAATATGCACATATAGGATTGCATTATCAATCTGGTAAATAAAACCTATTGTCTTTATTAGTCACTTTTATGTGGCAGTGAAACAAGCATTTAAGAGGAAAGTATAACACAAATAGTTATAATATACATATAAATCATAGTATAATAAATCATGTTGATATTCCTTATTTACCTTTCATGGATTGGAATAAATAAAACCCTGGCTTATTTTTGTGATATATTATAGTCTTTATTGTCATTGTACAAAATAAATACAACAAAATTGGTTGAGATAAGAATTACTTATTATTTTTTATTTATTAGATTTTTATTCCACCTTTATTACTTTAATAATTAACTCAAGGCAGCAAACATACACAATACTCCTTCCTACTCCTAATTTCCCAATAACAACCCTGAAAAGTGGGTTGGGCTAAGAGTGACTGACTCAAATAAGATTGGCCCAATAATAATGCCAGACCACTTCATAAGTGTGTTATAAGTAAGGCTGGTGAATGTTTTGTTTACATCTCTATTAAATTTGGCTAAAACACTGGTAGGCAATTTTAGAGCCAGTCCAAGCCAAGCCTGCAGAAGTTGTATAGGTACAGAAGTTGATGTGACCTCACAGTACAAAAGGCTAGCTTCCTACTACAACATTCATGTTGGGAGCACCGAAGTGCTTCTGGGTTGAAATGATTGAACAGTGAGATCACTGTTGCCTGCTGGGCTTCTTTCATGTCCCCAATAAATTGCCTACTAAAGTGGTACCCATCTATCTACACGAGGTCACCCACATTTGAACTGCTGGGTTGGCAGGTGCTGAAGTCTGTGACGGGAGCTCACCCCATCCCATGGCAGCAACCAGATCTTGAACAAGAGCTTGCCAATTGTCAGTCCAGTGTCCT
Source organism: Thamnophis elegans (assembly GCF_009769535.1). Taxonomy (NCBI): domain Eukaryota; kingdom Metazoa; phylum Chordata; class Lepidosauria; order Squamata; family Natricidae; genus Thamnophis; species Thamnophis elegans. The sequence continues at coordinate 27,095,134 of NC_045546.1, forward strand.
AATATCCTCATGAGCTACTGAGCTCCTTGGCTAGCTTCTTGCTCCTCCTTTATACTTGTATTCTTTGGTCAATCTCGGCAAGTATGGACAAATTCTTGATTTCTCTTTTTCTCCAAGTGAGACGTACAGATGTCACTATCTTTATGCTACTGTTGGCAAGAAGAATACAGTGTTATCCCATTCTCCTAAAAAAAAAGCAAGGAAGGAAAGTAGTAATACAACATTTGTAGAGGTATCTGTTTTTGTCATTCAATTATTTTATACTGTTTTTAAAAATCTATAACCATTAACACTTAATAGTGCTGGAAAAATGGAACAAAGAAAACTTGCTTAAAAAGCAACTGAGGTGATAAGAAACATCATCCTACCTCTCCTTTTCCCCACCATATAGCAAAAACACCTTATTATTTTTACTAGCATTATTAATCATTATGAAATTTTATATGTACTAGTATGCTGTAGCTGGCTGTTATTTTTTTCCTTGGTTTCACTGCAGAAAGCTACAGGTATCAAGCACAGAGGGGCAGCTTATTTGTAGATGTCATTCCAGCAGAAGAGAAATGCTGAGTTCAGTAATTTTGCAAACTCCTGCATCTTGGCTTTAGCCCAGGAAGGAGTAATGAGCCACTAATAACCTTCCCCAAAGCTTGTGCCTTCCCAGTAGCCCAGCATTCTAAAGCTCCTCTGCTTAGACACATCACAGGTTTCTTGGCATTAGATGTGTAGAAAGGCAAAGCTGAATCCATAAATTTGGAAGAGGGGGCAGAGATTTGGATTTTGGAACAAAATTACTTGGACGTTAAGCAGGAAGAAGGATATCTTTAGTTACTTGTCTTTCTTCAGCATACATATCAGAGGTAGGTTCCTACCGGTTCGGATCGGTTCGGCCAAGTAGGTAGTAACTCGGCTTGCCACGCCCCTGAACTGGTTCTATCGGCAGCCCCATAGGCCCTGCCGTCTTGTTTTTTGCTTCTGCACATGTGCAGAAGCAATTTTAATCCAGACACTTGCATGTCTAACATAGCATTGCAACAAGTACCTGATAGCTTGCTCACTGTCTCAGAAGAAAAACCTCTTATTGAAGAAAAACGATCTTACCTATTAAAGTATTCCCAAACTGCTTTCAATATAATGCAAAAGTTTGAAAACACCATAGCAGTGCTACAGTCACTGACCAAATTATTTCCATTTCTTTCTCCGATGTACAAACTATCAAACATCACTAGCATTGCAGTAGAGCAAAATGTTTTGATGGTCTTCTGACAAATACCAAGGAGCAGTGGCGGATTAAGGCTCACTGGTGCCCTAAGCACTAACAAATCTTGGTGCCCCTCCTTTGTACATACTGTATAAATCTTCATTGGTTAGTTCATTCTTTCTCAACTTTGTGGTGCCTCCTTTGGGCCTGGTGCCCTAAGCACATGCTTAGTCTGGGTAATGGTTAATACACCACTGCCAAGGAGGAAAGAGAAGGAGAAAACTTCCTTCTTTTCTCTCCTGGAAATTAATGTTCTGGAGTTGTCCTAAATGATAAACTGAACTTTAAAGGATTAGAAATATTGGCAGTGAAGCTAAGCTGAAAATGATATTTCAAAACTTCATTGAATTTGGCAGAGAAAAAGATGGAAGATTTCTCAATGCAGAGGAAGAAGAAATTCTGCAATATTTTCAAGGACACAATTCTTAGTAATGCCATTAAAAGTCTAATGGAAGAAGTTTCTTTGGTATCCTATCTGAGATTTAACTCAAGTGTGGGAATCCAGGAGTCATTCAAATTTATGATGAGATTGTAACTAAATAAAAAACACATTCACACATGGTAACTTCAGAACTAAGCTAAGTACAAGAACATTACTTTGTATTATTAAGAATTCATCTGCAATTCTTTTTTCTTTGAAAAAAATGAAAAACATTTCCTTTATTAAGTTGAATGAGAACAATTATTACAAATCAAGTCACATATATGTGTCCCGGGATAATGTTGTGAAAGATCGAATCTGGGTCACCAGAACTAGAGATTTACTCTTCTGAGCTTTCAGACTCATGCTGGAACACATCTTCAGGGAATTTCTCTCTATTGCATTTTATTCATTCTGGTGACTAGTTCCAATGTTTTAGTTTAAGGATAGGTAGCTAATTGTCATATTAATCAACACCCATAAGCTCCGGACTTATTGTATCCATCTTTCTATCACATTGATAGAAAAAAATATGCACCTCCTTGCCTATCGACAATTCCCTAATCCATTTAAACTGGTCCACTCTTTTTGTTAACTCACTATGCAGAAACTGAAACTTAAAGGGTCAAGGAAAGTTTTCTGGATTGAAGTATTTAATTCCAGTGATCTGCTTTAATCTCATGGTCACATTGGATCACAACTCTCAGAATTCTAAGTCAGTTGAGTCAGATTTGGGTACTGTTTGGATTGAAATGGTCAAAATTGTTTAGAATAGAGTTCTTATTGCCTTGCGTGCATGAACATGCATATATTTGTTTGGGATCTTTTGGTCTTGTCTTTCAGTCAATAAAATCAATCACTAATGCAAACAAAGGAAACTTGTCAAAATATAATGGCATTTCAGACCAAAATTATATAATTAAAGTTTGACAGTTTCAGACATAAATGCAATTTCTAGTAACTGCAATTTAATCTCCTGTAAAAATAGAAATTGCTGCAGTAAAAGTGACATTTGAGAAAGATTAAATCCAAATGGACAGTAGTGAAAGTTATATATGCTTTCTTTGCTTTTGATTTATTTCAGCTCTTTGTTCTCAGTTTCAGTTTGCTGTGGTATTTTGCAATGTGCAGTTGCCACATTCATCCTCAAGGGAAAGTTACATTTCATTTCGGCTTTTAAAAGGTATAATTCTGCATACTATAATTTTTATGTCAGGCTATATAATCATTTTGGCATCCTGCAGAGTGGAAAAAATAAATATAAATACTAGGTTTCATTTTAGCATTTCTAGTTCTGATACCTAATTTCAGTCTTCTGTGTAGTCTGAGTAGATTTTTGCCACAATTTATGGCAACTATTTTTAATCCTTCTATGTGCGTAGGTTAACTTGTTGGTGGTACATACTTTTAGACCATTCTCTTGATGCAGTAAGTGGTCTGCATTATGCTTGTTTGTTTATTTCTAGCCACTTTTAAGCTGGAAATTGTCTGCCAAAGAGCTTGCATCTATAAACATTAAATATGGTTTCTGGGCAGGGGCTGCGCATAAATGAAATTGAAGCAGAAGCTCCATATTTACACTTGTAACACAAATACAAAGAGAAGAATGTAGAAGATAGTTCAAGCATGAAGTGGTATAAGCAAATATTTATATCCAGATGGGGGAAAACGCTTTTTTCTTGCTGATGTTATTATAATAGAAGTGCTTTAATTATTTGCTGCCCTTGTTTGCCTGATCTTTATATATTTTTTCTGGGAAAAGAGATTTCAGATTCTTCTCTATAGAACTTTTTCCTGACAGAGGTTACTTCATCTTTGTGTAAAGTGTCTATACCCATCTTCTACCAGTCTGATATTTGAATGATTCTCCCTTGGCCCCCTCTCCCCTATTGACAGAAATTGCTAATAATGCTGCAGACATACTTCCTTATTTCATTCACAATAGTCACTCATCACAATCCAGATTTTTCTAAGATACAGTATTTGAATATCAGTGAAATTTTCCATTATAAATTTTTTCATTCATTTCAGCAGGCATTAAACACATAGCACAATGCACACATCAGTTGAGTTTCTTCTTTTATTCACTTAGGCTTATATGCCACTTCATATTGGGAATGGAGAGATCTTATAAGTGCATGTGATTTCTGAAGTAACAGTTTACACCTGTCGTGTACAAGAGCATTTGTGATTTTTCAGTGCTGATGGTTTAATTTTCTAGTGATCAAAATAAACCAATTTGCTTGTATCATTATCAGTAACATCTACAAGACAAAAAAATAAAAGAGCAAAACACAGAGGATTTCAATAAATTTGAATTCTTAACTAGAACTGACTAGGAGAAGATTGCCAGATCTTTTTGTTTACTATTACTTCGGTTCTGTTCACCTACTTTTCTGTTGTTTATTTTATTTATTTATTTTTTGAATATCTGAACAGCTCATCTTCTTCAAAGATGGCCTCTAGGCCATGTATAATAAAGTGTCAAAATATAAAAACAGTATATAAAAATTAAAATGTTAGAATTAAAATCTGTCACATTCCCTAACAAAGCAATTGTGCCGGTTATACAAGTCACTCCCTCCAGCCATTGTGGATCTCCATGGAGATGGCCTTGACGTTTGCCAGCTGGAATGTGCTTTGTTTTGACTGAGGTGCAAATTTCTAGATACAGCTGCAAGGCTCAATTCCATATCCCCCTGCCTATGGCAATTCACGAACAGATCGGGAAAGCTTCATGAGTTGGTAGTTGTCCAGAATGGCAAGGTCTAGTGATGGCTACTTGAATAGAGAGCACAGCAGTACCTCTCTAAAAGTTGCCAAAAACACCCCCTCCAACAAGGTTGAATCCACCATCACTTGGACTCATCCACAATACACTTCTTGGGTGTCCTTAACCAGTGGGGAAAAGCATGGATTTAATTTGCAGGGGGTGGCATTTGCATTCCATGGGACACTGTCTGCTTCCACAAGTCCAACAGAAGCACACCATTTCCAGCTAAACTTGATCTCTGGGCATCTCCACAAGACTTGCACCGTGGTTGGTATCCATCTGTGATCAAATCCAAATGATTTTATCCTCCAGAAGCCTGGAAAATTCCCCTGCATGCCATGAAGATGGATCTCCAGGCCACTCTTTCTAATGAATTTCTGGGTGACACTAAATAGGACCACTGGGCAGCATTCTGGGGATTCACTAAAAACAGAGAAGTGTTAATGCCTCACTGGCCTTAATGCAACAAAGCATACCTTAAGAGCAACGTTCTGTCCAATCAAGTTTATTCTTTGTTTTTCTACAGCATCTAGGCATCTTTTAATGCTTTTCAGCTCCCTCACCCCCTCTGTGAACCATGGGGAGTAATAATAGTGATAGGCCAGGAAAGGCTTCATGGGCACAATCCTGTTTAAGATTCTGGCTGTTTCCCTATTCCAGGCAGCTGCTGCCAGGCAACCTCTGTATGACTGTGTTACAGATTGGCAGGTATTTTCCCCAGTTCTCTTAGAAACCAAGTTGCATCAGTCACTGGGGACAGACCAAGTAAAAGAGTTGAGCCTCCTCCCTGCAGAGGAGGGGTAGTGCAAGAGAATCTAAAGTCACCAGTGTGAACTGATCATGACATGGAAACTGGAGAAAGCTGTTCTCTAAGATCATGTTGCCACCACTCTGATAAGAAAAAGTCAGGGTGAGTCAAGCTAAGAATGACCTGGGAGTTGCCCATGGCCATTATGGAGGCCAAGATCTCCCAGGCCACTTCGGAAATCCTCACCAGAGACAGCAAGTTGAAGTCTCTCAGAGCCATAAATCTGGGAAACTCCACTGCCAATTCTGAGATGGCTTCCAGCACTCAGCCAGGGATGTTGCCATACAGCAGGGAGGCTACAAAAACAACAATCCCATTTACTCCCTTGAGCCTAATTCAAGAATAGTTTCACAACTGGCAACTTGTAGAACAGCACCCCAATGGCTACCAGAGATTCCCAGATGACTACCATTTACTCAGGGGAGAACCCAGGGGCCAAGGTCTTGGCTGATGCCATACCTTAAACCTGGCTGGGCATATTCCAAAGAGGGCAACCCAGTGGTGCAATTTAGCTGGTTCTATCTGGTTCGGGCAAACCAGTAGCGATGGCAGCGGGAGACTCCACTTACCTTCCCAGATGTCATCACCTCCTGTTTTTGCTCTGCACATGCGGGTAAGGTCCTGTGCATGCATGGAGGTGTGCATGCTCACATTTACGAACTGGTGGTGAAGGTAAGTTGATTTCACCCTTTGGGGCAACCTCCCCAAAGCTAGCCAGGGCTTGGTAATACATGCCAGGTTGGCCTGCTCCTCATTTATAATGTCTCAAATAAAGAAACCTTGTTGTCCATCAACTGGCACTCAGCAGCAGGAGTCAAAAATCTTTGCTATTCCTACAATGATTATGAAAGAATGGCATGAAGGCATATTTATAGTTGCTTTGGCTGTTTTAGTGGTCTTATGACACCAATGAGCTACAAGTGAGTGTGGTTTCATCCCTTCACCCTATTAAAGAAAACAGGCTTGTTCTCAGAAAGCATAGAGAGTGCCTTGTTTTCATGCCATTCTTCTGAAGCATTTCTCTTGCCCAATTCATTGTCCCTAGTTTTGGCTCTGATTCACTGCCCATTCTTTTGACCGTAGCAATGTTTTGTTAAATTCAGGTTACAAGTTCTGTGCCACTTTCTTTGGAGGCTTTTGGAAGAATCAGTGCTTAATTAATTTTACCACAATTCAGCCAGAATGTCCCCTTTTCTTTTTTGGGGGGGATTTTAAAATGCATATCTCAAGCTGTTGCTTAAAAACAGGATGATGCCTCTTCATCATTTTGCATGCATTTTGAATCATAAAAGCTTACTGCGTTTCATTTTTTCTTAATTACTTAGCAAGTTAACCTAAGTAGATTATCAGAAATACCACTGAGAAAAACATAAGAAAATGTTTTCCAAAGACAAAATGACAAATAAATAATCCACTTTTCAGTTAGCGTTAGCCAAGTATTAGCTCATTATATATTTTATTCTTAACAGAACAAGTTAGACTATGCATATTATGGATACACAGGAATAAATGTTCACCTACAGCTGGGATTGCCATGCGTAGCTGCCACTACATTTTATGTACTATAAAATTTGAAATAATGTTTAACCTTAATCACATTTTACTGTGTTCCTTGATTTTCATTACTGGAGTTTGCCAACTATTTGCATTTTAATCATCAGAGTAATGTAAATAACATAGTGCAAATTATTGATGTTTCTTTTTTCAGATTTAAAATTACACCCATCTTCTAATTCAGCCTGTGTCAATATCTATTTGACAGGTGACAAAGAAAAAGCACTGTAGATACTAATTTTGTCCCACTGCTTTGCATATTTGAAACCATTTTGTTTTACCATATTCTATCTAGGCTATGGCTTCCAGTCTTGTGTATAATATAGTTTCACATGAGAGAAGTTGCTGAAAAAGCTATCAAAAGGGCATCCTTATAAAACACTTAATCTTAGCTGTAAAATTATCTAACTATAACATAAGTTATTGTAACTTAAGGCTGGAGCCCCACTTTTCTGCCGCTGGAGCAGCTGACCAGGCAGCCAGCCTGAACAGGTGTTCTTTGGCCGGCCTGCAGGCATCCACAATCAGCTGATCATCGGCTGACCCGCAGGCCTCCATGATCAGTTGATTGTCGGCTGGCCTGCAGACATCCATGATCAGCTGATCATCAGCTGACAGAATCAGCTGTTTGTCAGTTGGTTGTTGGCTCTGTCATGCTTGTGCCACCCACCACCTCTGATGTCTGCCGATGGGCTCCGTGACGCTGTGTGCACCCCACCACCCACCTTCTAAGCCAGGGGTCCCTCCCCACCAGGTATGGCAACCCCGAGACTGCATTTGATGCTGTCACCATTTCTGGAGATTGCCACACATATTCTGAACCCCTAAGGAGACTCTTTATGAACCACTGTTTTATAGATACTGGCATGCAATTTAGGACGCCCTGTTGAATGGATCCTATGTCTGAATAGATGTGCATGTATTGAAATTAAAGTAAGAATAAACTTGTTACAAAATAAAATTCTGAAATACTTTTGAAAGATAAAACATTGAACTGAAACTCTTCAGACCTAAATATTAATATTTAGTTTCAATAATTTGGAAGAAAGTAACTCATATTCATTCACATAAGGCAGAAAATTTCCACAGTTCGCATATCAGAATAGTCTATGATGTTATAAATTGCACATAAAAGTGGAAGATTATGCACTATAATATTTCCAAATACAGTGATCAGTTAATTTTTGAGAATGGAAACACTGCACACCAGAACAATTAGACACAAGGATAATTTTTGAACCGCTGAACTGCTGACCTTCTGATCGACAAGCTCAGCATCTTAGCCACTGAGCCACCATGTCTCTCCAGTTTCTCTAAAGGTTTTCAAAAAAGATTACCCTAATATATTTGTTCTGAGACAAAAAAGCCCCTCCCCGATAGATAGAAGATAGATAGATAGATAGATAGATAGATAGATAGATAGATAGATAGATAGATAGAGATAGATAGATAGATAGATAGATAGAGATAGATAGATAGATAGATGATAGATATTTTTTTTATTTAAATGTTGCTATTTATAGGATCTGTGAGTAATCTAAACATTTTTAATAGTCTCAGAATCTGTGGCTTTCCTAAAGTTGTACAATGTAATAATCTCTTCTGCTGTCTCTTAAACACATTATATAGTATGGATAAGAGTTTTTTCTTAGCCCATTTCCCCCAATCCATCTTGTCATTGTCTTTTTGTTTTTGTTTTTAGCACATGCACATGCACAGAAACCTTCATTGGCTCATCTATTCCCCATGGACCATCTGTCCATTGTACCTCTTGGGAATTTTTTTTCCCCTTCTCTATCGTGATCTATTATTGATCATGTTTCGCCTTAAGTAGTTTTCTTTATTAGGCAGTTTATCACCCCATTTTTCAGCAAGGAGAAGGAAATTTACACATCTGACTATAAATCATTTACGAGGCTGCTAGGCCATTAATGTATTTTTTATGGATCGGCAAACATAAAATAGGAGCAAGCCTCTTGGCAGAGTCTCCCTGACCTGTTTCAATTCCCCTGCTTCCAGCTCAGATCCTGGGTTCTGGAGCAAGCAGATTCATCCTTCTGCAGAGATTACCAGCAGTTCACAGTTCCCCAGAGCATCTGCATTGCTGTGTTAGCAAAGGAATGCAGGCTGCTGTGGCTGTGTTGCGCTTTGGCTGCTGTGCTGCTGACTGTACTTGGCACCAATCCACAACACAGTGCATCTTTGCTGACTTGGCTCAGCTTGATGAATCTGAGCAGAGAAACTGGCAGCAGGGGTGGGTGAAGGAAAAAGTAAGTGATAACAGTGGTAGCGGTTTTGCATTACTACTGCCTTTAGCTCCCTGGGAGGAATGCTAATTAGACATCTACCCTTTGTGCTTTATGTCACTGGTTTAACTTGAGATTTTGCAGCCTCTCTAAATTATTTTCTGGGGCTTCGCTGGAAGGCAGTTTGGTTCTCATTAAGAGAAACACTTTTAGCGTGCATGTGGCCCTGCGTAGATGATTCCACTTATATTATAATATATCACAGCTGGCCTCAGCTCTTTACACTGTGAAATGGAAGGAAGATGACACTGATGCTGTGCTGAAGTGCACCTTGCAAATTCTTTAATCAAAATTAATGAGCACTGAGAGGAAAACAAATTGCTGGAAACAGTCGCTGGATGTAATTGTTCTTGCCATTGTTATCAGTTGCCTGCAGTTATTTGGGGAACTTTGAGTAAAAGAGGGTGAGAGGTTTATTCAAGTGGTTTTTTTTTTTAAAATGAAAATAAGCATATCATACACACACACACACACACACACACACACACACACACACACACACACATATATATATATGCTATATTTGTGCTGATAAATAAATAAATAAAGGGAGACTAGTATAGATCTATTTCAAGCTATTTAGCTCTCATCAGCTAGCCATACCCTTACTGGGATTTGAACCAGCCGAAGGACAGAGAATGGAAGTAGTGACCTTCCTCCCATATTTGGGCATACCGGGGGTTGTAAATATATATATATATATATATATATATATATGTATGTATGTATGTATGTATGTATGTATGTATGTAGGTAGATAGGTAGATAGGTAGATAGGTAGATAGGTAGATAGGTAGATAGGTAGATAGGTAGAGATTAGATATAGAGATAGATATAGATATAGATATATATATAGCAGTGAAGGCAAACACAATAGATATATCTACCTGGGTAGAAGGCTTTAAGTGTTTTCATATTTCTATAAATTCTACTCTAGTTGTGCTTCTGAATTGTCATCTTTTTTTGTTCTCCTCATGCAGAAGAAAGTTTTAATCATTCAGCATGACAGGACTAGCAAATAAATTTCATAGCTGTATCTGAATCTACAGTTCCCTCCAATATTTAACTCAGTACATTATATCATCTGTATTCAGTGACCCAGTTCTGCTATTAAACTATTAAGGTAACTGGAATCAAAAATGTGTCTAAGTAGCACAATTTAATATTAAAAAAAGAACTTGTTACAGTAACAAAAGAATCCCTCATTTGGCTTGTTTGAGATTTCTGATTATTCTAGAGCTTTAATTTTTGTTTGGACCACTCTGGATCATTGTGGAGATTGAAACGTCAATATTTGAAGTGTGCAAGTTGTCCGACCTGGATCTGTCTTTCAAAGGACGTTCTGACTAAAAATTGTACAAACTTCATCTAGAAGAAATAGATTGGAGAGAGGGTATTGTGTCCAAAAGCATTTTAAAACATTACCCATTACACTTTTAAAAAATACCCATAAGATATAAGCATAGATGCTACAATGTAAGCTCTGAAGCATGCCAGATGTGCATCATTCAGGCACATTGGTCCCATAGTTATGGTAGTTGCAGCTGCCTATCAAGAGTGCGTACAGTTCAGGGGTGAGTTCCAGCTGCTGCTACTGCTGGTTTGGTCAGGGACACTTGGTATGCGCTTGATATGCTTGTGTGCACATGCACAGTACTAAAAAGATGCTTCTGCTCATGTGTTGAAGCCAAAAACAAGATGGTAGCGCCTATGGCGCCGCCAAGAGAACCAGTTTGAGGGTGTGGCAGGCATGGATTGCTGCTGGTTCCAGCGACCCAGGCCGCCATGTTACTACCGGTTCAGCCAAACCAGAAGGAACCCACCTCTGATACAGTTAAAAAGCATAATGTATAAATTTCTCTGTTGGTATTACAAAACTTTCAGGGCATCTAAGAAATTCTTTGAAATAAATAGGATAATTTGTTTTTGAACATGTCTTTGTCCAGAGAAAATGCAGTTATTATAAAAATTAGTCACATAGTTTAAGGAAGTACAGAGATCCAGATTTGAATGGTGAAATGTGATTCAGAGTACACGTGGAAACGTGTATCAACTGTTGGGAACATCTTAGAGAAATTACATCTTTTGTCAGTAGTGGTACCCAGGTACCCAAATACAGCTGTTTTAAAATGTTCCTGTTGGATGCTACACCATATCACGTTCTGCCCCTTAAATATTTGCATAGCCTGATATGAGTGCAACTAGGAACACATTCTTTAATAAAGCCTTAAGCTTAGAAAGTTTGCATTCATTGCAAACTATGGTACAAATATGCAAGATGTATTAGAACTTGAAACTGTAGTAATAAAACATGGACTTTAATGCAGCTGCTCTATTTGATCATGGGTGGCTGTGTAACTTATGAGCCTCTCTCAGCCCAGTCTCCTCATAGGGTTGTTGTTATGGGGAAAATAAGAGGGGGGAGGCATGTCGGATATGTTCATTGCCTTGAGTTATTTGTAAAAATAATAAAAGCAATATACAAACAAACAAAATAAAATGGCTTCTTTTGCTAATGAGTGCTTTTGCTTGCTTCTTATAATCTGAGTGACGGAACAGGAAGAACAAATAGCAGTTTGAGTAGTTATTGAAGAGGAACTTTTTGTTTTGTCTTTTGACTTTCTCTCTTTCTCTTAAATTATTCTATATAGTAGCCAGAATGTGTAAACTGGGCCAAGGTTGGTAAACTCCCAGTTAATGGGTGGTAATGAGGAATGATGGGATGTGATATTCAATAATAGGTTTTAGCCATGCAGAAGTCATTAATGAATATGCTTGGGTTACATGGCCAAAATGAAGAAGATTAGCTCAATCTCTCCCATTCTAGATAAACTCAATCTGATTATTTGTTTGTTGTTCAGCATTACATGTAAGCCAGAAACTTTGGCTTGTTTTGCTAACAATTCAGAATTGGATGGCCTGCCATTGTCTGCAATCACAAATAGCAACATGAATTGTACATTTGAATTACAGCTAAATTCTTCATTAAGCAGAAGGAGCAGTGAGAGAATGTACTGTGATTTTGGAAAGTGCTCCTTGGTTTACTTAGCAGCCTTTCTTTAGTCATCAAAGCATGAAAAAAAATCACTGAGCCTTATCGGTACAGTTGTTACAAAATTCCTCTGCAATCAAATGAAAGTGCAGAGATCTCAAGGTCTTAACTCTTTAGAAAAAAAAATGCTCACTCCCTGGACTTGAATTTTAGATGCATTAAAAGAACAACATTAACTCTCCCATAGTATAACCAATTGGGCATATACAGTGGAGAGGAGAGATTCATGTATGTCACTGAAATTAATGAGGTTTGATTAGCATTATGCAAGTTAACATCAATCTAGATGTTATTTTTATTCCTATCAATGCACTTTGTTTTTATATTTATAGACTTGCTAATAGTATAAAACAACTTCAGAATTGCATTTTGTTCTTCAAAATGCAAGCATTAGGAAAAGAAGATAGGGATATAGAAGAAAAACAGAAATCTTGGGTCCTGTAACAAGAAATCTTAAATTAATTGGACAAGTAATTTATTTTTTATCAAAATTGCATACTTGGTTTTCTTCTAGATATATGGGTTTATTTTTAAAACATTCTTTTTCATCCTGGGCTACAGGAATCTAAAGTTCTCTAGATTTTATGGAAGTGCTACTTCCCAGAGCCAAGCTATTAGTTTATTGGTTTTCTGCACTAAAGTGAATGCAACATCTTCCTAAATATACAATTTCCCTGCCTTGGATTGAGATGGCAGGTAACCAGAGAATGAAGGTGGCAACAAAAAGGAAAGGATATAAAGAGCAAGAGTATACACATGTATTCAAAAATAATTGTACATATAATTAAACCCTGGGTTTTGTTATGGTAAAGTTGACTCTCTTAAGATAATATATGTGGCCAACTAGAGTCAAAAACTAACTCAATGGCACAGAGTAAAATATAACAATACATTGTTAGCATTTTCTGTTACCTAGTTTTCCTTATATCATTTTTAAGGGGAAGTCAAATTTTCAGAGGTTAACTGGGCATTAGTGAGAAATGCATATATTGTTCTTCTGTTGCTGCCATTCATTTACAACTCCAGATAGGAGCAATTTTGAGAGGCAAGCATTAAGGGAAATGGGGTCTCTCCCTCCCCTCCCCCGCCTACTATATTCCTCCTCTATTGTTTCTGCCCTGAATTGGAACTGCACTTATTTTTGTCTGAGAGACCATATTCTATAATGTGACAATAATCTTCTTTGATCTTTTAGAAACACAATGCTATAGAAAATTACAGAGACTCTACAGTTAAAGGTTTATGTATGCTAAACTTTCATACATGTAGGCAAGTGCTAATGAGAAGAGGAAGCACAGAAAGATGTCAGGACTATTTCCACAGCCTCTTATGAATGCACATGCTATGTCATGAATGGCCTAACTGATATCCGCATTCACTATATTCCATTTAAGCGAACAATTGTTCCTTCAACAACAACCAAATAAAATGAGCAAAGTAACCTTTCTAAAAGATCAGAGCAAGCTCCAAGAAACCTAATTTATTACTCCAACTATTTTAAGCTGTACTTATCACCTCACGCACTGAGTTTCTCCTCTTCTGTATCAGTGAACTTGGCACAGAGTGGAAGGTAGATATACTTTCAGTTATCTCTGGGAACAGTGGCCAACTCTCCTCCCAGCGACAGTAGAGAGACTCCATTCTGCTGCGGGAGAGAAGAGCTACGCTGTCTTATCATTGCTCACAAAGGCAACAGGGAGGCCAGAGCTCAGCATGAATCAAAGGGGCTTTGATAATCTGGCAGTTCTGTTTTATTTCTGCCAGGCCCAGACATAACACTATCAGCTCTATCAGGGTCAGGTGGGAAATAGTACAGATGTACGGGTAATGAATGTGTCTGCCAATACAATTGTTAGTATAGTGGTTGCTGATACCTAAGAACCTCTGGGCCACAATAGTTATGTCTGTCTGCTTATTTAGAATGTTGCCTGGAACGTAGGCATTTACTATGAGACATAAAGAAAACAGCATACTTTATTTTCTGTTGTCTTGTTAGATTCCCTTTCCCAGTTCTAAAGATGCTTATGTTAGCTTTTTTTGCTTCTGTACTAAATCAATACCTGAACAAAGGTATTTTAAATGGAAAATATATAGTGAAAATAGGGTCACCAAGAAACGAAAGGAAAGTATTACTAGGCTTGGGGGAATCTCAAGCTTTGCAAATGCAAAAAAAAAAACAAAAACATTTTAAATATACTTAACGGAGTACCTGCCCAATGAGAAATAAGCATGTTGAGTAGCATAGCATAGTAATGCCAATGTAATGAAAACTTGAAGGAATACATGGGCGATGGGAGAAGAATGTAATCTTGCCCGGGTTTAAGATGAATTGAAGCATCTATCTCTCCTGCCACATTCATAGACACATTTCAAGCGAAATAGAAACTCTCCTTGGTAACTGCACTTGTGCTTAAGGAGTTCCTGCCAAGAGAGATTAGGTCAGCCCACCTTTCATTATACTAGTACTGCCACAAGCAAGACCCTTTATTTTTTTTCTACAAAGACTTTAGGTGTGTAAGCTGCCTGCACTGTGAGGTGTGTTTTCATTCTCTCTTTCTTGTATTTAATCATCTTATTTGTCCTTTTAATTCCTTTTAATTTAATTTTAATTCTTTATTTATCACTACATTATTTTATTCTTATTTTTTTAAGCTGCCTCAAGTCCCATTTTTTAATAGAAGCATGGTCCATTTCTGCTACTGAAATCACTTGCCCTGTTTTTCTCTAGCTGCAGAAGTTAATATCAGAAAGGATGAGTCAGAACTAATCTAATCTGTCCTGGACTCACGGCTCCTGCTCAAAGAGCAGATGGCCGTCACAGCTAGGAGACCCTTTGCACAGCTTCAAGTTGTGCACGCCTTTCCTGCATCAGGATTCCCTGCGCTCAATCACTCAATCCCCAGTTATTTCTCTGCAATCTGGATGATTGCAGTGCCCTCTACATGGGGCTACCCCTGAAGTGCATTTGGAAGCTTCAACTAGTACAGAATAGTACAGCATGAGCAGCCTTTGGGGGCCTTACAATGGCCCATGTTACACTGCTGCTCCACAAACTGCACTGGTTGCTGGTTTGCTTCCAGGTGCAGGTCAAGGGATTGGTTATCACCTTTAAAATCCCCCATAGTATGGATCCAAGTAACTTGAAGAGCTGTCTCATCCCTCTA
Source organism: Thamnophis elegans (assembly GCF_009769535.1). Classification (NCBI taxonomy): domain Eukaryota; kingdom Metazoa; phylum Chordata; class Lepidosauria; order Squamata; family Natricidae; genus Thamnophis; species Thamnophis elegans. The sequence goes on from NC_045546.1 coordinate 27,110,470, forward strand.
CGGCAAGCCTGCCCTACTCATGCTTGGAGGATAGGCCTGCTGCAGATCCTGTCGGTCAAGGAACTCCAACTGGTGTGATCCAGAAGAAGAGGCTTCTCTACTGTAGTGCTGGCCTTCTGGAAGATCCTGCCCCCAACCTCCTGTCTTCGTAAGACCTGGCTCTGCCAGTTGGCCTGGGGTCCCAATGTGGGAGTACCACACTAGAGATGGCTAAAAAACTAATAGTAAATTTAAAATTTTTGCAAGCTAATGCAGAAATCGGAGGGAATGGATTAGTGGAAATTCATCCTGCCTCTGACATAATTTTTCGCAAACTTTTAGTCGGAACAATTTGACTAAATTCAGTAATTTAATCTTCATTCATCTGAAACCAGTCCATAGCATTTCAGCATATATGTCAAAGAATGTCAGTAATTTTTATTACTTTTTATTTTGTTCTTATTTTTGGCTTCATTTATAAGTACTTTAGAAAAATCTATGGGAATATTTCCAAGTTCCAAGTATGATGAAAAACGCACTCTAAAAATGCCAACAACTGAAAACGATCCAAACAATTACTATATTTTCCAAAACTAGTAGATTACAATAAATTACTGGTTTCTTGCAGCAGATAAGCCAGGAACAAGAGCCCCATGTTTACGTGGGTCTTAAATAAAACATTGATCAAAGACAGTTTGACCATGGGTATACATTAATAGGAAATCCCATAAAGAGAAATATTTTAAATTTGTTAAGGGAATAAGAGAAGGGAAACCTGGGTATCCTTCATGCTCTGAAAACATGACAGATTGTATTCTTTGAAAAACAGCATAGCAACTTTGATATACTAGAATTGTCAAGGCTCTGATAGTTATTGTGAGAAGCTAACCCTGTGTTTTACTGTGGAAGGAAGGAAATGATAAGGAAGCAGCATTAGACATATTTGAGTTTCTAGTCTTTGTTCAAGGAACGAATCATATTGGCATTTAATTACTAGTGGGCAACAAATTGGCATTGTAACAAGAATTCCATACTTAATAAAGCCATTGAGAAATCCAACTAAAATGTGCATAATAATACTAAAGCTGTATATAGGAAATGGCTATAAAATAGTATAAGTTTTATGAATCTATGCAAAGAAGAAATTGAATCAAAGCATGGTTTATTAACATTGCTTCCCAATACATCAAGGCCAGAATGTAAAAAAAAAAAAAAACTTTGGAGGGTTGCACAAAAAGTATTCCACTTCGGTTAGGCTGTTAGCAGCTAGCCGTCTTGGCTCATTACAAAATTGCTCCCCTGTTGCTAATATAAGTGAGTAGAATTCTGAGTGTGCATACAGAAAGCTGGTCTGTTTCCAAGACTGAATTTTACAAAGAAGTGGTGCCCAGGATGATATAAGATTTGATGCTTTTGTGGAAAAACAACATAGAGTCAACCCACTGAGAGCAAGTATAGTCTTATTCAGTTTTGATATTATTTTTATTACAAGTATTATTACTAATATTTTTAATCTACACGTAACCATGCTCTTTCGCCCCTAGAGGTCATCTGTGGGGCTTACCATAAGTCATAAATGCTATGTCATAGTCGCACAAAGCTTGCTGATCCTGTTCTAAACATGCTTCCTTAAACTACTTTCACTGGACAGAACATGGAAATGATTGTTTCTGTTTCATTACAATACAAATGCAAGGATGATGAGGGAATTGTTTCTGGGCATAAATATATAAGGGCGATAAATGTGAATATGTGAGAAGTGGGACTGGAAGCGTGTTTCAATATGTTTTGTGTATGTAATAGAAAGATTGGGGAAGATATATCAAATGAACTTGATTGAGATAATAAGTGTTTGCAATTGGATTTTCTTTTTGGGGAATCTTATAGACAAAAGTAACTTTTTGTCCTTCTGTTGCCAGTGAAGTTTTATTATACAAAAATAATTTCCAAAAAATGGAAGGTAACCGCTTCTTTTGGATCTCTCCCTCCCTCTCCCTCTTCCCTCCCCCCTTCTCTCCCTCTCTCCCTCCCCCCTTCTCTCCCTCTCTCTTATTGCATGAGATTCTTACCATGTCTGTAGTTTTTGATGGTTTTCTATAAACTTCTTGTCCTGCCCCTCCCCTTTTTTCTTTTACAATCAAGGTTGAATTGCCCAAACAGTGCTAACGATTATCAGGCCTTATGGCACTCCATCCTCAGCCACTCTTCCAACTATGGAATGCCAGAGATGGTTTTCTTTTCTCCATAGACTGAGTTATAGCCAACATTTAGCCATCCCAGATTAGATTCCCTTGATTGCTGACTGTCATTTATGAGGCTTTGGGATCCAGTATACTATTGCCTCTCAGGGCTTAGATTAAGAGTATAGGCAAGAAAGGTCAAGATGATAATGATGACGCAAATGAGCTCTACCTGCTTTTTATGCATATCACCCCATTTCAATCACACTCTGAGATGCTTTGACCTGAACTTCTGCTGGCATTTTGACATCTCTTAGTTCCTGCGTTGGGTTAGGTTTACTACCAGCACTAACCGGCTGTTGGTGTTGCCGTTGCCGTATAAGCAAGTGTGCCTGTTGGTGTTCACAGCTGTTTTTGTCTCTTTGATCTGTTCACAGTTCTCAGCCACTTGTCTTCTGAAACAGCTCCTGTCATATTTCACCTCCAGTCACCCTCTCTAAACTGGTTCTGGCATTCTCCAAGTTGGCTCTGTCCTTAGTGCCTTTGATCAGCCCAGTTCTCACCTCATTTTCCATTGAGTGTTTTCTCATAATGCAACCCCAATCACATCTGGGTGTGGGATGATTCTTTTGCAGCTGGAGCACAGGCTTGGTTCAGCTAATTCAGCTGCTTCAAAATCCAGGAGGGAAAGTTAAAAAAAAGGGGGGGTGGGAGTGAGAGTCTTGCATAAACTGTGGTAAGGTCATCCTTCCAAACTGCTTTCTGTTATCATGGGAAAACCAGCACTTGGCTTTACTTACGGCTGTAAGAGTGAGAGAGAAAGAGCAAACATGATTATAAAAAGTTTTCCTCAGTCAAGGCTCTTTGGGATATGAGGGAGGCCTTTAGAATTAATTAAGGTCATCAGGATTGCAAAATCATGCAAAAATCAATCCTCTACAAATGAAATTGCATATATCCAAATCACAGCTAAGCAACAGACTAAGTGTAAATAAAGTATAGTACGATTTAGATTCTTTTTCCAATAAACCAAGCTATATACTGTGAGCAAGGCCAAAGGAGAAAGAAATTAACTGCAATGGAGATTTCATTTAAACCTACTGTATATACTCGAGTATAAGCCTAGTTTTTCAGCCCACTTTTTGGGCTGAAAAAAGCCGCCTCGGCTTATACTCGAGTCAGTGAAAAATTTGCCCGAAATGGAGGAGAAAAAGGGGCGGGGCCATGCCGCTGGGTGACACTCGTGAATGGCCCGGCGCCCCTGTGAGTTTCCCCTCCCTCTGTGTCAGTTTGCCGCGCAGCGCGCACCGCACCATCCCCCCTCCTCACGTTCTAATGTAATGCAGGGCTGTCTTACGATTCCCCTTCCTCCCCCTCCTGCCGCTCTGCAACGATGTCCCACCTCCTCCTTGTTATGGCAAGCAGCCACATAGCGATGTCCCACCTCCTCTGGTACAGTGATCCAATGATAGGAATCACTGTGCCGTGTGTCATAGGAGGCGGGACATCGCTCCCACGGCTGCACGGGACATCATCATCACAGCGGGACATCAGCATCATGAGGTGAGTGAAGTATTTCATTGAATACACCGCTAGTTTACTGTTTTTCTTTGAAATAAATATTCAAAAACATTATTGGTATCTATTTTTATTTTTGAAATTTACCGGTAGCTGCTGCATTTCCCACCCTAGGCTTATACTCGAGTCAATAACTTTTCCAGTTTTTTGTGGTAAAATTAGGTGCCTCGGCTTATATTCGGGTCGGCCTATACTCGAGTATATACGGTACCCTCCTCCCAGACATTCCAGAGCAACTGAGATTTGCCCTTAATGTGCAGGTATATATGGGTTTTCCTTTATTAAACAAGTGATTAGATGCATTTGCTTTGCTTTGGAAGTCAATAAATATACTTTTTGTGTAACAGAATTATTATCTAGCCTCTGAGCTGAAGATCTGCCATAAAATGCTAGTTTTGTTTAGGCAGGAATTTATTTTAAAGGAAAAAGCATTCAAACATGTGAAACTTCACTTTCACACTCAAAGCTGCAACTTAAAAGCAGTATCATTGCAAACAAATTATTGGTTGGTTGTTTAGTTATTTATGGAATAAATATTCATATTGGTCCATGTTTGTTCTGGGTGTCTTTAGGATTCTATAGCTGCAGTTTTTGTAAACAATTCTAAGTTACATAATAGCGTGTTACCAATTTCATTTTTTTTTTGTTTTTATGGTGTTACAGAATTGTTGTTTATTTATTTATTGTATTTATGACTTTCAGGTTTTTAGACTATACTGTAGATATTTCAAGAGTTTTGCATTGTGCAGGACAGAATACGTTAAATATATATGTAAATATGTAGGAAAGATTATGAGACCTCGCCGAAACGTTGCTAAGACAATCTCAATCTCTCACAGGTGGGAACTTGTATGGTGCGTATGGTTAGCACATGTAAGATAACATATGGCAGGGGTGTCAAACTCAAAGCCCAGGGGCTGGATGCGGCCCATGGGGTACTTAGATCTGGCCCGTGGGGCTGCCCTGGAAACAGCAAAGGACCAACCTGTGGTGCCTCTGCCAGGCTCTGTTTTTGGCAGCAACAGCTTCCTGCAGCCCTCTGGCAGTAAAAATGCCATGTGCAGCCCCCATGACCTCCATTTTCGCTGGCAGAGGGCTATCAAAAAAACCTAAAAGTAAAACAAAACAAAAGGAGAAATGTTTCCGCTTTTGCATTTGAGCATGCAAGAAGGGACAGGAAAGGAGAAAGGGAAAGAGGAAAGATAAAGAAAAAGAAGGAAAGATGGGAAGAGAGCAAGGAAGGGAAAAGAAGGAAATAGCGGAAGGAAAAAGAAAGGAGAATGAAGAGGGAGGGAAGGAAGGAAGGAAGGAAGGAAGGAAGGAAGGAAGGAAGGAAGGAAGGAAGGAAGGAAGGAAGGAAGGAAGGAAGGAAGGAGAGAGAGAGAGATTATAATGAAGGACGGTAGGGTCTGCCTTAGCACTTGGCCATCACAGGTGCCCTCAATACAGGTGCTATTGAGCTGGCAACCCCACACTCCCTCCCAAGATCAAACCCAACCCTGTTACAGCCCTCAATGAAATTGAGGTTGACCCCCCTGACGTGTGGCTTCTTTAAACAGTCAATTTTTCCCACTTTACTTTGGCTTTTCATGCTACTATCTGTATTTGCTATGTTAGTTTAATTATAGGAATCTATCCTATTCCAATCTATAAACATATGAACTTAGCCTAGCATATGCTGCCGTTCTCCTTCCCAAATCATGTGTCAAAAGCTGTTTGGGTGCCTTTGCTATTTACCACCCTGTAGGGGTCTAGGACTTTCATTACAGAACAAAGAAACTTGGAGAGCTTCTAGTCCAGTCCCCTGCTCAAGGCAGGATAATTTATATCATCCTAGTCAAATTGTTATATCTAGTTTATTCTTGAAAACCTCCAGCAATGAAGCACCCACAACTCCAAAAGGCAAGCTATTCCATTGATTAGCTCTTCAGTGTCAGGAAATTTCTCCTTAGTTTAAGGTTGTATCTCTCTTCAACAAACTTCCACCCATTATTTCTTGTCCTGCCCTGTGTTGCTTTGGAAAATACACCAATCCCCTCTTCTCTGTGACAGCCCCTCAGGTATTGGAAGAAAGCTATCATGTCACCTCTAATCCTTCTCTTTGAAAGGCTAGACATACCTAGCTCCCTCGTTCATTTTAATATTTAGCCTCCAGGCCCCTTATCATCTTTGTTGTTCTTGTCTGCACACTTTCTGGAGTCTCAGCATCTTTTTTATACTCTGGTTACCAGAACTGAATGCAGTATTCCAAGCTATATAGTGCACTATAAAGCGGTACTATCACTTCTTGTGCTCCAGATGCTATTCTTCTGTAGATGCAGCCTAGGATGCATTGGCTCTTTTGGCAGCTGCAACAGCAAACTGTTGCATCACTGCTCATTGCTGTGGTGGCCCACTAGAACACTTAGATCTTTCTCACAGTTACTATTTTTGAGTCAGGTACCATCTATTCTCTACCTATGCATTTGGTTTTTCCTGCCCAAATGCTGGACCTTAACTTTTCTCACCATTGAACTGCATCTTATTGGATAGGCCCAATGTTCAAGTCTGTGGAGATTCTTACGAATCTTGAATGTATCTTCTAAAGTGCTAGTAGTAATTTCTTCCAGTTAGGTATCATCTGCAAATGTGATGAGTTCCCCTATTTGCTCTTTAGATCATTTATGGAAAGTACTGGGCCCAGCTGCATGCTTTCCTCCAAATAGATGTAGCTCTATTGAGGATTACATACTTGGTGCGGTTGGTCAGCCAACTGCAAATCCGTTTTGTGAGGGTACTGTCTGTTCCATATTGTTCTACCTTATCTAGAAATAGGCTGTGGTCTATTTTGTCAAATGTGTTACTGAAGTCCAAGCGTACTATGTCCACAGCATTTCCCTGACCCACTAATTTGGTCACTTTAGCTAGAAGGCAATAAGATTTGTCTGACATGATCTGTTTTTAACAAAATATACTGGCTTCTAGTAATTGCCTTGTTCATTTCTAGATCCTCACAAATTCACCTCTTGAATATTTTTTTCAAGATTTTCCCAGATATTGATATCAAGCTGACTGGCCTATAATTTCCGGGTTCCGGTTTGCTCCTTTTTGTAGATAGGAACAATATCAGCTCTTTTCCAGTCTTCTAGTAGTTCCCATGTGGTACAGGAGCTTTGAAAGATTACATTCAGTGACTCTGAGATTATGTTTGCCCACTCTTTCAGAACCCTGGGATGTAAACCATCTGGCTCAGGTGATTTGCATTTCGTAAGGGATTCTCTTACTAATTCCTTGCCTATTTTGATTTGTATATCTTTTAAGTCTCCCTTGTTGCTGCTTTTGATAGATTGGGCTTTTTCTTCTTTTTACTTAGAAACAGATGCAAAGAAGAATCTAAGCAGTTCGCTTTATCCCTGTCCATCACCTTTTTGCCTTTTGTTCCCATTAGTTATATTGTTCATCTATCATTTCGTTGACTTTCTTCTTGTTCCTTACATATTGAAAGGAACTTTTATTATTATTATTTTTGGCATTATTTGCCAGTCTTAGCTCACTTTGGGCCCTAGCTTTCCTGACTCCATCCTTACAGATTCAGGCTATTTGTTGATATGTTTTAATTATGTATCCCTCTTTCCATTTTTTATATTTGACCTTTTTCTTCCTCATATTGTTGGAGAGCAACCATGCTGATCTTGTTTGGTGTCTTGTTTTTTTTTTCTTTCTTAAGTATTATTTTTCCTTGTGCCTTCATTATCTCATTTTTTAGGGTTTCCCAAGCATCTTGAACTGTTTTTCCTTTTAAGATTTCTACCCATGGAATCCTTCCTAGTCTCTCTCTTAGTCTCTCTCTTAGCTTGTTGAAGCTAAGCCTAAAATACTAATCAGACTTAGTTCAGTTGCTTGGTTGCATTATGGTGAATTCAACTCTGACATGGTTGCTCTCCCCCAAAGTTTCTATAGTTTTACCCCCTCAGCCATTTCATCCCAGTTACTAAGGATAGCTGTCCGTTCCTTCCTCTACCTTTTGTATAATAAAGTTGTTGGGCAAGAAACATGTTTGATCTCCCACTCACTGAAGAGTTTGCTTCCTAGTTGATGTCATGGTAGTAAAGTTCCTCATTACTACAGTGCTGTTTCCTCCACACCTCACCTAACTGATTAGCAAAGAGTTCATCTATTTGCTCCAGTTGGTTGGGTGGCCTGTAGGTATACACATATAGCCAAGATGGTGAACCTATAGCACACGTGCCACAGGTGGCATGCGGAGTCCTCTCTGCGGGCAAGCGAGTCATTGCCCCAGCTCAGCTCCACCGCGCATGTGCACGTACCTCCCGCCAGCCAGCCGATTTTCAGGTCTCTGCAGCGCATGCAGGAGATGCATGCGTGGGGGTGGGGAGGTCACATGTGACATGCCCCAGCCCATTTGTGGGCCCTGGAGGCTTCAAGGTGGCCTGCTAGGTCCAAAACGGGAAGGGGAGTTGTGTGCGCATGCGTGGGGAGGTCCCAAGCACATTTGCAGGGTGCATGGGGGTGTCTTCCACGTGCATTGCACAAGGACAAAAAGGTCTGCCATCATTGAATATAGCAAAGTCATTTGTTTTTCCTTACATTTTCCATCTGCCTACTGTGCACTGGGGTAAAAATGTTAACTACTGTTTCTTTGGATTCCTCATGGCAGTAGAAAGTCTTGGAAAGTAAGGCAAGGAGGCAGCTGGGTGGTTGCAAGTGCAAGAGAAGAACATTTGTGTGTGTGTGCCAGGAAGACAGAAAGTTGATTGTCCAATTTGTTACTATATTAGTACATAATTGTAAAATGGAAATAGAATATATTATCTTGATCTCTCTTTTTTTAGGTCTAGTGAGCCCCTTGGAGGTTTTCATGAATACCAGGAGTGTTGAAGTTGCTCGGGGTCAGACAGCGATCCTGCCCTGTACTTTCACCACTAGTGCTGCACTCACTAACCTTAATGTCATCTGGATGGTCACGCCTCTTTCCAATGCCAACCAACCTGAACAGGTACTAAGTCCGATTGGAAAAACGGATGAGCTCCTTTTTGTCTTTCTTTCTTGTTTAGGGTTATATCTGCCACATTTCTCCTAATCAGACTGAATTTTTTCAACTGTGGAAAAGGCTACACAGCTTATCTCTACAGTATATCAGATGAATAAGAGGAATTCTCAATCTTTCATTTCCTTAAGCTTTTATCTGAATCTTGGGGGTCTTTATTTTAGCTTTATTTTTTGCCGGCTTTATTTCAGGATATTTTTTAAATGAAAACATACAAATGAGGGTTACGGCAGATCTACAGGCTCCATGATTTCTCCAGTTTGAGGGAATACAGAACGTTGCAGAAATCCATATTTGGAGCTCAGCGCCTGATCACTGGTCTTATGATTTCAGCCATATGGTACATAGTAGAGCTCTTTGTGAGGAAAAAAAATACAGAGTGATTTATTACTCCTCTGACATGGTAACTGGATCATCATATTATAAGGAGCAAAAAATATTACAGCTAGAAAAATAGGTAGTTATTTCATTACCTTTTTATTGTTGAAACTTTTAATCAGTTTACTGATTCATTCACGTTTCATTTTATTCCACAGTTGATGTGGAATCATGGAGATTATTATTCTTATTTATATCTCTTTTTTTTTTTTCAAAAACCTAACCAGTTTTCTCCTGTCTGTAACTTCAGGCAGGTATTATCGTGCATGCTACTGGTGGGAAACAGAAGGAATTCCAAATAAAATCCTGTTTCTTGTTTGTTTCCATTGAAGCCATGCTGGAGCAGCCTTTACAGCAGGGGAGGGCAATTTTTCCAGGGTCAGGAGTCACAACTTGCTCCCTCAAGCAGCTGAAGGGCTGCAGGTGACATCACTAGGTAGGTGGTGAAGTCACAGAAAGGATGACTGCAGGAACCCCAGTCCTGCTGTATAAACTACAGGGCCTTCTGTAACCTTTGCCTGTACTGTAATGGCTACAGACAGAGGATGACATTCTTTTAAAAATTAGCACCATGCCTACAAAGTTTCAGTTAACTACAGCAAAGAGCTCTGGATCACTTCCATTATTAATAGCAAATAAGTTTGTTTTCTGAATTATTCCTTTTTTTCCCCCAAAACACACACTGCTATTACAGATAAACATAAGAATTTCTTTTCAGAATCAATTTCCGCAGAGTTTATTGCTATTTGTTTTCTACTCGTGTGTCATACCAGGTAGCTTGTGAACATAGTACCTTACATTTCATTGAAGGTTCTTTTCTTCAGTTAGGTAACAGTTTCTAGATTCATGAAAAAAGCTTTCATCAAATTGAAACTTTTTAAAAAAACTAACAAACTTCTTACGCTTTTATACAGCTTCCTCCAGAGGTGGGTTCCTACCGGTTCGGACTGGTGCGGCTAAGTAGATAGTAACTTGGCTGGCCACGCCCCTGAATTGGTTCTGTCAGCGGTGCCGTAGGCCCTGCCATCTTAATTTTTTTATTACTGTGCATGTGCACACAATGCACATCAAGCACGCGTGCAATGCACATCAAGCGTGTGCGCACCCAAAGCGTGTCCCAGAGTGAACCAGCAGTAACAGAAGCCGGAAAACACCCCTGGCTTCTTCATATATAATTTTGGAGAATGTTAGCCTGTATTTCCCATAACAGCAGACTCTTAAATTGTTGCCCTGTATTCTTCATGCATGTAGATTGTCACTTGCTGTCACATTGACTCATATGATCAATCAATATCTTGAGGAAAAAGAAATACTTTTTTTGCCTTGTAAACACTGATTCCTTAGCACCGCAAATTTAAATTTGGAATTTCAAGGCGAAAAATTGAAATCCATGGAATTCAATCAGAAGGAAAATCTGATTTCAAGTGAATTCTATTTCTTTAGAAATAGGTAATGAGTCTAGGAAGGAATGGGCACAAGAACTTTGATACTTATTTTTCTGTGTTAAGTTTTGTCTTAGTTCTTCATACAAACTCAGTAATTTGATGCTTATCTCTGTCCAATAGTAAATAATTTTTTCTTTAAATTATTTTGTGATTTGGAATCCATTTTAAACTTTTACAGAAACTCTTTTTTAAGTTGAAACCAACAACCACTGCCATCCAGTGGTCCCTATGGATTTTTCAGCTTGACCAATTAGCCAGGAGTTTCATTTTCCCTTTTTACTAACTTATAATTTTTGTTGAATTGACTAGTTTTATAATTTTTGATATTACACGTTTCTATTTTAATATACAAAGCTATAAAAAGTTATTTTTATGCATGATATGTACTTTTATTACAAAAAGTTTGATTTTGTTTATTTCTTGTGAGATTGGCTGCTACTTTATCTTTTTGTGCTGTGTACACAAACACTGATTTTGCATTTATATTTCCCCAATTACATCTATATAATGGTGTGCACACTTTTTTATTATTTTGTTCAATTTTCTTTATGCATTTTTGTAAAAAAAAAGAAGTGATTTTTGACCATAAATAAAGTAAAAGAAATCAGCATGAAAACTTCTCCATAGCAGAAATAGAAGAAACGGTGCGTAAAACAAGGATCCAAAAACCAGGTTTATGCTAGACACTGAAGTATTTTTAAATCACATTATACAGGTGAGATATTGTAATCAGAGCATAATGAGTAAAGTACTTTCTTACTCTAACCCAGTGTTTCTCAACCTTCGCAACTTGAAGATGTTTGGACTTCAACTCCCAGAATTCCACAGCCAGCATTCGCCAGCATCTTCAAATTGCCAAGGTTGAGAAACACTGCTCTAACCTTTAGTTTGCATGATATGATGTTTTGTCTTTTTCAGGTTATTCTTTACCAGGGTGGTCAGATTATTGATGGTGCAGCCCAGTTTCATGGGCGAGTGGGGTTTGCAAAAACAATGCCAACCACCAGTGCCTCCATCTTCATCAACAATACCAAGCTCTCAGATACGGGAACGTACCAATGTTTGGTGAATAATCTACCAGACCGAGGAGGACGGAATATTGGAGTCATTGGGCTCAATGTCTTGGGTATGATCTTTGTAAAATGGATGATAGATTTAAAATATGGAGGTGAACTGATGTACAACTTTCTTTTTAATTTTAATTGTAAGCAAGCTTCTGGAGCAAGAACTGCTGCCATGTCAGTGGTCCATCAGTTTTGCACAAGAATGCTAGATAACTATAATTTACTTTAACGCTATGATTCTTCCCAGCTTCATTCATGAATAGAATAGAATTCTTTATTGGCCAAGTGTGATTGGACACACAAAGAATTTGTCTTTGGTGCATATGCTCTCATTGTACATAAAAAGACAAGATACATTCGCCAAGAATCATAAAGTACAATACCTAATGATAGTCATAGGGTAGAAATAAGCAATCATATCTGAAATATATTTCATATATGAAATAACGCAACAGTAAAACAATGGGAAGGGGTTAGAATTAAAATTGGTCTCGCTCCAAAACTGCCATTAGCAACTCAACTCTCTGCATATTTTTGTTTTCATTAAAGCCACTCCTTATTTAGTGACTACCTAGGTTAGGGACCATTCACAAATATGAGATTATTAAGTGTTAATAAAAAAAAAAATTTTCTGCCCAATATGTGCAATTATCAGCAAATTCCAGGTGCCTAAAGACTGCCAGAGGGTCCTAATAAACTAATTAAGATCACAGAGCTGAGCTTGTTAACACAGTTAGCACTTTTTAGAGAAGTGTTGCCTGAGGAAAAAAGCAGGAAGAGATAGTTTCTTTAACCATTGTCCCGTGAGGGGGCAAAAATGGAGTGGGGAGAGTATCAGACAGTGTCCTTTGAAACTTCTCTCTCTCTCTCTCTCTCTCTCTCTCTCTCTCTCTCTCTCTCTCTCTCTCTCCCTCCCTCCCTCCCTCCCTCCCTCCCTCCCTCCCTCTCCCTCCCTCCCTCCCTCCCTCCCTCCCCCTCTCTCTCCCTCTCTCTCCCTCTCTCTCCCTCTCTCTGTATATGTGCTTATTGACCATTTCACTTAGCCACGTTGTTGGGCAGAGTGTAGTCAGTAAACAAGGATAGGATGTAAATATTTCATTACAATTATGACAGAGTATAGGAAAGGAGGCATACAAAGCAACTGGAGATAACAGAATATTGTACTTAGGTCCACCTTGTTCTGACCCAGCTCCCTAAACACAACAAATCCTCTGTAGTTCAATCAATAACCCTCTCTCTGACAACTTTATTCCCTCTTTCCCCTCGGAGCAATCAGGTTGCATTGATGCCCTGACTCCCATGCTGCCTCCTCATCTGATTTGGCTGCTGGAGGAGCCGGTGTCCAACAGGCCACAACACACCTAGTTTCTGCTGTCATGCTTGGCAGATGCTTAACCTGCTGGTTGGTGAGACGTTGAAGAGGGAGTACAATAAAACCAGTTTGTTAAACCCATCACTGCCTACTACAAAAGGCCCACTCCCAAATCAGAGCAATACAAATTAGCAGAGATGGGTAACTGGAAGAATAAAGGCAGAAAAGAATGGCAGTAGAAATACTGCCTCGACTTACAGCAGTTCATTTCGTGACCGTTTAAAGTTACAACGGCACTGAAAAAAATGAGTTATGACCATTTTTCACACTAATGTCCATGGCAGCATCCCCATGGTCATGTGATTAACATTCGGACGCTTGACAACTGACTCATATTTATGATAGTTGAAGCGTCCTGGGGTCATGTGATCCTTTTTTGTAACTTTCTGACAAGCAAAGTCAATGGGGAAGCCAGATTCACTTAACAACCATGTTGCTAATTTAACAACTCCAATGATTCACTTAACAATCGTGGCCAGAAAAGTCGTAAAATATGGCAAAACTCACTTAACAAATTTCTCACTTAACAACATAAATTTGGGGCTCAGTTGCAGTCGTAACTTGAGGACTAGTTGTACAAAATGACTCAGGAGTGGATATCACTTTAGTTGAATAATAGTTGAATAATAGGGAAGGCCCTTCGGTCACTTAGTATCCCATCTAACTGCCTGATTTCCATACATATAATTCTCAACTTACAACAATTCATTTAGTGACCATTCAAAGTTACAACAGCACTAAAAAGTGACTTATGACTGTTTTTCTCACTTACGACCATTGCAGCATCCCCCATGGTCATGTGATCAAAATTTATATGCTTGGCAACCTATTCATATTTATGACAGTTGCAGTGTCCCAGAGTCACCTTTTGTGACCTGATAAGCAAAGTCATTTCACTTCATTGTTAAGTGAAGCCAGATTCACTCAACAATCATTTTACTAACTTTAAACAACTGCAGTGATTCCTTTAACAACTGAGGCAAAAAAGGTCGTAAAATGGAGCAAAACTCAGTTAAGAATTATCTTGCTTAGCAACATAAATTTTGTGCTCAATTGATGTCATAAGTTGACAATTATCTGTACCCATCAGCCACCATGTTTCCCCGAAAATAAGACAGGGTCTTATTTTCTTTTGACCCCCCCCCCAAAATAAGCACTTAGACTTATTTTTGGGGAAGTCTTATTATTTTTGAAGTGCAGGAAGTGGTGAGCATGGTCATCTCATGGCTGCTGTTGTGTTGCAATATTTTCGGGGAGGGCTTATTTTAGCCCATGCGCTCAAAAGCCCAATTGGGCTTATTATCCAGGGAGGTCTTATTTTCAGGGAAACAGGGTATCTCCTTGCCAAGATCAATACCTGCATATTATCAATTAAATTTGTTGCGAATATGTTGTTCTTCTTTTTAAAAAAAGCCAAAATGGATTTGTTTTTCTTAAAATGCCTTTTAAATTCACAGCTTGTTTAGATGAAAGAGTAGTAATTTTGTTGACACTGCAGAAAGGAAGAAATAGTTCAAACATATACACGCACACTTCGTTACAAAAACCCATTCCCCAACAACACCTACCATATCAGATATTAGTATTATGTATCACTTAATCCTTTGTTGTACAATATAAGTGTATGTGGATACTTTGGATTCATTCAGGGACCAGAATGTCAGAATAGCATCCTTACCCAACATGTCTATATTTAATATACAGGACGTTCAGGAAATATTCAGGCCGCGTTTGTCAATTTCGTAAACTGACAACAGGATTTTAGAAATGTCTGTAAACAAAATTGGCAAAACTAAGGAGGTCTGAATACCTTCTGAATGCATTGTAAAATAGTCGAGTTTCCTGATTTCTAATGGGGGAAATTGAAATAGAAAACCCTTTCAACTTTTTCCCTTAAAAGATAACTTTTGTAGTTCTGATATAAGTGGAACAGAAGTAGGTTATGAGATATTCCAGTTAGCTTTAGATAGAAGAAGATACAGGAGGACTGTTAATAGGAGCCAGAAGTATATGATAGAACCACTTACAGAAGGCAAAGAATTCTCTCTACTTTTGATTTATTGTGGCACATTTTCAAAATTCACATTTTTTGCTAATGTTAAAACTACCTTTAAACTCTGTATAGTTTATTTTTAGCACTTGCTTGACCATATTAATGTTTGGTGCTTTTAAGAATTTGGTACATACTTTATTCCTGGTTGTACTATCTTTCTCTACATTGATTGTAAAAATAAATCTCATAATCTTATCAATATAAAGAAATTTAGCTTTAAAGTATTTAGCATCTTTATTGTGATAATTGAGAGGGACTACAGATGCTGTTCTTCCCTGTGTGGACAGTAATAAAAATGGCCATAATTAAGCCTACAATTATGACTGAGCTCAGTTGCCAAAGATTAACAGGTTGAAAGTTATTATGTACTTGAGAAAAAGTGACATAAGATATATTCTCAGAGTTACGACTGCCAACCAACCCTACAATTACATGATTGCATTTTGGGCATTTGGTGATATTTTTTTTGCTATTTTCAGGCAAAAAAATGGCAAAAGTATCCATTGTATAAAAAGGCTTCGAACTGTATGTGTAATTTGATAAACAACCATGTAGTTCACTTTAATGACAGTTTTAAAAAAGGTAATAAAATTGAGTCAGGTCACATGGTGCCTCAACTTATAACCACCATGGCTTGCGACTAAAATAGCAGTCCCATTTGTGTTCATAAGTCAAGGACTACCTATAGCAGGTCTCAGCAAGTTACCTTGCCTGTGTTGCTTCCTTATCAGTCTTGAGCATCTGTATCCTCTCTTTTTTTTAAAAAAAAATGTGTCTATATTTGTAAAGATGACAAGAATGTTAAAAGAAAAATTACTGTAAATAATCCAAGCCATCTTCTATTGTAACAGTTCCTCCATCTGCCCCTGACTGCAGAATTCAGGGTTCTTTGAATATTGGTAGTGACATCACACTGAGTTGTAATTCAGAAGAAGGCATCCCTCGGCCAACTTACAAGTGGGAAAGGCTGGATAATGCTCCCAAGCTGCCTCCAACATCCATCCAAGGTGACCTTCTTTTTTCTTTCTTCTTTCTTCTTTTTTCTTTCTTTCTTTCTTTCTTTTCTTTCCTTTCTTTCTTTCCTTTCTTCTTTCTTTCTTTCTTTCTTCCTTTCCTTCTCTCCTTCCTTTCCTTTCCTTCCTTCTACCCATCTCCTTCCTTTCCTTCCTTCCTTTTTTCCTTCCTTCCTTTCTTTCTTTCTTCTTTCTTTCTTTCTTCTTTCTTTCTTCTTTCTTGACACCTGACTAATTTTTCTTAATTTATTTTGGTTGTCATGTGGTCGTAAGTTTTGCATTTTGCCCCAAACGTCTGCTTCAGTTACTTCGGCAAAGCACCTGAACCAAGCATGTTATGGAAGACAGGCAAGCAATTAATGTTGTCAATTAATGCTGATATTATCAATTAATGCTGATAATCTGAATGTAAAAACTCATTAAAAGTAACAAGCAAGAGAAGGGAAAAATCTGTTTTGGGTGATAAAGACAACCAAGCCTGAAAAGCATTGGGTGCCCTCTAGTGGAATTCTAATTAGTTTAAATATTTTTATGTATGAAATAAAATAGCACACATTACTTTGAAGTAATGGTAGCTAGCTATTTTGGCAAATTGGCCAGAAATCCAATGGGACAAATATTATGATAAAATATACTATAAAACATAATAGTACCATCCTTAATTGTTTTTCCTTGTAATATATTTTACAGGAATAGTAATACCAGGCAATCGGGTTCATTTAGCTAGGGTGACTGTGAAACATCATGTGCCCCATAACAACAGGTTATGTGATATCACAAAGGATTTCAGAGTTTTGGCAGTGCTGTCTGCCCTCACATGAAATAAATGCTAAAAAATAAAAATAAAACTTTAAAGAGGAGAATTCAAGATGGAAATATCAAAGAATAGATGCATGCTCTTCTGCTTGTTTCAGGTTTTTTTTAATCAAAAAGAATCATGTTCACAGCAGTCATAAAAAATTATTGTAATAATTCAATTGCATTGTTCTTTTAAATTTATATTTGATTGTTTCAAGGATACAGTACTTGGTTTTTTTTTTAAAATGAATGTTCAAAACATCTAAGTCAGGGGTGTCAAACTCGTTTGCCCCAGGCCAGATACGTCACATGCTGGTTTAGCGAAGGGGATAAAAGTCCTTATACATCACGCAACACCGCTGTGACGATGCAAGTTTCCCTGATCTAAGTATTTGCAACATAAAACTTTTTTTAAAAAAATGTATCAGTAAAAAATGCAGATAGTCACTTTATTCCAAAAGTCTTATTAGATGCAGACAGACAGACATATAGCTATATTTCAGCAGCTGATGAAAAGTGAGTAATGATAGTAGACAGACTTTTCAAAGTGTTTTGCCAAGAATAAATCTTATCAGATTTTGTACTTAGAACAGTAATGGTAGATTGTAAATAGGTAGCTTTTGAACAAATCAAGTGAAAACAAAGCCAGAAACATAGGAGAGCGATCTGAAGTTCAGGAAAATAGATTGCAGGAACATAATTTTGATTATTGATCCCAATACTCAGCTGAGATTTATTTCTACCCAGAGCTTCTCCTGCTCTCCTCTATCAGTTCCGAAATAACTTTACAAAGTCTTCTCCCCCCCTCCACCCCTTTGAGATGAATTTGGAGGCTCTGTGTTTGAATGTTAACACCCATGTGTCTGTTCTTTTGGAACACTGTTGAGTACATTCCAGATTGAACAAAATCCCCAGCTTCTGTCAGATTAATCAGCAACATTTCCTGCGCCCCTTTTTCTGACTAAAAGAAGGGGGAAAAAAGTCAGTTTGAAACTAATATTGTTTCAATGGGAAAGCAATAATATTTTGTTGAACAAAACATACATTGGGGAAAGATAAAGTTGATTACATTTGCTAATGTTCATATAAAAAGATAGATCAGAAGTCAGACTGAAGGTTTCTGTTAAACATGCAATCATAAGCTTCTCTTAAATGCTTCTTGGAGAACCAAGAATTGTATCACCAAGTTGGGTGATTAGCCAACCATTGGTAGCATTGATTGCGGGCTATTGGTTATTAAGTATAAAGGCAGCAGTGCTTAACAATACACTTGGAATTTAGTTTTTCTTTTTAGCTTTAATTTTTAAAATTATGCCGCATTTTTTTCATTGATTATGCAGTTATTCATCACATCTTAGAAAGCATCCTTGGGAAAAACTCTAAAAATATACAAAACAAATATAGGAAATGAATACAAATAAAGATAAACTGATTTTTTGCTAGACGGTGTCTTCAACAATTTGTAGCCACAACAACCACCACAAAAAGATTTTAGCAAAGTCTTAGCAAACAGTTACTTCCAATTATAGTATCTTTGGCTCAAAATCACAAATAGCTATTCTACTATAGTGGAACTGATTGTGTACATAGACTTTGGGTCAATAAAGCATGGGAAATATCTGTCACAGTGATGGCAATGGTGGTAATCTTATTGATATGTCAGTAGTGCTCCATACATGGGAAACTTGTTTTTCCAGGAACCAAAGTTAATAGCCTAGGTTCATTATTTTTTTCTAAAGATTTCTTCGTAGTACATTATATGTATAGTACATATAAAATTGATTGGCATGTTTAGCTAAGCACTTAAAACTCAGGATTAGATCAAGAGGGTTGTAGCAAGGATTGGAGTGAAAATAATCTTCCTGGAAACATTATCGAAAACTTCCTACGGTCCCAGATTGAGAGACAGATTGCCTGAAGCATTTTAAAAGCTATGTCACTTTCCTCCTACTAAATATTTCATACAGTATAACAAATATGTTTATTTTGCACCTCAAAATTTACTTAATATTCATGTATTTATTGATTTGCAAAACTTAATATTTATTATAAAAATTTAGAATAGCCTTCTAAAATCTGATATTTTTCTGGAAGTTGGAATCAGAGTGTATTTGCTGGGGAGGCTTGATTAGATGGAAAAAGGTATTGCATAATATGATCTGTAGTTGGTTTTCTTAAATTCATTGGTGAGTCTTGTTTCACGGGCTGAAATGTTTCTATACTGGAAGAAGGAAAAGAAAAGAAAAACAATGCAAAGACAAGACAAAACAAGAAAAAGAAGAAGAAAAGCTGACTCATTCAAACATTGTCAGAGTGATCACTTGTTAGAGTGATAGATTGGTGATAGCTTTTTAAAAAAGGTTTTCTTACTGTGTTCCTTTGGTCTTAGGTTTTCAAATTATAATAACAATTTTTTCAGAAGAAAATGACCGCTATAAACTTCTTAAACACTAGTCTCATTTGTAAAGATGCTTTCATCTGAAGGTTATTTTGTAATCTGTCTTTTAAGAGCCTTACATTATAACTTAGATTTTGTTGGATTTGCATTTTCAAAATTTGGGTAAAATGGTTCTTCTCCCTTATATAAATTGCACTTTAATTGATAAGATTATTTATTTTGTTTTTGGTCTTTCCTGTCTAGATCTAGTTCAGGGTACTCTTCTTCTGCGCAATATTAGCTCTTTGTCATCAGGACGTTACCAATGTATGGCATCCAATGTCATTGGAAGCAGCACCTGTTCTCTTGAAGTTCAAGTGATTACACGTGAGTTAGATTTAGTATTCAGAGCTTGTTGTCTTGTATTGGAATCTGTGCAGCTTTGTAACTCTGTCTATATTACTGTTCAAGAATTTCAGGTAATAATCCTTTCCATTGCTTTTTTATACATAAAAAAAATCCATCAAACCTTATTTATGTTACCAGCAGTGTGTGAAAAGCTGGCATTGTATAGAATGCTTAGGA
This sequence comes from Thamnophis elegans, assembly GCF_009769535.1. NCBI lineage: Eukaryota > Metazoa > Chordata > Lepidosauria > Squamata > Natricidae > Thamnophis > Thamnophis elegans. The sequence goes on from NC_045546.1 coordinate 27,130,339, forward strand.
AATCTATAAAATGCACGATGATTTTAGGTGAAGTATGAAATCTCTGTTATTTTAATATGCTTTCATTGAAGACAGCATCAGGGTGGTGTTTGACCTCAGAGAGCCAGGGTGGGCATAGTGGTTCACCCACAAAACCGCAAAGCCCTTATCCGCGCCGACATAAGTGCGGAGGGCAAATCGCGCCGTCCGAAGCGCTAAGGAAAAAGGCTACCCTACCGCGATGACATAACCGCGGAGGGCAAATCCGTGCCTTCCGAAGCACTCAGCACCCTAAACCTAACCCTTAACCTAACCCTAACCTAACCCTAACCTAACCCTAAACCTAACCCAAACCTAACCTTAACCTAACCCTAAACCTAACCCAAACCTAACCCTAAACCAAACCCCTAAACCTAATCCTAACCCTTACCTTAATTTAAATCAGTTTTCTGCCACCGCGCTGTTTTAAAGCGGCCTTCTGTCGCCATGCTGTTGTCGCGGCGGTGATGATGTCGTGGTGATGACGTTGTGGCTTTAGCGACGTGGTTTATCACCGCTATTTTGACGAGCACGGTTTTGTTGTGCCACGGGCATAGTCAGGGTTAGTGTCGCCAGCTCAACACCAATCATCTCAGGGGCTCCTGTGGAGGCCCGAGTGCTTTGCCAGTGAAAACGGGCTCCCAAGCTTTGTTTTTGCTGTCAGAGGCACGGTGGGCCGGTCCCTAGCTGTTTCCAGAGCAGTCCCGCAAACCAGACCTAAGAACCCAATGTGCTGGATTCGGCCTACGGGCCTTGAGTTTGACCCCCCTGACCTATGCATTATGCAGAAGTACAGGAACTATTCAGGCAAGTATGAAAGAGAGTCATGAAAAGGTTTAGGATTAGAGTTAACTCTATCCCTAACTCTTTATTGAGAAGACATATATGAAAATCAAAAGTAAATGAAAAAATAAAGGATTTTCTTATCGTAAAAAAACATGTGAAAAAGTCCAGTATTGACCTACTTGTGCAGGCTAGAATGGCATTTCAGCGGCAGTATTTGATACTTTTCCAGTTTGCTTTTTGGCATTGCATAGAATGTCTAGTAAATGTGTGAAATATTACCGTATATACTCAGTATAAGCCGAGTTTTCAGCCCACTTTTTGAGCTGAAAAAAGCCGCCTCGGCTATACTCGAGTCAGTGAAAAATTTGCCCGAAATGGAGGAGAAAAGGGGGCGGGGCCATGCCGCTGGGTGACGCTGTGAATGGCCCGGCGCCCCTGTGAGTTTCCCCTCCCTCTGTGTCAGTTTGCCGCGCAGCGCGCACCGCACCATCCCCCCTCCTCACGTTCTAATGTAATGCAGGGCTGTCTTACGATTCCCCTTCCTCCCCTCCTGCTGCTCTGCAACGATGTCCCACCTCCTCCTTGTTATGGCAAGCAGCCACATAGCAATGTCCCACCTCCTCTGGTACAGTGATCCAATGATAGGAATCACTGTGCCGTGTGTCATAGGAGGCGGGACATCGCTCCCGCGGCTGCCCGGGACATCATCATCACAGCGGGACATCAGCATCATGAGGTGAGTGAAGTATTTCATTGAAATACACCGCTAGTTTACTGTTTTTCTTTGAAATAAATATTCAAAAACATTATTGGTATCTATTTTATTTTTGAAATTTACCGGTAGCTGCTGCATTTCCCACCCTAGGCTTATACTCGAGTCAATAACTTTTCCAGTTTTTTTGTGGTAAAATTGGGTGCCTCGGCTATATTCGGGTTCGGGCCTATACTCGAGTATATACGGTAAGTATTTCCCATTTTCCCATTTTTGAGATTCTATAGATTCCTAGACCCGTGATGGTGAACCTATGGCAACGTTATGCCACAGGTAGCACTCAGGAGCCTTCACTGTGGGCACGCAAGCCATCACCCCAGCTCCGCCCCACTATGCATGCATGCACACATCCCGCCATCCAGTTGATTTTTGGGTCTCTGCCGCGCGTGTACAGGAGTGGGGCACATGCAGGAGACAAGCATGCATGCGTTGGAGACCATGCATGCATGGGGGAAGGGGATGCGGCACCACCCCATGCTATAGGGAGGCCTATAGGCCTAAAAGGGGGTGTGGGGAGGTGCGGCATATCCCCACCCCCAGTGGAACCGTTTTGGCTCTCAGGAGGCTGAAGTGAGGGTAGTAGGCCCTAAAATGGATCGCGGGGGATATGGTGCGCCCCCATAGCTCATTTTTTTCTCCTAGGAGGCTGCAGGGAGGCCTACTAGGTCCAAAACGGGGTACGGGGTGTGGCGTATTGCATTATGGGTGCTGTCGAGCACATGAGCAAGTGCTTTTGGCACGTGACAACAAAAAGGTTAGCCATCACTGACCCAGACATTCTATAAAATGACTAATATCTCACACTGACGGTAACATATATAAATAAACTTTCTCTATTATGTACTGTATCTCTCATTATGAACTTACATTTCTGTAATATGATTTTTAATACAAATGTCTCTTATGTTCATTAAAAATATGTATTTATGCACTTTTGCATAGACTTCCCCAAATATAAGTTCTTGTTTGAGGTTATTGTTTTTTTCCATTTTCGCCTAAGTGATGGATGCTACGGATTCTGCTGTCCGCTGCTGCTGCTTATATTACTGCAAAGCTTATTTTTGTAGATTCTACCAATTCACAGAAATTCTGTGGGAAATTTCTTTAACATCCCTAATCTTGCTGGTTCTGATCATCTCTGACCTTTCTTACAGGAAGGTCAGCATTAGAGAAAGGTTTTCTCTCGCTGCACCAGACATTTAGAACAAATGAACTATTATGTGGCTGAATGATAATTTTCTTGTACAATTTATTTTTTTTCTACAAATAGCTATAAGTGATTTAGTTTTCAAGGAAGGTCTATTTTCTGCACACATCTCTAGTCCAAATTGCATCTTAGAGCTGTTATTTTAGAAAAAGAAACATAATAACTGTACCACCAAGGCAATATTATTGGGATGCTAAATTATAACTGCAGCACGGTAGAAAAGTGTAAATTCTCGTTCCTATATTTTGGAGGCCTTGGGGAAGGTAAAAGCACTCGGGGAAATTTTAGCTTACTAAAACTATGTCTGTTTTAACTCATTTCATTGTTTCAGAATCAAATGCTTTTTTTCTGCATTGTTTTAAAGAAACTGACACATTTTGTTCTAGGAAACAAAATAAATACTTGCATTGTCATAGTCAATAGATATGGCTCTTTCCAGCAGAGGAAATATCCTTTCATGCCTGTTGAATGCATCACAACTGAAGGAGAGATGTCTGTCAGTAATCACTGAATAACTATTGAAGTTATGGTAGCCTCATTCACACTGTGCCTCATTGCATCTGACTTGTTAGAACAAGAATTGTGATAGAAATAAAAGTCCAAGGAGGGCCTTGGTGTGAAGATGTTCATATAACACTTTGTCTCTATTCTATATTGGCAACAGAAAGGATGCTCATTACCATGGCTGAACTCAAATATAGTCAAATACATGGAAGTATCCCAAAATTCAGTCATTCAGTTGAACACAAAAGAAGTTAAGGCTGTCTGAGTGGATATACAGAGCATTTATGCTTTTTAACGCTCTATCACTTTAAGAAGAAATTAGCAAAGCTTGTGAAGTTGTTTGCTTTTCTAAAAAAAGAGAGCAAAAAATAAAATTCACACAAACACATAGACACAGCAATCCTACGTTAGATTCTCTGTATAATTAATAATTTGCCATATCACCTTGTCCCAGGACTTCAGACATTCATAATGGGTTTAAAGCTGTTTTGGCTATGTGCAGATTGCATGGAATAATTTCACTTTGCTAAAAGCTCTTGTTTGGATGAATGCCAGAATCCACTCCAAAATGTGCATATGGAAACATTTCTAGTGTGACAAAAGGTTGGGAAGATGTTAATAACCTCTAGTGTTATATCGCAAGTTACAAGAATATGTAAGACAACTTCCAGCACATACTCATCCTGCGCCAGATTTCTTACACTGAACTTTTCATTCATGGATGCTTTTTTGTAAGTGATTTTTGGTTACTCTTAGGAATACAACTGGTCTTTCCTGCTGCCTGCTTGTGGTTCTTTGAACATGCTCATGTGTTCTTTCTACTCAGATTTTGCATGTGTTCCATGTCCCACACAGCTAATCCTCGGAATATTGGTCTGATTGCCGGAGCTGCAGCAACAGGGGCAGTTGTGCTTATTGTCTGCATTGTCTTGGTGGCTGTTACACTCTTTTATTGGAAAAACAAACACAAGGAGGAAGAGGAGGAGGAGATTCCCAATGAGATAAGGTTTGGCCTTGGAAAATACTTTGTCTGCCCTTCCAAATTTCTTCCCTTTCCTCCAAGCAAAATTGTCTCCCGGTTTCAAGAGAAAGACATTACAGTAACTTCTCAATTGAGTGTAATGAATCCAAATTAGATGTTAGCATACAAGGTTCTCATTCCTAATTCCTATAATGCTAGTAATGGTGTGGTGATGCAGTGCCAGTTATTAATGGAGTAGGCATAAGTGCAGTGCAAGTCTCATCCATCATCTTTTCTGACAAGTTAGCAAGAGGGTTACATGCAATATTCCTGGTAAGAGAAGTATAGTTTGTTAATTAGTCATGACAGTCAAAGCAAGCAATACATTCCTCAAGAGAAAATAATTCCTTTTAATTCTAGTTAATGGGCAGTAACATAAGAAATAGTAACCATGGCTAATTTCTGCCTTTTGTCCATTATCACTGCATATCAACCTTGACAGAATGAAACCATGATATGGCACGAAAAATTAGAAAACTTAAATTTGTGGTGTCCGTGCTTGTATATTTGAGCAGGAATTAAGATGTGAAGTGAACTGATTGGGTGTGTTGTTGTTTTTGCTGTTCAGTGTTAATTATTTCATGTGTGCTTGTCAGTAAGCGAGGAAGTGTTCTTGTTTTCTTAGAAAAGGGTGGATATTGCGGAAATGGTGTGAAGGGAATTGTAGCTATGTCTTTCTTTTCTTAGGGAGGATGATTTGCCACCCAAATGTTCTTCGTCCACAAAAGCCTTCCACGGTGATGCTTCCTCATCTGAAAATGACACTCTCACCTCCTCCAATACTTACAACAGCCGATACTGGAATGACCCCAAAGCCAACCATGCTACAGACTCCTTCACTCACCTCAACAATGATGCACGGCAGGCCTTCTTCGTTCTGGAAGCACCAATGCCCGTTCTATATATGCTAATGGAGGCCACCCAGCACCTCCTCCACCGAAGACATTGGTAGTGACAACCAATACAGCTCCATCTCCACAGGAGATGGCCAGGAGTAATGGATCTGTGAGTCGGAAGCCACGGCCCCAACACACATGGTCCTACGCCGTAAGCCAAGCGACGCTGGAGAGGATAGGTGCTGTGCCTGTAATGGTACCAGCACAGAGCGAGCGGGTTCTTTGGTGTAAAAAAAGGGTTGTGGGTTCTGCGAATTTGTTACAGTAAGTGGGAGTGAAGATGGGCCCAATAAGAGACTCTCTCTTCCTCCCTCAGATGGAGGGGAAGATCTGTGTTCTTCCCTTACCCCAGTCAACTGAACCCAACTGATGTGATGATCCCTCCTTTATTACCCCACCCTCATGATCTCAGGGGCTCCTCAGCTATGGCTGTATGTGCCAAGATCAAAAGGAGGCCATTTCAGGCATCAAGGGAAGGAGACCATACTTGCTTTCTAAGGTCTGCTATACGACATTTCTATTATGGAATTTATGAAGTCCAGAGGTCAGTAGAGCAGCTCAGCTGCCCTGGGGTTAGCCCATTGCTGCTTGGCTCGAAACAGATGATGTTGAGGAGGAACTGGTGACATTCTGCCTGTGACTACTGATCTCAGAGTAAAAAAGCAGAGGGGAAAAAAATAAGCTGGGGCAAAAGAAGTGGGAGGGAGGGCAATTGACTTGAGAGTTATTTTATTTAATTTTTCAGGAGTTCTTTATTTCTATCTTCCTCCCTTCTCCTGCTTCCTGTCATTCTCCAAATTGAATTTTTCTCTCCCCTTGCACTAGTTTTCTGGATGCTTCTCACATCCCTTGCCACTTCCATGGCAACTCTGGTCATTTTGGCCTTGTTCCCTGAAGGGCTGCTTGGCATCTGATTGGCCTGCTGCTGCTGTTGTTGCTGTTGTTTGGCTGTTGTTGAAAGGAGGGATTTGGGGAGGGCATGGTGTGGGGTTGAAAGCTAAAGCCTCTGTTGCTTAACCGAACTGGCTGTGTATTTTCTAGGATGTGTGGCTGGCATTTCTCAAAAGAGCTAGATCTCCAAAGCTTTCGGCATCTGCATGGCATGTCCCCATATATGGCTGTGTGGGGCTGGCCTGCATGGTCAGGTTGATAAGTTTGACCATTCACACATTCAAAGCATTCATTTTAGCCCTTCCTCTACAGGATATCTTGGACTTATTATATTAGGGAGGGAAGGAAGGAAGGAATAGAGGGAGGAATAAAGCAAGAAATCTAAGAGCAGCAGAAAGATGGATTGTGGCTACATTGCCCCTCCTTTCTCTTTTGTGACGTGTGGTCTGCTCTAAATAGTAGCCCCATGGTGACATTTGTCACTCTTGTAATTTCATTAGCCTTAATTGACTAACAACAACGGAGAATTCGGAAGGAAAGAAAGTCTTCCATGTTTCACACGGAGCTTGGGATCAGGTGGGAAGGGAATACATTTCTGAATACCTCGAGGAGGCACAGCCAGGGACGCGTCTCTTGAGTCCCGCTGTCCGCACCTGCCTCATTGATCACTGACACACTGGTCTTAAATAAACCTTTGGGAGTTCCTAACAGGATTTCCTTCTCTGCACTGACAAAATATATCCTTCTGATCAAAGCCTGGAATTAGGTAGGCCTTCTTCCACTGGCTCCCTTCCAAACTGCACTGGAAATGAGGTTCCTAGAGAATCTCAACTGCTCTTTCACCTCCCATTCTGCTTCAACTCTAATTTCACTTCCCCCCACCCCCTTTCCAAATGGGCGTTAAGGCCATTAGGGAGAGCTCTCTGCATAGGCCATATATACCATCTATAAGATGCCATCACGAAGAGAGTCCTCTAGGTTGAATTAGGTTTAAAGCTTAGCCGTGCCTTTTTTTGCTTGTTTTTTAAAAAAAACACCTCTCCTTCCCACTTACTTTCCTTCTCCTCCACCCACCCCAAAATACTGCTAATGGACTTGCCTCCGTCAGCCTCAGAGCACACCAGGAAGACAGATGGCTGCTGTACTTATACATGTTTCCTAGGGAGCAGTATCTCTCCTCCCCTATTCACTGCCGGTTTCTCCTTTTTATTATTTGGAAGTTGCGTGATGGCATTGCTGGAGTGGGGATAGCTTAGAAGAAAGAAGAATGGCTTTTTTTTTAAGGTAGTGCGCAACACCCCCCCCCTCTTTCCCCCCTAAACACGGTTTCTCCCTCTCCGCTTTTCTAACAACGGGAAACACAAGAGGCATTTTCAAGAGATGCTGCTTACAGCAGCCTATAACTAGTGCTCAGAAAGCTCTTCCTGGTTCTACTGTTCACTCTCCTCTTTCTTCTTTCTAATTGTCTAAAAAACAATAAAACTTTTATTCATATAAAAGAGGAAATGGTTGTGTCTGAATTTGGTTATTTATTTGCTTTTCTATGTTATGTATGTGTGTGTATGTGTGGTGTGTGTGTGGTGTGTGTGTTGTGTGTATACATTTTAATATATATATACTTAATACTTAAGGTACAAGGATCATATCAGCCTTTGTTTGCAAGGCCTTTCTCTGACCACAGTTGCTGAAAATGGGCACTGCGCTTTCCCATTCTGAGAGGGAAACAAGAAAACTGTAATTTAAGTTCTAAAATAGTTAAGTTTTTTTTAAAGAACCACAGTCCTGACACCACAAACTAAATAAAAATCCTCGACCCGCCCACCTATGTTACACGATCCTTCTCACTTTGTATCTTTATCCCACTCCATGTGGCACTGTGTAGGCCACATCATCATCCTAATAATTCTACATCTGTTTTAAAATGCATACTTTGTGTAACACGAAGCCCTAGCTTCCAGCTAGACCATCTTTGATTAAAAGAATCAAATTTAAAATTAGGGGGGGGGGGGACACTCTGCCAGAACCTGCCAAAGAATTATTGTCAGTCACAAGGACAAGTAGAAATGGAAAGCCACCAAAAAGGAGCAGATATTTAGAGCATCGAAAAGCTATCATCATATTGCTCTTTTTTCAAATGCAGCACATTTACACACCATTGTCAGGAAGTTGAATTTTGTAACCAGTGCTATAAGCTATTACAATCAAGATGGAAATCAGGCAGCTGGGGTGGGGGGAGTGTTGTTGTCCCATAGTGTTTTCACATCTTTTGTATGGACATTTATGCATTTATCTTTACACAAAAGAATTACTTGCAGTCTGGGTATTCCTTAGTTATGTGAATCCCAGATTTGAACTGGTATGAGTAAAAACAACCCTATACAGAACGTCTGATAAAAAATATTTTTTTGGGGGGTGAAAAATTGGATTTTTTTAATGGAATTAGAAAAAGGGGGAGAATACAAGTTGCATTGAAAAGAGACTATCTGTTGTTTCCTCAGAGGCTTAAATTAAGATTAAAATTGGGCTGAAGCAATTTTTATATGCAACTAAGAAATGGACTGAAGTAATGTTTATGTAAAATTAGCCCCTTGTTGCTAATTGCATTATGGAACAGCTGATGGACCACTGTCCAGGAAATGCAAACTGAATGCAAATTTGAATGTGAACATAGAACTTTTATAAAGCAGAATTGAACCTCTAAACAGGTAGAATAAATGTCCCCACTGTTAAATTTAAATAATACTTTCAGCACTGCGATTGGGTAAGCACAATTTGTTGGCAATCACAGTGTACCAACCTTGTGGAGCTTCCAATTACTTTATTTTCACTCCAGTGTGCCAACTCAGAAGAGCATACTGATTTCCCAGTACATAATTGGAATTAAAACAGTATGATCTGTTAAGGAAGAGAGTAAAAATATTTATGTAGAATGTTTATTTTCCATAAGGAATCAGGATAAAAACCATTCATTTTCCTAAGTTTTCACTCTATTTGCAGAACATAATTGTTTGGGGTTTTTTGTTGAATGTCACAATGTGGACACCGATTTTGAACAGGGTTATTGGAAGATACGATCTCCTTACAGTCCCTGAAGATAAGGTAATTGATTCTCCACTTCTAATTCTAACAGGGATACAAATGAGTCCTGGGATGAAGAAAGATTTTAGTCTTATGACTCGTGGTCATCATCATCATCACTTCTCTGTGTAGTAAAATAGCAGAGCCTTTAAACCTATCCCCCACCCCCAATCCCAGGACAGCCAAGGTAAACCGTTTTCCTGTTGCTGATGATAACACACAGCAATCCCAACCATAGAAAGAGACCTGTAAGGCAAAGTGGTTCATTTAAGGTAATGCTATTGAACATTTGTAGGACACTAGTGGAAGTGTCACCACTTGGAAGCCCCAAATTTGTTGTTAGTCGCGAAGTCATGTCTGATCCATCGTGACCCCATGGACAATGTTCCTCCAGGCCTTCCTGTCCTCTATCATCCCCATTTAAGATCACACCGACTGCTTCAGTGATTCCATCCAGCCACCCCATTCTCTGCTGTCCCCTTCTTTTGCCCCCAATCTTTCCCAGCATTAGGCTCTTCTCAGGTGAGTCCTTCCTTCTCATTAGGTGGCCAAAGTATTTGAGTTTCATCTTCAGGATCTGGCCTTCTAAAGAGCAGTCAGGGTTGATCTCTAGGACTGACCAGTTTATTTGCCTTGCAGTCCAAGGGACTTGCCCCAAATTTAGCATCACTTAAATCTGGTTTTTGAAAAACGTGAATGCATTCCTGCCCACCTTGCTGGCACAATAGCATTCTCACCCTGAATTGCTTTCCCCTTGGAAAGGAAAGGGGAAGGAAGCAAATCGCAGGTGAAATAATGTAGACAAAAGACCTCTTGTTCCCAGCTGAGTCTCCAAGGCAAAAGGAGCCTTGGTAGAGCAGATGGTATATCTAATCTGTGACCTGCAACTATATTTTAAAAAGATCTTCAACTTCAGCCAGTCACTATCAAAGGTTTAAATCAACCCACATTTAGGAGTTTATGGATAGATGTGAAAACGTCTTTGTGCATATGTGCATCACACATCTTTGGCATGCATGCAGGTGGAAGACAGGATAGGTTCTACCTAAGTAGTTGCTTAATCCTGTTTTCTTTGAACTCACAAATTGACATAGTAAAATTCTGAGTAGGAAATGATTCCTTGTTCTGCATAGAACCTAAATGCAGAATGCAATAACATGGTGATTTAAATGTCTCAAGTGAAGTTGAGTTCATTTCCTGAGGCTGTCTATTCCACTGACAAGCATCACTTTCTGCTAGGAAATTTCACTGCATATTTATCTGAGATGTATTTACCTGCAGTTTCCAGCAATTCTTTCTATACCCAGTCTCTGAAGAGACAGAGAATAAGCCGGAATCCTGAAAAGTATCAAATATTCTTTAAGAATACCTTGGACAATTATTTACAGAAATCCAGATCCCAAGTTCGTCATGTCAGGTTGCCAATTATTCTGTGTGTGTGTGCCTGTATGTGTGTGAGCAAGAGAGAGAGAGACATTTTATCCATGCTATCACTACATAGCTTATACAGATGTCTGGTGTAACAATTGTAATAGGGATTGGAATGGACATCGCCAAGTCATATGGCAGCAAAGTGACATAATGTGACTGTTTTGTTTAGAGATGGCAATCCTGACATTCCCCATTGCTGTCCTTAAAGTGAGGATTTCAGATTATTAAGGAAGTCCCAGGGATTTGCAAGTAGGCTGGCAAGCAGGTAAGTGGCGGCGGCGGGTGGGATGTATGGGTAGCAGTGGGAGCCCAGCAGGGCCAGAGGTCACTGCTGCCAGGCAAGGGAAAGTGTGAGCTCTCCCGGAGTGATTTGTGACCTTTGTCTGCTGGCTTCCCCATTGATTTTTCCTGAAGGAAGCCAGCAAGAAGATTTTAAATGGTGATCACATGACTCTGACAGCTGCAACCATTGTAAATGAAAGCCAGTTGCTAAGCACCCAGATTGCAATCACATTATTGCGGGGATGCTGGGATATCTGGAACTTTGAGGACTAGTTGTAAGTACCTCTTGTTCAACACTGTAGTTGTTAAACAAAGACTACTTGTATGTCAAGGTAATTGCTCTCTTTGTGGAGTTATGACAAATCTTTATTGAATGAATTTCTTTTTCAGTTAATATAAGCAATCCAAGCAAATGATGGTCATTAAAAAAATCTTATCAAAGCTGAAACTTGATTGTTGTTTTTTTCATCCCATAGTCCATTGTTTTCTCAATGGGTTTCCCCGATCACATTGACCTAGGACATGGGTGTCAAACTCATCACGTCACATTGCCATCATGTGACATGTCATTTTTTTTCCCTTCGCGAAGCTGGGGTGAGTGTGGGCTGTGCGTGATGCATCCGGCCTGTGGGCTGCCAGTTTGACCCCTGGTCTAGGAATATGTATTGTCAAAGCAGAACATACATTTAGTCATTATCTCCAGGCATGATAAGCTTCACTTGATGTGCCACACCCTAGAACAGCTCATCTGCTAACGAAAAATTCTGAGATGTTGCATTGGCACAAGGAAAAAAGTGGGATTTGTAAACTCAAGAATACAGAGCATCTCAAGAATATATACAATTCTAAAGGTGCACAAGTAACAACAATGAACATTTTCATCATAGAGGAAGATAGATTTGTTGAAAACCAAGCCAGGTTGACTGAACCTAAGATACAGTATGATAAGAATTTTCAAACATTTTGGAAAACATAAAAGAAAGTAATGACCAGTTGTCTATTATCTAAATGTTTCCTCCATGTTAATTAGCATATAGGGCCATTGAACTAACATGTAGAAGCAATTTGGTGTTGTGGCCCAACAGCGCCTGCGAAATTGGCAGCAAATTCGGACAGTGAGGAGGTTGGGGAGGAATATGGGCCAATCCTGGAGTTCAAGGAAGGCTCTGATGAGGGTGCTATGTTAGAGGCAGAGGGGGGCAGAGCCACATGCCAGTTATCAGCTGCCTTCAGAGTCAGACATTAGTGAGGCAGACGAACAACGAGCCTGTTTCCAGTGTGCGTATGCACAGTTGCCAGACGAAGGGAACAGCTAAAGAACAGGGATCGACTTGAGAGTAAGGGCACAGGGGGATGATGAATGGCCCCTCACAGAGGAAGAGGAGCAAAAGGGGAGTGGAGTTTCAGGAGACAATAGTTCAATTAATTGGTTCATGACCCTCCAAGATTCCTTGCCAAGTTTTGCAGATATCGGCCTGGCAGCTGCAAGCCAGATAAGGTCTGTGACTGTAAATCCTCCTGTGAAAGACTTTGCTGGATGTGAATGGGCAGAATTCACAGTCAATTAATAAAAGGGTTTTTTGTCAGGACAAGGAGTTGGCTTCATGCTCTGGGGAAGAACATTCAGATGAATTTATCATTCAATATTGGAACAGTGCCTACACTTTTTCTTTGATTTCATTTGTTGTAAATTAATGCTGGGTATTAAGATACTACCTCAGACATATTTAACATTAAGTTATAGATATATATATATATGAACTCCATAGTAGAATCCTCAACCCCAGGCCACAGACTCATCCCAGTCTGTGGTCCATTAGGAACCAGGCTGCACAAGTGATATACAAGTATACAAACTTCATTTGTGCATGCAGGAGTTAGATTGTGCCCATCAACACACCATCACTGCCACTGCTACAGCTGCCAGTCCGTGGAGCTGGAAAGTTGGGGGATTTCTGTTTAGGGTTTGCTACACTTTTGATTTGGTTATAGAACTAAAATCACATTCTACATTGTTGATTTGGTTTGAAAAGTAAGTTCACACACAGCTGGAAAGAAACAGCCTTACAACTAAAAAAAATTGGCTAAGAATTTGCTTGTGAACAAGAACCATTTATTTGTCTTAGTTACCTAACACAGTTCTGTAGTCATGATAAATGAACAGTTTCCTCCTATCAAATTCCCATATTCAGCATGCCTCTTTGTATGTAGTCGACATTCTTCGATTCATTAGGAAATATTTCTGTGTCCTTGAAACCACAAGGTGTCATTGAGATCTGCCCTCTGGATACAGGCAATAAGTTCTTTTTGTTCAAACACTGGTGGTCTGACATCTGCTGGAAACCCCCAGAACTGCAGAATTGTCTGTGTCAATTGATTGGTTATGCCTTGCTAAATCTTGCAAAGAAAGAAAGATAATTGATGCGCATTTACACTTTTGGATTAAAAGCCTGAGGAATTCTGGGAGTTGGATTCCACATATCTTAAAGTTGCTAAAGTTGACAAAACAATCCAGAGACTGGCTTTAAGATGAGGCAGCTTTAAAAGATGAATAATTTTATCACAGCTCCCATGCCATCAGGAAAGTAAGCCTGACTGAATAAGATCAGAGCAAACAGCTCCTTTAAGGAAGACAGAGGAAAGAAGGATGCTGTAAGACAATTTCCAGTCTACCCTGGTGACATATTCCTCAATATGACTCAAGAATAATTTCTATTTATGTTCCCCTTGCAGAGAGGGAGCTTTTGATAGGAGCAATGCTGGAAAAAGCCCATGCTGCAAGCTCCTATGGATTTTGTCCATTAGAGTGTATACAAAGAAGTCATCCTTTGAAGGGGAATGTAGCATTTCCTTTAAAGTAATCACTTTTCATCCCATTTTGGGCTTTATTGGATTTAAGAGAAGGACCTTATGAATGAATTCAGAACCAAGAAGAAATAATCTGGGACGGCAGCAGGGGTACGATTCTACTGGTTCAGACCGGTTTGGGTGAACTGGTAGCTCCGACTATCAGCTGGGAGCGAACCAGTTTGCGCCAACTTTGAAGTGGGCTCGCCCGCCCGCTATACTCACCTATATTTCCTTTTCTCCCAGCTGATCGGTGTGGCAGAGTGAATTGCTGCGCCTCAGCTGTTTTCCTCGCCTGCAGTAATGTAGAAGGTGAGTTTATGTAAATTGTGCCCATGCGCAAAGCACGCACTCAGAAAACCGGTTGTTAAACTGGTAGGATCCCACCCTGGTTGGCAGGACTCCTGGTGTCCCTCCCTCCTTTCCCAAAAGCTTTTGGGAGAGTGCAGGATGCATGTAATGGTGTCAGAGAGGTTTTTTTTTTATTCCTCCTTTTTCCCTCTGAAAATGTAGGTAAACATTCTTCCCAAATCTCTCATGGAAACTGCTGGTGGGTAGGGGAGCTGAACATTTAAAAAGATATAGTAAATAAGAAGTTGAGAATTCTCTTATCTTACTAGTAAATTTCTTTGATTTCTCTGAGAAAAAAAATTGGACAGAAATACAGGAAGGAAATGATATTTATTGTCTTTGTTTCTTTTTTCCTGATAAATATATGGAAGACAGAGTTCTGTTTAGATTTATTCATGCCTGAGACTGCAGAGTAGAAAACATGGTTTATTGAACAAGCCATAGTAAACTCTCAAACTCTTTTTAAACCACAATTAGTATATTCATTAAACTAATAGTCCACGTTAGGATTTAGTGTTATAGTTAAATCCAGCCTGAATGTAGAGATAAGGCCTGTCAGAACTTTGAGGGGGCATTTTGCTTCAAATAGGTTTTATGCAAAGCATTGCAAGGTGACATTGAAAAAACTATGGCTTTTAATCCCTCCAATTTAAAAGTGATGTGAAATTATTGGAAATGCTGGACCAAGCTCTTTGTGTGCTAGTGGAACTGCAGGTTGAAGTTTTAAGATAAAAGAAAACACGGCTGCCCAGAACAAGTCGTATGTGTGCGGGAGTCTTGAGTGGATTAAAGCAATATGGAATTGTTGCTGTCGGAACTAATAAAATAAAAAGAGCCATTAAATGAGACCAGAACCAAATGATCTCTGCAGCCATGATGGGAGGTGATGAGTTGCGAATATATCCCATAGCACACTCTACTAGGAAACCAGAACATCTGTTAGAACACAGGTTGGAAATGATTTTCTTATGCTGGGAAGGTTTCATCCTCCCAAGTGTGAATAACATTCAATAGCTTGTTCTCCCAGACATAAATTATGCCTTAAACTCTGCTGGTCACTGCTTTCTTTTATGGTCACTGAGCACATGCCTTGTCCTTTGCTCCTATTCCAGCAAGCCTGCTGGTGCTAGCTAGCAGATTCAGGGTTATAGATGATAAATGTTCCATAGTTTGCAAGTCATTTTTCCTTGCTCTCTGATTTAAAATGAAGGACAGAAATATTAGATATTCCCGCTAGAGGTCACTCTCACCATGAGATGTTCAGTCATGCTCTTAAGCGACCAGATGTAAATTGCAACCAGAGTCTGAAAGCAGCCTTTTGAATTTAATTTTGGGGACATGGCTACAGTTCAAATCCCAGTCCATCAAGCTGCGTTTCTGTGATCCCTTAACATGCAGCATATGCATCTCATTTCCCTATTTATTTAGCTACTTGTAAACCTAATTTAAATTAAAACTTTCAAAACACTTATTACTGTGGGAAGCTCCAAAGGAAGGGACGTGTTGACAGTAGTAAACAATTTTCCCCTCAACTGTAAAAGTGCTAAGCTTTCGGTTCTCAGATTTTCCTACACATAAAAATACGGAAGCTTTTCCTGCAATCAGAGTTTTCTAAGTCATGTCCTTGAGATACTGCTTGGTCAACATTATGACCCGCAAATCTATAATGGCATACCTACTCAAACAACAATACACTAGGGGGTGCTGTTGCTTATGAAATGCCATGAAAACCAAAATCTCGGCAGGTATATCAAGGTGAATGTATTTCAGAGATAATGCTGGGCGATAATAAGAAGGTTTGTTTAGCTCAAACTTGGTGGAAACCAAGAGATATTCATGATTCAGAGAGGATGAGCCACAAAGCACAATGATGTCATGTTGTCTAGAACAGACCAAACGTGTGTATCCAATTTCATTTCTACAATTTTAGGACAAAACTGAAGCCACCTTGGCATGGTTTAGCTCCAGACAAGTTTCAAAATCATAAGAATGTCCAACAGTCTACTTAGTGAAGTGTCCTGCTCCTCAGGATTACCAGCGAGATGCCTTTGAGAGGTGGGAGCATAGGGGCAATAATCTTAAAATTGTTGTTTTCCAATAGCATTTTGCAAAACACTGCTATGAAGTTGTCTATATCCCTTTTAAATCTGTCCACCATTTGATGCAGGCATTTACAACATGTGTTTAAGTGGAAACGGGGATAATGCATGATTCATCTCATACACCTAATTGCTTTGTATATTAATACATTGGGAGTGCAAGCTCTTACAACAGAATTGGTTTGAGATATGAATAAGGTGAGAGGCAGTTGATATGGAGGTTAAAGCATCAGACTAGAAAGCAGAAGACTGCCTTGTAGTACTGTTTTAGGCAGTACTGAAGCCAGCTGGTCTTCAGGTCTGCCGAACATGCATGGGGGGTGGATGTGGGGGATGCATGTGCATGTGGGGGCGGGGTGCATGCATAGGGGCCACACATGTGTATTGCATTTTGGGAGTTTGGGCACATTCACACGTGTGCACTTTGTCGGGAAAAGGTTAGCCATCACTGGTCTAGTGACTGGTCACTCTCCCTCCCTCCTAGGAAAGAGGTAATGGCTAACCATTTCTGAAAAAAATCCTTGCTAAGAAAATTGCAGGGATTTGTCCAGGCATACTTTAAGAATCAGACATGATTGAACAAAAGAAAAAAATAATAATAAGGCCGGTTCCTTGATTGAAGAAAGCTTGTAATGACATGTACCTGAAGGAATTTAGAAGCTTCTGATAGTTTTTAGGGTCAAATAGGTGCACAAGATATGCTTGCTATATAGATTGTTGTGTTGGGGGAAGATTTGAATGTTGTCTCTTGCTTCCACCCCCAGTTCTTAAGTGAGGCATTCAGAGACTAAATGTTTATTTAATTTCTTTTTTTCTTTTCTCCATGCAACATCTGTATCTCATAAAAAAACCAAAGGGAGAGACATAAGGGGGGAAGACAAGTCAGGCAAATTGCTTCTATCTTTCTCCCATAGGTACCTCTCTTGGATTTTCATGTCCTTTAATTTGCAGATAGATGTCATAAAGACTATAGACGTATGAAGAGATAAAGGGAATGATGAGGTATAAATTAGGAATTAGATTTCCTTTTCTATTACATTGCTTAATTAAATTCCACCAAGTTGGCATTGACTCTTAATAATGACATAGACTCTTCCCATGATAATCTATCCTCAACGTGGCCTTTTAAGTCTAATAGTGTATTCATTACTGTTGCCATCAGATCTATCCACCTTGCTACTGGTTATCCTCTTCATTTTCCCCAGCATTATGGGTTCCTCTTCCCATAATGTAGCTGAAATATTAAGCCTTGACTGAGAACTCTAAGTTAATTTATTCAGTATCCATTTGCTTGTGTCATATGCTAACCATGGTATATTCAAGAATCTTCACCAATGCTAAATTTCAAAACCGTCAATGCCTCTTTTATCCTGCTTCTTGAAAGGCCAACTATATAATGTCACAAGCAACACTATTGTCTGGATGATTCTAATTTTTGTAGGTAGAGACATATTATGGAATCTGAATATCCCTTTCAAAGCCTTCAGACCTACTGTTCCAGACTATGTTTGTGTGTGTGGAGTTTGTGTACACACACACACACACACACACACACTGGTGGGATTCAAAATGTTTTACTACCAGTTCTGTGGGCGTGGCTTTGTGGGCATGGTGTGGCAGAGGAAGGATACTCCAAAATCCCCATCCCCCCCACCCCATTAACCTGCTTTCTAGCTCCTTTCTCCTGTTCAGTGCAACAAAAGAAATTCAGCTGGAAGGCAGCGTGGGCGTGGCCAGCCTATTTGCCGGTTCTCCGAACTACTCAAAATTTCTGCTGCCGGTTCTCCAGAACCTGTTGGAACTGGCTGAGTACCACCTCTGCACACACACACATACACATATACAGTTTTGTAGCAATATACCTATTAATCCTGCCTTATGGGTGATTTTTCTTTTACTGGTGAAAGAGGCATAATCTACCAAACGTTTTTAAATTGACTACTTGATGACCCATGCTTCACTCTTTGGGAACTAGCTCCATCAATTCAGAAGTTAGGTCTCATTTTTTATATACCAAGTTACCTTTTTTTCCTTCTTTCTCTGCCCACAAAGCTCTCCGCCCACTGCACAGACTAGATACTGACTTTTGTCATTGCCATAAACAGTTGTTTTCTCCCAATTAAGGCTGGTTCTGAAATAAATTTAAATGACAGGATTAGACTGGGATAATTACTTGAAACTGACTTTGCCCTCAAGCAAAGTTCATTCAATTGCTTTCATTTCTTAACTTTGCTAATGCAGATATCAAAGCAAGGCACTTTATGATCTCAGTACCTTTCTAAGCACTTCGCTTAAGTATTCATTGTGTGATACAAAATACCTGTTGCTGAAATAATTAAGAGAAGGAGTATTATCACCATATCCCAACCTTACATTTTGGCTTTGCAAAAAAAATGGCATCATTTAAATGGCATCATTTATCCTTGCCAATACCTTCTGAAGCAAAATTTCTAGTATTTGCACTGGATCAAAAACATGAGATGCTACTAAAATAGGGCATAGCAAATTAAAATAGGAATGAAGGAAGATGGCTTATATTGAGGTGGGATATTGCAATGATTCTTGGAAATATATGGGACTGCGGGATTTTTCCTTTGAAGCATGTACTCTACTACTAATGAATAGCAGTGATTTTCTGATTATATATACAGTATTTGCAAGAGGACCATATAGTTGTGTGACAATGTTACTGATTAATAAAGCATAATGGAAGGAAGGACAATAATTTCTGGATCACCCATACCGACAATTTGATATTATATAGTAAATAGGAGGGGGAGGAGTCAAAGAATTATAGAAACAAGGTCATTGTGTTATCCACATGAAAGTGTCCCTGATAGACAGCTATTTAATTTCTGCTTAGAAACATACAAGAAAGTGTAACTACCATGAAAATAACTGATTCCACTACTAAACATCCTGTACCATTTAGATACTTTATTTAATTACTTTTCACATTTCTATCCTACCACAAGTATTTAACTAGAATTTGTTTTCCTATAAAGTGAATTTGCTTTCTCTATATGGTATAATACATCCAACTGAACAAACCCCAGTCTTA
Source organism: Thamnophis elegans (assembly GCF_009769535.1). Taxonomy (NCBI): domain Eukaryota; kingdom Metazoa; phylum Chordata; class Lepidosauria; order Squamata; family Natricidae; genus Thamnophis; species Thamnophis elegans. The sequence goes on from NC_045546.1 coordinate 27,149,583, forward strand.
ATCTGAGTCAGGATGGACAATCTATAACTCACATACAATTTCCCAACACTCATTTTCAGCCTCCAGATTATTTCCAGAATGTACCACTTGCAAAAATCTGGATTTTTTGGTTTTCCAATGACCTTCTCCCTTTTTCTTTTGTTTAACCAATAGTTAAAATGGGTGTTTTGAGCCTCTATAAAAACCAAAGGTACCAAAACCTGTCACCCCTTTCCCAAAATTGTTGTGCTATGAGTCTATAGCTTTCCTAGGATGAATTTCAAACTGAAAAGGTGGCTTTCACCATCAGTCAGGTTGATTTAAATCAAACAGTACCAGCCACAGCCTTTTTATGGCATTTTAAAATAGGAAAATTATCATGCAATTAGAAAAATCCAATACTGCACTCATGAAATTATTAAACGTATGCACATATACAGCATGAGCATTGGCAGTGAGAAAACTTTCATACATATACATATTTCAGTTACATTTACCGACTTGACATTCAATTGTGGACCCAGACTGAAGAATTTTCTGAATAGTAAAAAGCTCTAGTCCTATTTCAAGCTAATTATGAACAAATGTTAATTATTTGGGTGGATAAATTAAGAAGCATACCTCTCGCATTTCCACCTCTTTCATTGTGCTGGAGGTAAGAGAGGAGGAACGGGGGGAAAATGCACCCCTTTTTAAAAGCAAATTATAAGGCAATTCATGTAGTGTGCTTGCAATGAATAGGCATTTTCTATTCCCACATGCCCAGAAAAAAATAACCATCAGGTGCAGCCAAACTGATCTTCAGATGGGCGAAAAATTGCAAAACTAATATTCAAGGCTTTCCGACTTATAAAGACAAAGATGTGTTCTGGTAAGCAAGTCAGTAGGTAACATCACTTGGCAAACAAACCCTTGCTAAGAGCATTTGCTGGAAATATTTATTCTTTTTTCCTGACAAAAAGTGCTGAGTGCATGGATCACATTACACATACAGTAGGTTAGCTGATGTAATTTTGGAGTTATGGGAACTGGGAAGAGCCTCTATTTCCCTTCAGTATATATCGTGGTGCGGGGAGGGGAACTGACTCAACCTCAAAGGAGATTTCTTCTAAATGACACAGGACGAAAAGGTTGCATAGTGACCTCCACAGCGATAACAAAGTGAAAATAGGAATCCTCTTCCTCTGTAAAGTAGTATCTTTCGGACAGGAAAAATAGGTAATTTGTATTGTTCAAACTGACGCTAAGTTAGTGATGGTGCACATAATCCTATATTTTAAGTTGATCTTTCAGTTTGCAAATTTCTTTGCTGAACTCTTGTGTTAATCAGGTAGCCCTCAACTTCACAACAGTTGTTTTTACTCAAAGTTATAACAGCACTGAAAAAAGTGACGTGACGGGTTTTCACAGTTATGTCTGTTGCAGCCTCTCCCTGGTCACGTGATCAACATTCAGAGGCTTTGGCATCTGGAAACCATTTATCATGGTTGCTGTGTCCCATGGTCATGTGATCACCTTTTGTGACCTTCTGACCAGCAAAGTCAATGGGGAAGTCAGATTCACTTAACAACCGTGTTACTAATTTAAGAACTACAGTGATTCACTTAACAAATGTGGTCAAAACTCAATATCTCTCTCACTTAGCAACAGAAATTTTGGGTTAGATTGTATGGCAGTCATACATTAAGGACTATTTGTGTAGCCATGGAATTAAGGCAAAGATAGAAAGAAAAACTGGTGTTGGTGCAGTGGTGGGTTCCGGATCCCGTTGCAACCAGTACGCTGCAACGGGGCTGGGTGTTCACAACGTGCATGCGTGCAGTAGGCACATGTGTACTTTCCCCCCCCCACAATGCTCCAGCTGCTCAGCGGACTGTTGTGCAGGTGCTGTGCACACTCAGTGTGCATGCGCGAAAGCCACGATTGGCTCAAATACAGGTTAAGAAGGTCAGGCGGGTGGGCAGGCCCTCTGGAGCACTGTACCAGAATGGTACCTGGTGCTCCCAGCAGGCACCGGTACGCCCGTACCAGGGCTTATCGGTCATATCCCACCACTGTGTTGGTGGTAGGGATTGCTCAAGATCAGTTGCATAATTTAAGAAAAGATACATCTACATAATGACTGACTCTCCATTCTTATGACCAAGAGTATAAATACAATTTAAGAGAGGGACGCGGTGGCTCAGTGGCTAAGATGCTGAGCTTATCGATCAGAAAGGTCAGCAGTTTGGCGGTTCGAATCCCTAGCGCCGGGTAACACAGTGAGCTCCTGTTACTTGTCCCAACTTCTGCCAACCTAGCAGTTTGAAAGCATGTAAAAATACAAGTAGAAAAGAAATAGTAACCACCTTTGGTGGGAAGGTAACAGCGTTCCACGCACCTTCAGCGTTTGGTCATGCCGGGCACATGACCATGGAGACGTCTTTGGACAGCACTGGCTCTTCGGCTTTGAAACAGAGATGAGCACCGCCTCCTAGAGTTGGTAACAAATAGCACATATGTGCAAGCATACCTTTACCTATAAATACAATAGGTGATGAGTAGATTAAAGTGCTGGCCTAGAATGAGGGGCCTATAAGTTCTTGACCTCCCTTATACCTGAAAGCTGACTGGATAACTTTGGACCAGTCACTGTCTCCATCCCAACTTACCTCACAGGATTGCTGATGTGGGGAAGATAGGAGTATTAGGCATGTCACTGTCCTGAGTTAATTATATATGTAAGAAATAATAAAGCTATTTAGCTGCTGCAAGAAGATTGCACACATTATAAATAAGGAAGGGCATGACAAAATAGCAACAATAGTACATTGGAATATCTGGAAGAAATACAGCAAGAATGGGTGGGATCACAAAATAGACAAGAAATAAAGAAGCTGAAATGCTTTGGGTCTTGAAAATTCAAACAGACAAGCATCTGCCACACAATATGCCGGACTTAACATTTGTTGATAAGAAAGACAAAAAAAGGAGTGTCTATTGTGGACATTGCAATACCTGGAGACAGCAGAAAAGAAGAAAAGAACAGGAGAAAATTGCAAAATACAAAGAACTGCAAATAGAAGTAAAAGAACAATTGCAAAAGAAAACAAAGACAGTATACCAGTAGTAATAGGCATATTGGGTACAATTCCAAAACATCTGGAACACCACTTAAATACTGTTGGTGTTGACAAAATCATCAGCTAACTTGCCAGAGGAAGCTTTACTGGGATGCAGCTTACATCTTGAGATGATACTTTTAACACCATCAAAGAACAGCAGCTGACTATCCCACCCCCAGGTCCATGGAGAGGACTCACTGGTTGACCTAACGCCAAATCTAGTCTAAACATCTGGCTGACTGTACAACCAAGCATAATAATAATAATGTATTCTAAATATATTGAAGCAACCATAATAGACACCAGGCATACCTTTCCTGAGCAGCTCATGCAGATAGTCCTCAACTTATGACGGGTTGCTTAATGGCTATTCAAAGTTATGCCAAACCTTTCCAGAGCTTCCTATAACCAATTTTGGAGTTATGAGGGCTGCACACATCTCTGGTCAGGTGATCACATTTTGAGTGCTTGGTCACTGGTTCACTTTTAAGGCCATTTGCAGGGTTCTGATTGTGATCCATGTGGGTTATTTTGCTATTTTCAGGCATTTTCTTCCAGCTTCCAGTAAAAATACCAATTGGGTAAAATGGATTTGCTTAATGACTGCTGCATTCACTTAACAACCATCACAACAATGATTACAACTTTGAATCAAGTCACCTGGTGGCTCAACTTACGATCACAACAACTTATGACCATAATAATGGGCTCAATTACAGTTGTAAGGGAAAGACTTCCTGTAGTTGTAGGTTGCTATCATTGTAAATGTCAACAATTTGTTCTCCCTATACACAAGCTAGCTAAGAGGTGCAGAGCAGAGGTGGTATTCAGGTTTTGACCAGTTCTGGAGAACCAGTAGGGGAAATTTTGAGTAGTTCAAAGAACAAGTAAATGCCACCTCTGACTGCCCTCACATCTATTCTCTGTCTCCTGAGTCCCAGCTGATAGAGAGGGAATGTGGATTTGGTTGCAGTAACCTTCCCTGGAGTAGGGTGAGATTTTACAGTATCCTTCCCCTGCCATTCCCACCAAGCCACACCATGCCCACCAAGCCACACCCACCGGTAGTAAAAATATTTGAATTCCACCACTAGTTCAGAGGGTTAATCAGTTACAGACTAACATGGTTTCTGTCTTAAGCTATTAGATTTTGTTTTCTGTTTTATACAAATTAGTTATTAAGCTGTTCTGATTGTTTGATAATATAAGGCCGGCTGCCTATTATTCTTCTGAATAAAATATAGTTCTGTTTCCTGTGAAGACAGTGCTTCACTAGTATCAATAGTTGGAAAAGAAAACAAAGGAAATGAACTATCTTCTCTAAGCCATATGGGAAACAATTGATCCAAGCACTGTCTGAAGTTCACTTAACATGGATTAGGCTTTCCCACACATCTGTTACTAATACAGACAAAATTCCATGATTGACATTTTAATTCTTCCAAGCTTACAGAACTAATCTGGATTCTAATCAACATTCATAAATTTGGAAACAATGATATGAGGTATTCAAGATCAGTTAGTAGGGCACACATACAACAGTGCAAATTGAAATAGAGCAGTCACAAACTATGCTGGTTACCAGTTAGCTTCTTGTGCAATTCAAGATATGGGATATCATGGATAAAGTGTTCCATGTAGGATAACACCAGTTCTCGGAGAAACCATCTCTCTTCAGTACTACAGGTAAAAATATCTTTTACAGTGGAATAATTTATTTCAAAAGCTGGGAAATCCATGGCTTAAAGACTGACTGGGCTATCATCTTTCAGGAACAATGGTTGCATCTATATTGCAAGTCCTTGCATTAAGCAAGGACTTGTTTCTTGATCCCTCCACAATCCTTATTAAAGCTGTATTTGTGGGGTCCCAAAATACACCAAGCATCAAAAAATTAGTATTTATTTCTAAAGCGGAAGCTTGCATATTGCAAACCAAAACTGCTTGTTAGTTTGCAATTCCAGAATCACAGATGAAGCAGAGAAGAAACAAAAGATCTCTGGAAGAGGCAGCCATTCAATTCAGTAGAGAAAAATCATATGAGCAATGTAGCCTCCACCATAACTGAAGGGCCTGGGGTAAAAGCCATGTGAGACCTTTTTGAAGGAGGATAGGGGGCAAGCAATACACATCTCTTGAGGTTTCACTGATGGCATTGATTGATAGGCCTGGGAGCATGTGAGCTCAGTCTGATCAAATAGGATGGGCAGAGAATACTGGAGAGAGATGGCTCCTCAGAGAACTGGTGCTATTCCTTATGAAAGCCTCATAGGTCAGTGATGGTAAGCCTTTTCATAGCTGCATGCCGAAAGCACCCCCGTACATGCACCTATAATGCAGTGCATGTTCAACCCCCCCCCGTGTGCCCCCTGCACATGTGCATGTGTCTCCCACATGCGCCCCGCCCTCACATGCGTGTCAGAGACCCAAAAACCAGTTGGCTGGCAGGAGGCACACGCACATGCGTGGTGGAGCTGAGCTGTGACAGCTTGTATGCCCGCAGAGAGGGCTCTGCATGCCACCTGTGGCATGAATGACAGAGGTTCGCCATCACAGTTATAGGTCATATCCAATGCCTTAAATTGCATAAGAAGCTAACTAGCAATAAGCATAGTTTGAGTCAGAAGTATTAACATTAATGCCTGTGCCAATATTGGGGACCAGCTGAAATTTTCATGTTGTCCCCAAGTTCAGCTCATATTATAACATATTGTAATAATCTATATACAGGATCATCAGTGTAGGAGTGATTGTCTGGAGGGCTTTCCATTCCAGAAGGTAGCATTTTTCTTATCCAGAATGCCTCTAGGCCTCAGAATCTTTTCCTAAACTTTCTTAGAAAACAATGGTAGGCTGGTGCCCAGTCTTTGGATTGGAGGTATACGTAGTACTCAATTTGCAACCATTTTTAGCAACCATTCAAAGTTACAACAGGGCTGAAAAAAGTGGCTTATGACAGGTCCTCACACCTACAACTGTGGCAACATCCTCATAGTCACACATATTTTTAACAGTTGTAAAATCCCGTGGGCTATGTGATTGCAACTTACAACATTAATATTGTTACACCAGTTTTGTATTGTACAAAGGTATATAACTTGCCTTCTCAAAGTAGAAAATATATTAGAAAGGAAATCTATGGAGATTCTCAGTCATCCAGGTCATGGTGGTCTCAAAGGTGCTTTTTCAAGAGGCAACTGGACTATCTTGTTTTTCTTTGAAGAAGTTTCGTTTCTCACCCAAGAAGCTTCTTCAGCTCTGGCTGGATGGTGGGGAAAGGGAGGATTTAATACTCCTCGCAGATAGCTGGTCATTTGCATTCTTTTAGAGAGTTGTTGAGGCAACAGTTTCAATAGTTCCAAGAAGGCTCACCCATTTGCACTACTCCAGTGACCCTAATGACAGAGATAAACCTCCAGATGGCCTCAATGACTCTCTAAAAGAAGGCAAATATAAATCCTCCCATTCCCCACCATCCAGCCAGAGCTGAAGAAGCTTCTTGGGTGAGAACGGAAATGTCTTCAAAGAAAAATCAGAAAGTCCAGTTGCCTCTTGAAAAAGCACCTTTGGGATTAGAAAGGAAGTGATTCATTCAACAGATCCCTTTTTACTGCCAATATCTGATCCAGGAGTTTCTGTTGTAAAGCTGTTCCTTAGATATGTCTTTCTGCAAGTACTCCCTCGGGTATTTTACACTAGTCCATGAACTGCTGTCAGCAGCTTGAATTATTGCAGGAAATGTTTTATTATAGACTTCACCCCAAAATGTCTAAATTTGGGAGATCTTGGGAAGCACGTGCCAGTGTGTACTAAGGCAGCCAATAGTAGTAACAAGGCAGCAGTGAGAACCAAATGCTACAGTGCTGTGGGACATATGTAAGGGCAAATATTGTATATGTACTTTACTACTGTATTGTAAAATAACCACCAAGCAGCAACAGTAATTCAGTGGGAGGGACTCATAGTGCAACTGGCCAAGACCCTTGTGTCAAGCCTGCAGCCAGTTCCTTTTGGAATCTTTGGCCTGCCACACTAATATTCTATTCTACTATGCTGTTACATTAGTGAGGAATTGGGAGGGGGAATAGTAAGGAGTAGAATGTGATATTGTCAAAATAAAATTCCTTTCTAGAATCCAAGGTCCTCCTTTGTCTCTACAGCTCTGCACCTGACCGGAACTGGATGGGTGGAACTGCTAGCATGGCAGTGGAAGACTGAACCATGTGATGGACTTGTGGGTGTGGGGCCAAGATCATGAACTTTCAACTGGGTGAGGAAAACCCAGGAAGCTCAGATTCGGGTTTTCCCAGATGTGCCAACATGGCTCTCTTAAAAAAATTGGAACTTAGAGCAATACTTTGCCTTGGAGTCTGATTTAATTTTGGATGTTATTTGGCACCCTGACACCTTGGATGTTTGATTTTGGACACACTCCACATTACTAGCTTAAGTTTTAAAGCTTTAAATGCTTTCCACCTACTGTCACACTTTCAACATCTTTTAAGACTGAGATTCTCAAGCAGAGATCACGAGCCTCTGGGGATTATTAGCAAATTTGAAGGAAGTTGCAATTGGGAGAGCGTTGTGCACCCACAAAGCAGAAACCTTATCAAAACATGTTCCTGTTCATTCTCGACAAGCCATCTGTCAGCTTGTCCAATCAAAGCAGAGATCAAAGCCCAGAGCATTGTCTTGCAGGGCTCCAGGTCTGTGTTCATTTGCCAAATAACTTGAGAACCCATTTCTGTCAGAATTCTCTCCACTTTGCTTGGACAAGCCAGAAAACGGCTCACATGCTCACTCTGGAGCAAGTTCTGAGCAAGTCTTTAACTCTTGCATATGCAAGCCTTATGGCTTGCGTTTACAAAGCCGGGGTGCTGTCAGATCTTCCTCCTGCTCTAACCAGACAAGCTGGCAATTGGTTTTCTCAAGCAGAATGGGAGGGAAAGCTTGGATCACAGCCTGACAGAACCCTGGCTTGCTGTGAACAATCTCTGTAGCTCAGGTATCCTAATTTAGATCGCTGTCAGAATTTGTTCCTGCATTACCTGGAGAAGCTAGGAGCCAAGTTAGAATTTTCTATACTTCTTGTGAGAAAGAGCCAATAAGAAGTTTAATATAAATGTAGCTAGAGAAATTAGAATGGCTATCTGAAAAAATAAAAGCTAGTTTTTAATGATTATGTAAAACTTTATTTCCCTTTTTAAAATATGGCTTAAATTTAATTGATAGATTATTTCTCATGAAAATGTTTTATATTCAATGAAATGGTTCTATAACTGTTTTATTAGATATATAGATCAAAATGGACTGATTAAGGGTAAATGGCATATTTAGCCCTTGCCCAGCCTTAACCCAAATGAAGTAATTTAATATGTGGGCAGAATATTATCCAAATTTATGAATCATTTTATGGGTCATGGCTTTGATGGGGAAGATTTGTAGAAGATCTCTGATTGGACTGGTGGGACTGGAAATTTTGGTGTTAGATAGGTTTGGGGAAAAGATATTAGGAGGGAATCAGGGCCATTCTCTCCTTGGGGGGAGAGAATGGGGAAAGTTGTGGAGGGTAAAGCAATATATGAGAGTCTTGCTCTGTTATTACTGACAGCCAGGTCAATCTATAATAAGGGTTCTTTCATCCGTGATATAACTATGGATGAGCAGGCTAAGTTGGCATGCATCACTGAGACTTAGTTGGTTGGGATTAAAAGGCATTGCTCTCTCTCTGAAATATACTTGGCTGGGGATCAGATGTGGCATCAGCAGAGATTCTAGAATAGAGGTGGGAAAGCAGCCATTATCCAGAAGACTCTGGAGGCCTCCTGGGGCAATGTCCCACTGAAAGGTGGATGTCATGGCCCCACCATATTTATGAAGTGTGAATGTAAAGATCAGTTGGTACTGATGTTTATGTACCATTCTCCCTGTTAAACAGCAACTTTCCTGACTCAACTGACTCTGTGACCATGTAGGTGGTGGAATCCCTAGCTGGAATATTTCATGCTGGAAGATTTCAATCTGATCTCCCGTGATACAGGGGCAGAAGTGACACAGGCATCATGGAAACCAAGGACTTATCCACCTTACTGATGGCCCAACTCACTGTGGGAATTATGTGTTGGCTCCACTTTTTATCTTGTGCCAGTAATAATTTTGTGTTTGCAAAAAATTGTTACCTGTCTCTTATCATGGACAGATCACTCACTGGAAGTTCTCCACAGTTCCCAATGAAACGATTGCAATGTGTTCTATATGGGCTGCACCAGTGGTGGGATTCAATTTTTTTTACTATTGGTTCGGTGGGCGTGGCTTGGTGGCCATATCATGGCTTGGTGGTTATGGCTTGGTGGGTGTGGCAGAGGAAGGATACTGTAAAATCTCATTCCTTCCCCACTCCAGGAGAAGATTATTGCAAAATCTCCATTTCCTCCAGATCAGCTGGGACTCGGGAAGCAGAGAATAGATGGGGGGCGGGGCCAGTCAGAGGTGGTATTTATTGGTTCTCCGAACCACTCAAAAGTTCCACTACCAGTTCTCCAGAACTGGTCAGAACCTGCTGAATACCATCTCTGGGCGCCTTTGAAAAGCTTCAGAAATTTCAGCTGGTTTAGAATGTGTTGGGACATGCAGTATGGGATACACCACGATATAGTCACATAATACTAGTATGGTGTCCGTGAGCTGCTTTGACTTCCAGTGAGCTACATTGACAGCCCAGTAGACTTCCAGGTGCAATTTAAAGTTCTGGTTGTCACCTTTAGAACTCTGCATGGCCTGGAGCCAGGTTACTTGTAGGACTGTATATACCCAATGGTTTCTACCGGTTCCACCAAATCTGGCAGCGTAGGCAGGTCCCCTCAATGAAACAATGTCACCTAATAGGATGCGGGCTTTTTTTGGTCATGGCATTTGCTTTATGGAGCAGCCTTCCCCAATAGATGTGGATAACCCCAACTTTACAGAGGAAGAAGACCAGATTCTTCCTCTAGGCACAGAGACCAGGCTCTTAGTTTGGGAATACCAGTGTGGATGCATGGTGTAAGTGTTTTTAATGAGAGAGCCTTATCCAAGTTTTTTGTTCATTTGCTTGGTTTTATTGCTGATGTTTATATGGCATGTTTGCCACCCAGAGCTTTGTTGAATAGCTGGGCAGCCTTACAAAGTTGATAATAAAACTAAATAACCTCATTTTAAGGTTTGGCCTATGGAATGTTCCTGTTCTAAAATGGGCAAATTCTGGATGTGGTCTCCTAAAACATCATATTTGATTATGCCACACTCTTTCTAGATTGTTTCTTCATTCCCAAACAAAAGATGAAAATGGCCTTTTCATTACTCTTCAATGCTATCGTTATTACATTGCAATTGGTTTGTTGGGTATCTTGATGAGTTTTGTAGTTTGATGGAGATCTCTCTTCATTTACTTGCTATTCTTTTATTTGTTTTGACAAGCATGTATAGGATAATAGATATAAGTATATGCAAGATTATGAATACATGAAATGGGTATGAATAGATGGACTTGTTAGATAGGCACATTGGTGCACTTTTGCACACCCCTTGACAGACGTTGTTATTAATAGAGAATAATACAGCTTGTTTTCTTTTAGCTCAGTTTTAACTATCTCCTCATTTAGAGGCACGTATATGGATGCACCTATGTGCATAAATAAGGGTATCAGATTTGTTCAGTGGTAGCTGAAGTTATTTACACACAGATGATGATGATCTTTGTGGCAGTGTATGTAAACAAGGCTCATATTTACTCCCACACACAATGATCTTCAGGTTCTTTAGTAAACAGGATTATATTAATGCGTAAGTAGGTTAATCATTTCTACAGAGTTCATTTCTTCTTGCCACTTCCTTCTTCTTCAACATTCTTCTTCAGGCTCTTACAGTAACACTTAGCAATCTGCAAAGTGCTTTTAATTCCAAGGACATTTTCTTCTGCACAGCACATTGGTTGTCTCCTTTTCTCCTATTGAAACAATAAAGTCATTTTCATTGTTTGCTTTGTTATAGAAAAAAAAGAGCTCAGGGAGGATGAAGTCCTTTGCTGGAATTGGTTTTGTTTTTGTTTCCATTTAGAAGCTGTTGTGTTACTTGCTTACAGCTACTTGCAGCTTCCAACCAGTCTGATCCTTTCCGTTAGATGTTTTTTCTAAATCTTCTTTCACAAACTCTTGGAATATTTTCCTTATATAGGAGCTGCGGTGGTGCAGTGTTTGAGTGCAGTACTTCAGGGTAATTCTGCTGACTGCCAGTTGCCTGCAATTTGGCAGTTCAAATCTCACCAGGCTCAAAGTTGACTCAGCCTTCCATCCTTCAGAGGTGGGTAAAAAGAGGACCCAGTAGTTCAAACTGTTTGGCAACTTCTGGAGAACTTGGTGCCTCAGCAGATCAGATATTATCTGCCAGCTAATTTTTCAAATTGGTATTGCCAATACATTCCTGAGGATCTTTGTCAGTCTCCACCAGATGAAATCTTGGTCAACTCTTCACCAAAGGTAAAGTTTTGCTAGTCATTCCTGACTCTAGGGCAGTGGTTCTCAACCTGTGGGTCGGGATCCCTTTGGGGGTTGAACGACCCTTTCACAGGGGTTGCCTAAGACCATCAGAAAACACATTTTTGAAAAAAATACGGAAAACAAAATAATTTTATGGTTGGGGGTCACCACAACATGACAGGCTTTAGACTTCTCAGGATACAGGAAAAGTTTATTTGGCAACCAGGTTCAGAAAGGTAGCCCATGGCTTAGCATTGCAAGTTCTGAACAACCTTCATTATTGAAGCACGCATTCTTATACATTCTCAAAAGCATTGCAACACAGAAATACTTAACACCTTCTTAGTGGTTATCTTGAGGAGAAAGCCTTATAAGGAGATGGGGTCTTCTCCTTTTGTTTATGGAGTACGTGTAATTAACAAACTTTAATTGAACCTTGGACTTTTGACATAGGCTTTTGACATAGACTTTTGACATAGAGACATCTTATGGTTAGGCACTGGCTTCCTGTTTCTTTTGCAAGTTCCAACTCTGTCTATGTGGCTTTTAATATAGAAGTAAAGGGGCTCTAAGAGGCTGTCCAGCCTGACCCAGTAGGTTTCACACTTAATGTCCAAATCTCACTTACATCTGCTTTAACATGAGAAACTGTATTAAAGTGGTCGCGGCATTAGGAAGGTTGAGACCCATTGCTCTAGGGGGTGGTGCTCATCTCCGTTTCAAAGCACAAGAGCCGCAAAAAACCTCTAAGCTTCCCAGAAATTCAGAATACTCAGCTAAGAGCTGATAAAAATTCTGGTGCTTGACAGGTCAGGTTAGTGGAGGCTTCTCAGGCATATGCTCACCTCAACCTAGCAAATGAAAGTATCAAAGGATAAATGCTGATTCTGTAAATCAAGCAGCCATTGATATCAGGTAAGGTTTTTTTTAAAAAAAGATGGTACCTAAATGACCAAGCTTGGATACTGTGAATTGGTAATTTCATTTTGATCAAAGAAGGGAAACCAGGAAAGAGGGGAGAGGGAGGGGGGAAGAAAGGGAAAGAGAAAAAGCACAGGAAAGAGAAAAGAAGAAATGGAGATAGGAGAGAAAAGAGGACCTTCCTTTTAGTTTGCAGGACTGATCTAGTAGTAGTAATGTCCATCTGGATTTGAAATAAGATTTTGAAATTGATTGCCAGAATCCTTCCAATGGGAAAATGCTGATTTTGACTTCTTTAGAAAAAAAGAAAAGGATGGGGGGAGGAAAAATGATTTTGGACTTCTTAGAAAAAAAATATGATAGGATGGGAATTTGAACATTGGATACCACTGTCCCATCTAGGCCATCCTAAACATGATACTCAGTGCTGGTGCCAAGGCTGGGCCTGAATGAAACCAAATGTAACTTCTGCCAATGGGCAAAGAGATCTTTCAGTCTCCCTTCTCCCTCCCTCTCTCTCTCCCCCCTCTCTCTCTCTCTCCCCTCTCTCCCTCCCTCCCCCTCTCTCTCCCTCTCTTCACTTTAGTTGTAACCAGGATCCAGTTCTCTGCTTACAGAAAGATGTTCTTTTCTCATTAATAGAGAATAAGGTTTTCTAGGCTTTAGGCTTTTCCAAACACTTTTTATAATTTCTCTCACACATACACTCTCTTCCTTTTACTTATTTATCTTCTTTCCTGAGTGTAAATTTTAAAACTTCTGAAAGAAAGGTGAAGCATTTGGGAGAATTTTCCACAATTCTTTTTCAATATGAAAGTGGGTAAATCATTCAAGGGGAGTCTTTGCAGCAGAAGCAGAAAACTATACTCTGCCTCTGTGGAGAAACCAATAGAAAACCTGTTCCATAATCTCAGTGTAAACATCTTTCTCTGAAAACTTCAAAGACACAAGCTCAGTATTGCAATGTTCTCTCTTTCCCCCTCTCTCTTTCCATTCTCTGTTCCTTTCTTTTTGATCCTCTGCTCTTCGTATCCTGCTTTCATTGTGAGCACGTCTTAAAAGGGACATACAGAAGAAAAATAGATGTTGCCCTCAAAGGGTCACCCCTAATTAATATCCTCTGAGGCAGCTCCCTAATTAGCATGCAGATCTGATTTCAACTTAGCTTATTAATGGGTTCATTCTTCTGAGAATAGCAATTAGGCAAGGCACTGATATACTGTGCCATGGTGAGGATTTGCACCCTATAGGACCCTTGTCCCGTTATAATCTAATAGTTTGCAGTAGAGCATAATGCAAGACATCACAAATTCAGGATGAAGAACCCCCGCTGGCCAATTTCAAACATTAGCCATGAATGCTGAATAATTTATCTTTCTCTAGTTTCATATATAGTAAACAAGTTTGGGACTACCAGGTGATGAAATCAGATGTAACAATCAAGGAATGCCCTTCTGAAATAATCATATACATATGGAAAAGGGGATTCGGTAAAGAAAGTTTTGCTAATCATATACATGATGAATTTCTAGAAAAAAAATCCATAGAGAAATAATTCTTAAGTTAGCTTTCCCAAATGTTATATGGTTGGATATGTATATGTTAAATAAATTATGTTGTGAGTATCAAATGTTATACATCACAAATTTATTTTTATGTATTATTTAATCTTTATTTTGAATTATATCTAAAGGCGGAAGAACATAGAGTATGCAAATACAGTGTGTAACTGCTTCTTCTTTGCTTTCTGTCATTTATCTTTGATCTTCCCCGCTACCATTGAGATAGCAGCCATCACTCAGCTGATAATTTGCAAGGAAAATTTCCATTGTATAACATGTAGATAGAGATAGAAGATTACAAAGACCTTGGCATCTTGTCTTACTATATACTTTGTGAGATGATCAGACTTTTCACCATCCACATCTATTTCCTTCTCCTTGTTCAAAATGCATACCATTAAAGAATGAAGACTATTTCAGTACCACTTCAACCAAGGAGGGACAGGTAACAGCGTTCCCCATGTGCCTTCGGCGTTTAGTCATGCAGGGCAAATGACCACGGAAATGTCTTTGGACAGCGCTAGCTCTTCAGCTTTGAAACGGAGATGAGCACCGCCCCCTAGAGTCAGAAATGACTAGCATATAGTGCGAGGGCAACCTTTACCTTTACTTTAAGTTTTAACATTAGATCCTCATTTGTTATTTTAACTGAAAGTCACAGAATTGTGAAAAATCATGATAACATACTGTAATTTCATATTGATAGCATGGTAGATCAGTACACAATTATGTTTTATAACTTTAAGAGCTGGGGTGGTGCAGTGGTTAGAATGCAGTATTGTAGATACTTCTGCTGATTGCCGGCTGCCGGCAATTTGGCTGTTTGAATCTCACCAGGCTCAAGGTTGACTCAGCTTCCATCCTTCCAAGGTCAGTAAAATGAGAACCCAGATTGTTGGGAGCAATAGGCTGACTCTGTACACTGCTTAGAGCAGTGTTTTTCAACCTTTTTTGTGCAAAGGCACACTTTTTTCATGAAAAAAATCACGAGGCACACCACCATTAGAAAATGTTAAAAAAATTTAACTCTGTGCCTATATTGACTATATATAAAGTAATTCTCCCACGGCACACCTTACACTATGTCACGGCACACTAGTGTGCCGTGGCACAGTGGTTGAAAAACACTGGCTTAGAGAGAGCTATAAAGCACTGTGAAGCAGTATAGAAATCTATTGGTAAGTGCTATTTAAATTTATATGACACCCATCTTGCCATCCCAAACGACATTGCTTTCAAATCTTCTGATCTCATTTGTATCCAAGTCTCACTCTCCCTCAGATAGGGAGATGCCATTGTTTGGTGCTGTTGGAAGTATAGTGGCAGGATATTTGCTCTTCCAAATAAAGCTGAGGGTGATTTTGTCAATAGTGATGATGTTCAAGTCGTTCGCCAGATGTTTTGGGATTGCACCCATGGTGCCTATTGCTATTGGTTTTATCCTTGCTTTCTTTTTTTTAACAGTTGTACTATTTTCAGGTCATTGCATTTTGTCATTTCCTCCAGTTCTTTTCCCCCTCCTTACTCTGCTTGTTTCCAGCTATTGCAATGGCTACTATCCAGACTTTTCTTTTGTCTTTCTTATCAATATTGTTAAATCTAGGGTGCTATGTGGCACATTGTTCTTTGTTTGAATTTTCAAAGCCCAGAGCATTTAGCTTCTTCATTTTCATTTCATTTTGGCTATTTTGTGGTCCTCACCAGTTCTTGCTTGAAGGAAAGTGGTTCTTCTTACAGACATTCCAATGTACCATTGCTGCTATTTGCCATGCCATTGTTTGTAAATCAGTCTGTGCAATCTTGGTGTAGCAGCTAACAAGGTGATCCACTGTTATTTCAGTTTCTTTGCAGAGGCAGCATTTGCTCAGTTGCTGTCTTCTCAATACTGGCTTTCTATGCATTTGTTTTTAAGGCTTGGTCTTGCGCAGCCATAATTAGCCCCTCTGACTCTTTCTTCAACTTTCCTGCTCTTAGCCACTGCCAGGTCTTGTTATTATCTGCTTCCCTGCTGTTTTTTGTTGTTATTCTTGTTATGTACCACATAATAATTTGGCTTGCTGTATCTCTTTTGTAGTCTTCATTTGTAGGCAGTTTGGTCTCTAGTACTCAATATCCCCTTCATGGCATACTAGCTTCAGTGTATCTTCCTCATTCTCCTCCAGATATTATTCCAATGCCCTTTTTCCTTCCTCAAATATCTGGTGTAGTTGCAACATTCCACGCCCACCTATTTTGCTCGGTAAATAGAGTCTGTCAACATCACTGTATGGTTGAAGGCATGATTTGTTGTCATTATTTTTCATTATTTTTACTACCAACTCCCTCTGGTTTCCTTCTACAATCTAAGCTATTTCTGGCAAGGCTTCAAATTCTTTGCCTTAGGTATATCTTTGCAGTTCTTCAAGTTCAACTTCTGTGAATTCCTTTTTTTTAATGTATTATAAATCACAGCTGGTCTGCTAGTCTCTGTTCTGTTATTTTTGAGTCTGGATAGTTCTCCCTTGCCCCCCAAACTGGTGCATTCATTTCAGATATCCTCTTCTTGTGGATTTGATTTGTAATAACAGATCATTACTCTTCCCCACCCCCCAGCCCCAGTCTTCATTTATTTGCAATTGGTAAACCACTTTTCTCCCAGTAGTCCTGTATTGCTCCCTCAGTGCCCAGCCTACAGTCCTGATTCCTGAGCCCATTTGTCAGGAGATATCAAGGAACTCCAATACCTAGAATGGTCCACAACTGATTTGCTACGAGTTTCTGTAAATCAGGGGTTCTCAAACTGTTTAGACAAGGGGCCAATTCACAGTCCCTTAGACTATTAGGGGGATGGACCAGCTGGCTGGGTGTGTCTAGGTGGTCATGTGACTGGGTGGGCATGATTAGATCATGTGACTAGGTGGGAGTGGCCAATTAAATAGTCCATTGAACAATGCACACAAATTAAACTGAAATTTGTTTTGCTCCTGAGGTTGTTTTATTTGGTTTTGTTTGCATGTTGCTCTTTTGGTTGCCTTTTCTTTTTACTAGATCATTTTTTCAGTTGTTTAGGAGTCTAGTAGTCCAGGAAATTCAGTTTGCATCAATTCTTCTCAGCCCCAAGGAGCTTGAGATATCTCTCTCTGCCTCCCTCCCTCCCTCTCTCTCTCCTCTCTCTCTCTCTCTCTCTCTCTCTCTCTCTCTTTCTGTATTTCTCTCCCGCTGCAGACCAAAATCAGGCAAAAACGGCCCATTTTTTTGCCTCCTGGGGTGTCTGTGCGCCCTGTTTTTCACCTCCACCACCTCCAAAATGTCTCTGCAGGCCAAAATTGTTGGACTTACCTTTCAGTTCCAGCCTGTGGAGCTTGCAAAAGTAAGTCCTGCGGTTGGCCAAAGGGAGAGCGGGGTGATGCGGGGAGGGGGTAAGCCTCGTGGTCCTGTGTGGGCTGGATTAATGGCTTCGGGAGGGCCACATGTGTTATGTACATTTTGTATAGGATAATCTCCCCATCCTGGGTAAACAAAACTGGTAAATAAATAAACCCGAATAGTATAGAGAACAAATATTTTACACATTGCTGAACTCAATAATCCAGAACAATACCAGACATGCAGGAGTGAGATATTAAGGCTTGCAACACAGTGACATACAAGACAAGAGGGAGAAACGCTCATGTATTGTGATATTTCAGCTTGGTAAAGTTGGAAAAGAACTAACAGTGTGCAGATTCTACGGAGACTTTAAACCCTGTACTCATTGCACCACTTTCTAATTCCAAGTCTGCCTTAACTTAGCTATATATCCTCTCCAAGCTCTGGATGTGGGTTCTGAAAAATGATCTTTTAGGACAGGTTCCCCCTCACACATATGTGCTAGTTGTTCCTGACTCTAGGGGGTGGTGCTCATCTCCGTTTCAAAGCCGAAGAGCCAGCGCTGTCCGAAGACGTCTCCATGGTCATGTGGCCAGCATGACTAAATGCTGAAGGCGCACGGATTGTTGTTACCTTCCCACCAAAGGTGGTCCCTATTTTTCTACTTGCATTTTAGCATGCTTTTGAACTACTAGGTTGGCAGAAGCTGGGACAAGTAACGGGTGCTCACTCCATTACGTGGTGCTAGGGATTCGAATTGCCAAACTGCCGGCCTTTCTGATCGACAAACTCAGCGTTTTAGCCACTGAGTCATCACAGCACGAGCTGCACTGGCTACCTGTTGATCTCCGGGTGCGCTTCAGGGTGCTGTTGACCATCTTTAAAGCCCTTCATGGTAGTGGATCTGAGTACTTGAGAGACTGCCTTCTGCTGATTACCTCCCTCCGACCGATAAGATCGCACAGACTGGGCCTCCTCCGAATTCCATCCGCCAGTCAATGTCGACTGGCGACTACACGGAGGAGAGCCTTTTCTGTTGCAGCTCCGACCCTGTGGAACGATCTCCCGTCGAGATACGCACCCTCACCACCGTCCAGGCCTTCCGCGCAGCCCTCAAGACCTGGCTATCCCAACAGGCCTGGGGATAAGCCTCTAATTTGCCCCACCCGAGTGTTGAATGCTGAATGCAAGTTGTGTTTTTATTATTTTATTTTGCTCACATATTGTTTATTTTGAATTGCACCCCCTCCCTAATGATTGTAAGCCGCCCTGAGTCCCCTCAGGGAAAAGGGCGGCCTATAAATCCTAATAAAATACTAAAAAATACTAAATACAGCATACAGATTTTGTGATGTACAGCTGTCAAGCAGGGTTTGCATGCCTTTCTTATTTCTCTGCTTAACTCTAATTCCTTACCCCTTTGCAAAGACCCATAACTCCATTCAGCAACTCTATCGTTGCCCTAATTGCTACCAGAGAACTTGAGTATGGTGCTGTGGTGCTTCTTTGAGAACTATTCCCTCTTTCATTGCACCTTCATTGCGTCTTCTCTTCTGCCCCATGTGAATTGGACCTTCCTAGAATACGGTAGAGTCTATGCAGACTGATCTAGCCACATTAAAGATATCCAGCCTTCAATTGGAATGGAAATATGTCCTTTTATTATTATTATTTTTAAAATAATGAATATGATTCTTAAGTAAGACTAGCAAAATTTAAAATTGTATGTATTATTTCCTATTAGATTTAATATGCCTTGTGCCACTGATGATACTTTGATTAGTTCTGATTTATCATTTATTTAATTTAAACATTTTAGTTAATTGTGTTGCAATTGCTTCATTTCATCAATCATTTTATTAATCATTTTATATGATTCATTTACTATGCTTTAAATATTTTATGCTCCTTTTATATGTTTTAATATCATATTTATGAATATTTACATAAAGGTTTTTATTTTATAGTATATTTAATTATTCTATCACCTGCCCTACTTGGTCTATCTGATAAATGAAGAAATGCTATTTGTTCAATCTTGACTTGCTGATCATCCTCAGAAATATGACTGAAGCAACTTGAGATGGAGATAAAACAGGCCTGCTTTTCAGTTATTAGTCCTGATGCTTTTCTTGTGGAATTCTGCCAATGAACAAGCATGCGTGTACATCAGTAAAACTCAGCAGAAAAAGCAATCACTCATAGATATGATTACATCAAGACTGTTTTCTCTGAATTTTATCAATGTCTATACGAGCATTCAAAAGAAGAAAGTTTTATGTTTGTATTTTGGTAAAAATACCCCCCCCCAAAAAAAAAAAATTAAAACTGAAAATAATAATAATAGAGTGTGCACATTTAATTCTCTCCTGTGGTACAGAGGAAAAAATTGTGTTTCCTATTTCACCAAATGCAAAAACCTGATTCCTCCTCAGTGTGTAAGAACTTAACTGGAATAAAGTCAGTCATGCTTAACGTTTCTGAAATCAATACTGATTAACTGAGTTAAGCTCAATGAGGGAAAGAAGTTTGAATGTTAAAATATGAATATGAATAATCCAGCCTCCAGATGCATTACCCTTCAGGGTATGAATTCATGCTCAGGAGCAAATAGAATCTATTCACCTTGGTTAATTGGCATTCACCCAGCTTTTATTCATTTTCGAGTCAAACACTTGCAGAACTAAAGCATGACAAGTATGGGGGAACAGTTACTTTTATATAGTTCCATCTGATACCTTCAACTCTCTTGCACAGAAGGCTTAGTAAAACAGATATGTCTCTGTGGGTCATAATAAATGGGAACAGTTGTGAGAAAATGTGATGCCTTTCAGGTTTCCTTTTTTAAATTACAACTCCACTCAACTCAAGATGTATTTTTTCTTTGAAAAATATATTTGCTGTATTTTTCAGAGTATAAGATTCACCTTTTTCCCTCAAAAGAGGCTGAAAATCTGGGTGCATCTTATACACTTAATACAGCATTTTTTGCCTCCCCAAACCCCACCCCCTTCACCAAAATGATGGTGCATAGCCTCTAGGAGGCTTGTAGAGTGCTCCTGGGGGCTGGGGAAGGCAGAAATGAGTGAAAAACAAGCTGTATGGGAATGAGATTTCTTCCAACAACTCATTCTCCGAACTGCTTAGAAAGTTAACAATTGGTTCTCCTGAATAGCTGTAAACTGGCTAAATCCCACCACTGGATAGATGGGGAAGGAGGCTGGACATGGAGGAATTGCATAGGTGGAGGATGGGAGGAAGGGAGGGACAAAGGTGATTTTCTGAGAGGGTGTAAGGTATTAAGACAGCGGAAAAATATTAATTTTATACATAATATCAGGCAACTTTTTTATAGATTTTGTAAGTAATAAGCTTTTAATAACTTAAGATTATCTTAACTACATAGAGAAATTAAATAGAGACATTCTAAAAACGTGGATGATAGGAGAACAATGTAAAATTATTTCTTTAAATGTTAGAGGTCTGCAAGATTCTATTAAGAAGAAAAAGATTTAATTATGTTAAATGATTTAAATCTCATGTGATTTAAGAAAGCATTCACTTATAATTGGTAATTGGTATAATTGGTAATAGTATAAAATTTAGTAGCAAAGCAAAGACTAATTCAAACATAGAAAAAACTTTTTTCAAGAGTATCATACAAATGAAACATCAATAAGATTACATTGGGATGCTATGAAGGTATTAAAAGGAGAGTGTATAAATCATTATGATTAAAAATATCAGCACAAAGACAAGTAAGCTTTATTTAAAACTAATGTTTTATTTGAAAATTATAATAGAACTGGATTAGCGAGTATTTATAAACAGCTGCTAAATAAAAGGAGAGTTGGATGATGTGGATAGATCTACTCTCCGAATATTTTTTTGCCAAGCAAAGATATTATGAACATGAATAAAGCATTCTAGAATCCTGGCAAAGAAGCTATAGATACACATGTTATTAAATTAAAAATAGTGAGAATCAAATTGTGGTCAAACTAAAGGTATATTTTAAAAATTGGGTTTTTTTTTTTCAAAAATAAAAATAAATCAATATTTTAGTAGATTAACATTCCCAAAATTGGCTTCAGATTATATAAAATTCAGGAACATCCATTTTCTGTTTTAGAAATGATTGAAGTCTTTAATGGTATTCAAAACTGAAAATCTCCTAGCCCTGATGGATTATTAGGGGAATTTTATAAATAATTTAAAGAGCACTTAATTCCTGAATTTTTGCTTTTATGCAACATATTTCACAAGGGGAAACTTTACCAAAATCCCAGAAACAATCTAAGATCATTTTGATCCTTAAATCAGGTAAAAAGTCTCAGAATTTGGCAGTTTATAGGCTCATCTCACTTCTCAATACGGATTATAAACTCCATAATAAATAGTATAACATTACTGATTAAACGTGATTATAGACATATTAGCTTGCTGAATGCCTGCCAACCATATTTAACATGCTGTTCCATTGAAATCCATTGACCAAAGTATATGTAATGGTCTACTACATCTAGTTCCTCTTCATATATAATATTTTTTCTTTCCTTAGTGAATTTATTAAACATATCCTGACTCTTTTTTAGATTTATTTTTAAGCCAAAAATTTCCCCTGCTTCTAATCTCACAATCGATACAAAAGTTACAAGTGGTGCAAAGAGCCATGGAAAGATACACACTCGGCATAACAAGAAAAAGATAGAAAGACCTGCACATGGATTAGAGAACAAATGAAAGTATATGGTATTATCAAGAATTGAAATGGAAACGGGCTGGTCACATAGCAAGAAGAACTGATGGCAGGTGGACCAAAGAAGTCATAGAATGGATCCCACTTGATAAAAAGTGTCCATGAAAGAGACCTAAAGCAAGATGGATCTATGACATCAGCAAGTATCGTGGGCTCAATTGGCAAAAGAAAGCTCAGGACCGTATTAGCTGGAAACAAGCGGAAGAGGTTCCTTCTGCAGTGGGTAGAATGAAGATGGCATTTAATTTCCTTGTACCATGTGCAATGGCAATAAACTAAACTAACTAACTAACTAACGAAGTCTTCAAAGCCTTATGGAATGCTAAAAGGGTGGAAGCCATATTTCTTGGACTCCAGGAGGCATCATATTGAAAGGAGAAGATGAGATAATCCCTTAAATAATCTGTCCCTATGCCATGTGGGGATGTATAGGCGATGACCAGCACCATAAATTGTATTCAGAAGCATACTGGCAACCAGTACAGTTCATGAAGCAATCATATGGGCATTCTAAAGAGTGCGCTTCTAAGCATCTTGAACCATTTGAATCTTCTGAGTGATTTTCAAGGCCAATTCCATGTAGACCATATTGCAATAATCAAAGCTTCAGGTGACTAGGGAATGAGTCTGAGGGGCTGTCTAATCCAAGAAATAGCAAAACAGGTACACCAGATGGACCTATGCAAAGACTCACTTGATCACAATTGCCACCTACTCTTCAAGTAAGAGCACTGGGTCCAAAGGAGCTTGGGTTATACATGATCCTTGAATGAGAAAATGTTATTCCATCCTATAATAGATAGAAAATTCCTAGGTCCAGAGACCCATAATATCTGCAGTCACTGCATCCTGGTAGGATTGAGCTGCAGTTAGTTCCTTCCCACTCAGATCTGCACAACCTCTAGACACTGGGAAGGGACCTGAGCAGCCCGTCTGAGGTCGAAAGATGGAATGTATGCTGTTGGTAGATCAGCATAAACTGCGATATAAGATTATATGGATATAATCAGAGGTGGGTTGTTCCCCGTTCAGCCCAGTTTGGCCAAACCGGTAGTGGAATTCAGGTCTGGATTGCAAAACTGACAGCAACCCAGGCCTGCCATGCCCACGAACCAGTTCCCACTCCACTGCTGGGCTGCCACCATTTTGGATTTTAGTGACTGCGCATGCGCAGTTCACTGTAAATTATTCTACACATGTGTAAAGAACAATTTACATTGAACAGTGCATGCGCGCATGTGAGCAAAGCAAGCACACACACCTGATGCATGAGGGCTGCGAACCAGTAGCAAAACCAACAACAACCCACCCCTGAATAACATCCACACCACACCAATAATGTTCAAATTAATGATTTCATTGGTAGGCATTGCTTAGGATTCTGATGAATTCTGTGATACTCTTACTTCTATTTATGTCTAATTGTTTTAATGGGTTTTGGAGAATAGTTTACTTGTTGGTTTTACTGTACACTGCTCAGAGTTGCATTTGTGTAAAAGATGGCATATACATTTGATAAATAAATAGATAAACATCTCTGCTACAAATGCCACTAAATTATGACCCTGCAGATGTTGCTGCTCCATAGATGTAATCATTATCATGCTTGTTGGGACATACAATCACAATTTAATATCTGTAAAAACACAAGCCCCATCTCTAGTATAGGCAAGGATAATAAAGAACACAATACTATTTCCCTCCTGCTTGGGCCAAATTATATAATATTCAGAGACAAACATGAG